>NC_136266.1:115934847-115939847 GCF_964187855.1 Myxine glutinosa | reverse complement strand
CGCGATGTCACAAACGTTCTGTCTCACCATCACTGTTGGTCTCGTCATGCCCAGGCCGGTAATTGTGTTTGAGCGGAAGGAGTTTGTAACTCTGTGCTTAAAGCAATCTTCATCAATCGCCCCAAGCGAGTGCAAATGAAGACGGATCACGACGTAGTGTGCCACGGGTACCTTTTATTTCCAGATCCGGTGATTTGAGCTTCTTGCAATGGCCACACCACAATTTAGCCACAGCCAGATGTGGGACAACAACAACCAAGGCGTGAGTTGTGCGGACAACGACCAACATGTGGACAAAATGAACATTGACTTTTGACACATTGGAACAATGTTCTCATGTTTGTAAATTGTTTATTCTCAGACAATGGTCAGTGACGTAACAAAAAAGGATATCAGTAATACAGTAATTACAAATTAATAAGTGATATGTGATATGTGATACATAATCATGAACATGACACTTTGAAAAGATAAAATGTGTACAATGTATTAGCATGTCCTCGTAGTACATACAATGGTTAATGGTTTGTGACGTCATTATGCACTTCTAGCACAGGTGGGTGTGCGCGAGAGAAGGAGTGCGGGTCCAACAAGTATTGCACCACAATCCAAGGAGCGAAGGACAGCCGTTCCTCAGGTTACCTGGAGGAGGACACACCTGAATTTATCGATCCCTCGATTCCTCAACCCTCATGCATCGACTGTTATTACCTCCGCCACCTGTTCACCACCATCTCTTATCTTCCCCCATCCCAAAACCTTGATCTTTTCTACCCCCGCTAATTCACCCCAGATCCACTTTTTTGAAATTCCAACTTCTCTCGTGGAAGTCCTTGCAGTGTCCATATGTTTTATACCTCTCCCACCTCCCCCCAAGCCCTCCCCCTCCCACAGTTCTCTCGATGTCCCTGCTCTCAAATGTTGTGTTTGTGTCCTTCCCACTCTCTCCCATCTTGTCTACCGCTCCCCTTATTTTGTGTTTTATGTGTTGGTTTGTGTCGGTTTGACTTTTTGTGTGATTAATGTTAGCTCTTTCACGAGCCTCGATCTTGTGTACAAAAAAAACAAAAAAGAAGAAGGTAGATTGAGGTCATGTTTTTACCCTGTCTGTCTGTCTGTTTGTGAACAGGATATCTCAAAATGTTGTGGACGGATTTGGACGAAATTTGGTGGAGAGCTTGGTGTGGGACAACGAAGAACGGATCCAATTTTGTTGAAGATTTGAATCCAGATCTGGATCAGAGGATTTTTTCAGTGATTCTTCACCATTGAGTGATTGGGCTAAAACCGATATTTAGGACGATATCTCAAAAAGTTATGGACGGATTTGGACGAAAGTTGGTGGACAGGATAGGTGTGAGACAAGGACAAATCAATTCGATTTTGGTGATGATTCGAATACGGATCTGGAGCCGGGAAATTTTTAAAGTGTTCTTCACCATTGAGAGATTGAGCAAAAAATGATATATAGCAGGATATCTCAAAAAGTTTTTGACAAGTTATGACAAAACTTGGTGAAGTGGTTGGGTGTGTGACAAAGACGAAAATATTAGATTTGCATTCTAATTTTTTATGGTGATTCCTCACCATTGAGAGATAGGGCTGAAACCGATATACAGCACGATATCTCAAAAAGTTATGGATGAATTCAAATGAAATTTGGTGGGCAGCTTGGATGAGTGACAAGGAAGAACTGATTCGATTTTGGTGAAGATTTGAATCCAGATCCGGCCTATCAGGGGGATACAAAACGTAAAGTGTTCAGCCTGGCGGAGGATTACGCCCTACCGAGTGCTGGTCTCGTTATGTCAGTAACATTTTGATACCTGTAATGAAATGCTCAGAATCCTTCTCAGTACTTCTTTTCCAGCATGATGGGGACTGGATCCGCTGGACCAACGTATTTGCTTCCAGCTGGACCTGAGTTACAGAAATGGCAGAATAATTACCAAAAGTGGAAGAGTCAGAAAGGCCAGATTGAGCAGGTTCACTCTGATATAATGGCATGTAGAGGAGTCCACATTCATGACCCATGTCTATCATTCGCATTAGATGGAATCAACAGGGCATTGATTGAGGTATGGTCACTGTCTGGGAGCAAAGATAGCCTGACGTTTCAGGTGTTAACCCCAAGAGGTAACAAGAGCGTGCTGGGTGTCCCGACTGCTGGCGTTAGTTGGTGGACGTTAAAGACCCCATGGTGTCCTTCGCGAAGGGTAGAAGTAATGTGCTAAGTCGAGGGCCAATTGACATGTTGTTGACATGTTGCTCTACACCTGTTGGGAATTGGTTCGAGGACAATGATATTGCAAACCTGCACCAATGAATTTGCTGCGCTTGCTCCGCAGGAGAAATGGCACCATCCCATACACCTGATCATATTACCAAGATGTGACAAAAAAAACTGACACCCTATTAGGAATCCCATAAAGGGCTGTGATCCCATAAAGTCCCATCCCATCCCATAAAGATCCCATCCCATAAAGGGCATAATCCCATAAAATCCTGCACATTTCCTTCTTATGCCAACACTTTTTACTACCATCGTGTATGGTAATCACAAAGAACACACACACCTTGGAAGAGGATCCAAATGAATGGCGCGGCGGCCCTTCTGCTGAAACAACTGGGCGCTCTGCTTATCCACCTGTCCAGGTTCAAATGCAGAGCGAGGCACTGACCTGAAAATGGAAAAGTGCATTATATCATTGTTAGTACAGTATTTTATTGATTAATGATTGTTGCAATATAGAATGGAAAATCACAAAGGTGGTCACCATTTGAATACAGCAGCCGTTTTAATACAGAGACAGCAGGGGGTGAAGCATCTCGGAGCAAAACATCTTTGAGATGGAGATATAAAGCCGGCCGTCCCGTCTCCTTTTAAGCTGTGCACGCCAAAAAGCGCACGTTGGTTTTCCAAAAGAGTATGCCATTGTGCGGTGGTGGTATGATGGCCCAACTTGCTGCATGTTGTTAGCCTTATAATTGGCACAACCTGCAATTTGTCGGTGTACTGAGAGCGTGTAAGTGTGGTACAGGCGTGACGGGCCAAATGGCCTTTTCATCGACCAAATGGTTAACAATCATCATCCACCTGCCAACTCGTATGACGTACAAAGGTTGCGACAACAATTAATGTATTTACTCAGGACATCATAGCGTCTCAGAGAGACACTGCAGATGCAGGTTGGGTTGATATAAACATACACAACTAGAACTAGAACAGCACTCAGTAGAGAGCGAACCTCCACCTGGTTGGTCATATCACCAATGGTGAAGAATCATTAAAAAATTATATGAGCTGGATCCGGAACCAGATCTTCACCAAATTGAATCGATTATTCCTTGTCACACACACAACCTGTCCAACAAGTTTCGTTCAAATCCATCCATAACTTTTTGAGATATCCTGCTCTGTATCGTTTTTTGCCCTATCTCTCAATGGTGAAGAATCACTTTAAAAAATTCCCAGATCCAAATCCGGATCCTGATCTTCACCAAAATCGAATCAATTTGTCTTTGTCACACACTGAACTTCTCCACCAAATTTCGTCCGAATACGTCCACAACTGTTTGAGATATCCTGCTTATAGACAGACAGATAAACAGGTGTGAAGTCATAAGCTCCGCCCTTCTTAGGTGGACGGAGGTAATAGTTGTGGTCACCGTCGCACCGCGGAGCGAAAGGGGGACTATGGTTTTCCCCTACGTCCGTGTGTCCGTGCGTGCGGGCGTGCGTGCGTGCGTGCGTAAGCGAAGGACCGCATTCGAATTTGGTGTGTGGGTGCAACCCACGTCAAAATCCAGGATGGCCGCCGCCATGTATGTCTGACGCCATGTATGTCTGAAACTTGTGAGCGGAATATCTTGAAAAATAAGCGAAGTACCAACTTCTAATCTGGTGTGTGGGTGTACCTCGGCATAAGGAAGAACGCTATTGAAAATTGGGTCGCCACGTCAAAATCCAAGATGGCCGCCGCCATGTATGTCTGACGCCATGTATGTCTGAACCTTGTGAGCGGAATATCTTGAAAAATAAGCGAAGTACCAACTTCTAATCTGGTGTGTGGGTGTACCTCGGCATAAGGAAGAACGCTATTGAAAATTGGGTCGCCACGTCAAAATCCAAGATGGCCGCCGCCATGTATGTCTGAACCTTGTGAGCGAAATATCATATCATAGCATGTTTTCTGCGTCTTACACTTTGTCAACTCACATCACTTCCCCGACGGGGGACCTAGGCGTAACGCTTGTTTACACTAAAGTTACTGAATCCACATCGCTGTCTTGGGTAAAGAAATATCAATAAACGATGGTGTGTAATTGGCACAAAGATGCCCTGAAAGATGGTCATGGTAACGCGTTTTACGATTGTCTCGTCTCTTTCACACACCTTTTATGCAGCTCACATCATCAGATCGAAACACCATGTTACATGTTGCACTCACTATGTTACATGTTGCACTCACTATGTTACATGTTGCACTCACTACGGATTGTCCGGAACTGATCGAAACACCATGTTACATGTTGCACTCACTACGGATTGTCCGGAACTGATCGAAACACCATGTTACATGATGCACTCACTACGGATTGTCCGGAACTGATCGAAACACCATGTTACATGATGCACTCTCTACGGATTGTCCGGAACTGATCGAAACACCATGTTACATGATGCACTCACTACGGATTGTCCGGAACTGATCGAAACACCATGTTACATGATGCACTCTCTACGGATTGTCCGGAACTGATCGAAACACCATGTTACATGATGCACTCACTACGGATTGTCCGGAACTGATCGAAACACCATGTTACATGTTGCACTCTCTACGGATTGTCCGGAACTGATCGAAACACCATGTTACATGATGCACTCACTACGGATTGTCCGGAACTGATCGAAACACCATGTTACATGATGCACTCACTACGGATTGTCCGGAACTGATCGATACACCATGTTACATGATGCACTCTCTACCGAT
>NC_136266.1:115897347-115929847 GCF_964187855.1 Myxine glutinosa | reverse complement strand
TTGTTGCGAGCCAACTCCTCTATTTTTGAACTTTTTTTTTTTGATCAAATATGGCTGCCAAACCACGTGAACGATGACATCATAAATTTATCTTACTATAATTCACCAAATGTCTGTCCGTCTGTCTGTCTGTCTGTCTGTTCGAAGGTACCGTAAAAACTGCTGAACCGAGCGCAACGATATTTTGGGTGGGTAATCCTGGGATCTCCAGGATTAAAATAGGCTATTTAGTTTTCCCAATTTCAGCTTTAGTCTCCAGCATTCTCAGGTTTGGACTCCCGCATAACATTCGCGTTCGCATAACGTTCATTGTCACGATGTTCTCATTGTGACGATGTTGTTTCCCCGGGTGCTGCACCAACGGCTGCACCGATCACTGCACAGCTGCACCGATCGAACTCGTTTACCTCGGACAAAGACCTTTTATAAGGACACGGGTTGAATCCCTGCTTGAGAGAATTCTAACCCATTTCAACTGAAGGAAACACGTATCGGGAGTACATACGACATAGCGATTGTGAACACGATTATCGATCACGATTCACGATCATGATCATCACGATTATAGTGTATCGATCACTGTGGGAAATTTGGTGAATTATAGTGAGATACTGTTTAGATTTGATGATTTGCATGTGATATGATTTAACGGATGTTTATATGAATCGTTTAAAATAAAAAGCCTTCAATTTCTGATATTTTACCTTTTCATTTGGGCCTCCCAATGGAAGCCCTGCCCGCAGGGCGGGTACTGTTGCGAGTATTCTCTAATATAATTGTTGCATAGATCACGCTCAATACATTTCAAACTGATCAGACTAAGCGTTGTCCCTGTCCAATTATGACGTCCTAATTATGGCACCAATGACGTCATCGTTAACAACACCTATTCCCCATATAGAGTTCTTTACAACGAGCCATGTTTCAATTTTTTCCATGCAGCGGTTTTGGAGATATAGAGGTGCAACATTTTTCGGTTTTTTCCAAGATGGCGCCTGTATCACATGACATATGACGTCATGATTATCATTAAAATATTCTGCATGAGGAGGCCCTCCTGTGGTGAAAATTTCCTGCCCATCAGACCAACAGTTGCTGAGAAAAAAAATTCGCAATGATCGGATAAGTGTTGTACTTGTCGAATTATGACGTCATAACGAAGGCACAAAACAACCACCAGCGGTGGAAATTCTACCTGATGAAATCCTCCCCCCAGGAGCTAATTCCAACTGGATAACATGGAAGTGCCTTAACAGACTTAGGACTGGTGTAGGTCGTTCAAAGGTGTCACTAAACAAATGAGGATATACAACCAGCCCGACACAACATGCGAATGTGGAACTGAGCCACACACCATGCAACATCTCCTGCAATGTCCATCGCTAGAGGAACCCTGCACTGTTGCAGATCTTGCCGAATTCAACAACAAGGCGCAAAAATGTGTCCAGTTTTGGCAGCGCTATGTATAGACTGTCCGTGGACACGATACGAAGAAGAAGAAAATACTTTAGTGAACGAACGCCACTGCTTTGCAGTGTGGGAAAACAATCACACACACACACACACACACACACACACACACACACACACACACACACACACACACACACACACACACACACTTGGCATTTAATATGGAATATATTTTTTTTCTTGACTTGGGTTTACTTCCTGAACTCAGTATATCAATCTGGTGAGTTTCTTTTACCCTTCGGTGATGTCTTTGTTGAAAGAACCATGTCACTGATTGTCTTTCGCAGCAAGAAGTCAATAACAAGATTGTATCACAGGTGGCGTGACAAAATGTAAGGACAGGTACATTTGACGATTGGCTTCACAATCGGGTATATAAGGGTTGTTGCGTTCTGTATTAGTGGAAAACAACTGCTGCACATCTGCAAAAGTTATTGCCGCTTCCTCTGGAGATGGTCCGTCAACTTGACAATGCTGTTTGTCATGGAGTGGTGGCTTTACGAAATTCTGGCATGAAACAGCGTGCTATTGCTCGGCAGTATGGCATCACTCAAGGTCAGGTGTCAAAGATCCTGAAACGAAATGCTCAGAGGGGTGTCCCTACTCCAATACCGAGGCCAGGACGTCCACTCAGAACCACAAGGAGAGATGATCGCCAGCTGCACCGGTTAGTCTGCAATGGCCGTACCAAGTCAGCTAATCGGCTTAGGGCTGAGTGGCAGCAACTGACAAATGTGCCTGTATCCAGAAGGCTAGTCAACCAACGACTGGTTCAAGCAGGCTATCGTGCCAGGAGTCCCCTGAGAAAGCCATGCCTGACCAGACAACACAGCCAGTGCCGATTGCAGCGGGCCAGAGAGCACCGTCAATGGCAGCCAGGACACTGGAATCACGTGACCTTCAGTGACGAGTCTAGATTTCTGGTCTATCGTCAAGATGGACACGTCCGAGTGCGCAGACAAGTGCATGAAGCCCACAACGAAGATTGTATAGTGCCAAGAGTCCAAGCTGGAGGTGGTGGGGTGACCGTTTGGGCTGCTTTTCATGCAGGGGGGTAAAACTGACCTGGTTGTTCTGAATGGAAACCTGAACCAGTTCAAGCACAGGGCCATTCTGGAAGAAACATTGCTTCCATTTGTTCGTGCAGCCTTTCGAGGAAACTTTGTCTTCCAAGATGACAATGCACGGCCTCATCGTGCTCGCATGATCCAACACTTTCTTGCTGACCGTGGTGTAGAGCATATGGAGTGGCCTGCCATGTCCCCGGATATGAATCCGATAGAGAACTTGTGGGCAGAATTAACGCGTCAAATCGACCACTTGGACCAGCAGCCGACCTCTGTGCGTGAATTGCAGCAGACTATTGTCACTGCATGGCAAGCGATTCCTGTCCAAACCTTGGCAAATCTCGTGAACAGCATGCCTCGACATGTACGTGCTCTCCTGAATGCTCGTGGGGGTTACACGAAGTACTGAACTGTAATTTTACTGTCCGTAATCCCAGTCATAATTTAGCTTTTGTTTTTGTTGAAAAAAAATGTGGCTAATGTGCAAAATAAAGAGATACTTCTGGAAAACGTACAGAAGTTTAACACAGTACTGTCCGTGAATTGAGTTCGATATCAGTTTACATCACTTTCAAGGATAAATTTATTTGCTTCGAAATGTCAAATGTGGTTTTTTTCTTTTAAAGGTCACATTAACAAAATCTAGAATAATTTCAACATAATTCCAATGAACTTTTGGTTCTAAGTCATCTTGAAAAGTAAGTTCACCCCCACAAAAAAAATATTCCATATTAATAGTCAGGTTCACTATGTTAACAAATATAATTTCGTTCAAAATTTTGGTAGATTAGCAAAACTATACATTTCTGGAATCATCAGAGCATGGAGAATCCGAAAATCAATGTTGGCATTTGCACAGACACCTGCATGGCCGCCATTTTGGATTTTCAAAATGGCCGCCATAAAATACATATTTTGCGCTATCTCGGCTTCTAGTCAACCTAGAAACTTAATTAAATATGCTAATCCTATGTTTTCTGGGTCAAGGAATCCAATAAAGGCCTCAAAATAGTGTTCAGGATTATAGAAAAGCAACAAACAAAGGTAATTGAAAACCATTGTCTTTATATTTGTGATATAACTGTATTACATAATACATGATATTGCAAGTGCTTTGAAGTTATAGGTATGGGTTTATAAGGCAAGAAAGCAGCCTTGTTAGTATCAGATTGAACTATAAGTCCTATACACAGGATCTACTAGGTCCATACCGTTCAGGAAGATGCTTTTACAGATCTTCATCACTGTCCTGAGGGTCATTTTCGCAAAGGTGTCTATGCAAATGCAAACATTAATTTTTGGATTCCTCATGCTCTGAGTATTCCAGAAATGTATAGTTTTGCTAATCTACCAAAATTTTGAACGAAAAAACATAGTGAACCTGACTATAAATGCCAAGTCTGTATATACAGTGCATTCAGAAAGTATTCAAAGGGAAAGGTGACCCTCTGGACTTTGGCTCGTATCGAGCGATAAAGTTATTGGAGCATGGAATGAAGGTATTGGAAAGGGTGTTGGAGAGGAGGATAAGGAAGAAAGTGAAGATTGACGAAATGCAGTTTGGATTTATGCCAGGAAGAGGAACGACAGACGCGCTCTTTATTGTGAGGCAGTTGCAGGAGAAGTACATGGAGAAGAGGAGGAAGTTGTTTTTTGGGTTTGTTGATCTGGAGAAAGCATTCGATAGGGTTCCACGTGAAGTAATGACATGGGCATTGAGGAAGTTAGGAGTGGAGGAATGGTTGATCAGAGTAGTGATGGCAATGTACGGGAGAGCATGTACAGCTGTACGGACGAAGGACGGGAACAGTGGTGAGTTTGAGGTGAAGGTGGGAGTGCATCAGAGGTCGGTACTAAGTCCACCACTATTTGTAGCTGTGATGGAGGTGCTGGCTCAGAACGTAAAGGAGGGTTTACCGTGGGAGTTGTTGTATGCAGATGATCTGGTGTTGATTGCAGAAAGTATGGATGGACTGAAGGAGAAGATGAATAAGTGGAAGGAATGTATGGAGACAAAAGGTCTGAAGGATAATATCGGAAAAACGAAGGTGATGGTAAGTGGTAAAGCATGTGGTGAGGTGGAAAGAACTGGGAAGTGGCCGTGTGCTGTGTGCAGGAAGGGTGTCAGAGTGAATTCCATTCAATGTACAATGTGCGCTGAGTGGGTTCATCAAAAATGTAGTGGTTTGAGAGGGTCACTAACCAGTGTGGCAGCTACATTCAAGTGTAAGGTGTGCACAGAGGGAGCTGCAGATGGAGGAAATGTTGAGTTGGATCTTGGAGATGGCGTGAAGCTGGAAGGTGTGAAAACATTTTGTTACCTAGGAGACATGCTGAATGGAGAAGGTGGATCAGACTCGGCAACGGTTGCTCGAGTGAGATGTGCATGGAAGAAGTTTCGGGAACTGAGTGGCGTGCTGATGAGGAGGGGAGTGTCGTTGAAGCTGAAGGGAAAGGTGTATGCTGCATGTGTGAGAAGTGTTATGATTTATGGGAGCGAGACATGGGTAATGAACGTAGAGCAGCAATGAAGGCTGGAAAGGGTGGAAATGCGAATGGCTCGGTGGATGTGCGGAGTATCGTTGAGAGAGAGGAAGACAAATGATGAATTGCAAAAGATGATGGGAATTGAGCCTGTGATGGATGCTGTGCAGAGAAACAGTTTGAGATGGTTTGGTCATGTGTTGAGGAAGGATGAAAGTGACTGGTTGAGAAGATTGATGGAAATGAATGTAGAAGGAAGTAGAGGACGGGGAAGACCGAGAAAGACTTGGCTAAAGATGGTCGAAGAAGAAATGCGGGCAAGGGGGTTAACAAGGGGAGATGCAGAAAATAGGGCAAAATGGAGAAGATTGTCATGGGGACCGCAAGGCTAACCCCCGCTCAAGCAGGGAAAATGGCCTGAAAATGCCTGTTGTGTTGTTGTTGTATTCAGAAAGTATTCAGACCCCTTCACTTTTTTCACATTTTGTTATGTTGCAGCCTTCTGCTGAAATCGTTTAAATTCATTTTTTCCCTCATCAATCTACACTCAATACCCCATAATGACAAAGAGAAAACAGGATTTTAGAAAGTTTTGCAAATTTATTAAAAAGAAAAAACTGAAATATCACATTGACATAAGTATTCAGACCCTTTGCTATGACACTTGAAATTTAGCTCAGGTGCCTCCCATTTCTCTTGATCATCTTTGAGATGTTTCTCCACCTCGATTGGAGTCCACCTATGGTAAATTCAATTGATTGGACATGATTTGGAAAGGCACACACCTGTCTATATAAGGTCTCACAGCTGACGATGCATATCAGAGCAAAAACCAAGCCATGAGGTCGAAGGAACTGCCTGCAGAGCTCAGAGACAGGATTGTGTCGAGGCACAGATCTGAGGAAGCCGACAAAAAAAATTTCTGCTGCATTGAATGTTCCCAAGAGCACAGTGGCCTCCATAAATTCTTAAATGGAAGAAGTTTGGAACAACCAGAACTCTTCCTAGAGCTGGCCGCCCGGCCAAACTGAGCAATAGGGGGAGAATGGCCTTGGTAATAGAGGTGACTATGTGTATATATATATATATATATATATATATATATATATATATATATATATATATGTATATACACATACACACACACAGAAACGCACACACACACACACACACACACACACACACACACACACACACACACACACACACACACACACACACACACACATTATACACACACACACACACACACACACACACACACATATAATATACGTCCCACGTGCCCAGGCCCTGTTGACTCACCGTGCAGGTGGAGCGATTGAAGAACACGGTCGGAGCACGAGGCACAGGGAGAGGAACAAGACTCGGGGAATCGGACGCATCATCAGCCCAAAGCGTCGGTTTCGCTCGCGCGTCGCTCCGTGATGCTCTCCCCACCTGTGTGAACCTGCGAGGTGAATCAGCTCCTTTAAGCTCTTTCATTTACACTCGGACGCCTCTTCCACTGGACATCATCTCAGGTTACACCCTTTTATCGCACCACACCATACCTGTGCACCACATCATCTCACTGTTTACCCTGTCATCGACTATGTCATCTTCTGCGATCGCACATTAAACCAGTTTTGTACCTTTACATGATTTTAAACGCATCCCTCGCTACTCACGTTACACATATTAAATATCCTACACGTTAATCGGAAGTAATATTATTACATTGTGCCGAGTATTTTATTTACCTTGATCTGATCACCTCTTATACCTTTTTGTCTCTCCTGTCCGGGGGTCCTCACCTGCCTGGACACTGGTGGACAGTTACTCAGGTCGCAAAAATTACTGTGTTCCCGGTCTTACTCCGGGATACACTAAACACCTTCTGTAGCGTCAAGGTACTCAGGGTAGGAATTTTGGCCATGGTGCCGGCGACAACGCACCTAGATACCTGTCCCATCTAAGGGTCCACGCGCCCATTATTAGGACACCCTACTGGGGAAGAACTCACCTTAATCCATCCTCGACTTATCTCGGGAATAGCTTACTATACCACATTGTTTATGTAACTCATATTATATTTACCTATAATATTTGTATTTTCCATAACCCCTATGTTAGGTAACATTATCCCACGATCGCAAAGTGCAGCAGGTTTTCGTTACTCTCACCTGGCGCAGCGGGTGCTGACAACTCCGACAATTACCTTCATCGGTACCTATCGCTCCAGAATATCTCCCGCTCACCTCTCCAGCGGTTAGCACTCCCACCTCATGTCGCAGCCAATCCGCGGGCTTCCCTGCGGTTATTACGGGCAGCACAACAAAACCACTTTTGGACCATTTGATCCCCCACTCCGCCCCATTAACACCCTGGTACACCCACCTGCTCGCAGGCGGGACGACCGAACCCGGCTCATCCCAAAACAGCGACTTGTGAAATTATTCAGCAATTTCTGGATGTGCAGGTATCACCGCTTGCCTTAGTGGGTCCTCGTTTGGCTATTAAACGCTTGCCTACGTCACATGCATTTTACAGCCAATCGGAGACCAACGATTAGATGCGATGGGGTTGCCTCCACAGAAATTCCTGGGGAATCCACACACAAGTTCAATTTCCTCCTTAGTGATTCTTTTTTCATCATTTGGAGGTGTGAAGTGAAAAATTCGATAATGACGTCTCGTAATTCCCATTTGTTAAAGTTTTGAGTTTTGCTTCCCTTAAAGTCCTGATCTCATCGGGTTCACAGTATCATGAAAGACAGGAAAGCGAGGAAGGGGGGAAACAGTCACCTGCAAGTAAGAGGGTTGGGCGAGGCAGGGTAAATGTAGGGAAAAATATTGTGGATGGGGATGAGGATGGGCAATGATAGGAGATGGGATTGTACCAGTGGCGTGAATCCGTGGAGGGAAGAGTGGAATTGAACAGCTACAAGAAGGAAGATGCACAGATGGGAGAAGCGAGGAGCAAAAGCGTTGTGTGCAGTCCACCAAGATTTTGGGGGTTAAAACAGGTGCTAAAAACGAGAAGACCACCTTGGGGAACCCCAGCCTCCACTGGGAAGGAAGAGGAGAGGGTTCCATTGATAGAAACAGATTCACTGTGTAAGTGGAGAAAGCTAGAAATAAACCTATTCAGAAGCTCAGAACGAAGTGGAGACTTTCACCCAACCGCAACCCAACAAATTCCTCCCTCTCCTTAGAGCTTCATTTCCCTCTTCTTTTCTTCCCCTGCATTCCTGTTCGAGTCCTTCCTTATGAAGGACCCTCTAACAACATCCCATTTGGGTCGTGGAACACTTAGATCAGTGACACGAACATTCGCAGGAATGATGTTTACTTTTGCACACCTTTATTCTCATCTCCTCAACACACACACACACACACACACACACACACACACACACACACACACACACACACACACACACACACACCTCCCCGCACACACACAAACACACACACTATCCCCCTCTCCCCCCCCCCCACCCCACCCCTCTCCGCCCCACCACACACACACACATGAGGAAGTTGGAGGAATCCCTCTTTAACCAAGCAGTAGGAACCTCCCTCTCGCAGTTCTTATAAATGCCATGTCTGCATATGTATTTTATGAATGACATTTTTTGGACTGCGTGGTTCAAACGTTTTTTTTTTTGTTTTTTTTTGTATACAGGATCGACGTTCGTGAAAGAGATAACATTTATCACACAAAAAAACAAACAGACACACAAAACATATAATAAGGGTAGCGGTAGACAAGATGGGGAGAGAAGGGGAAGCACGCAAACACAACATTTGAGAGAAGGGACATCGGGAGATCTGTGGGAGGGCTTGGGGAGAAGGGGATGGGAAGGGGGAGGGGTGGGAGAAGTATAAAACACAAGGACACTGCAAGGACTTCCAGGAAGGAAGTTGGTATTTCAAAAATGTGAATCTGGGGTGAAATTAGCGGGGGTAGAAAAGATCAAGGTTTTGGCTGGGGGAAGATAAGAGATGGTGGTGAACAGCTGTTGGTGCACAGCTGGAGGGAGGAGTGGGATTGAAGAGAGTGAGGGAGTTTGTTCCAGAGGCGGGAGAAAAGGGGAATGAAGGAGTGAAGGTGAGCAGAGAGTCTTGATTTTGGCAGTTTAACCATAAGAGGGTTGCAGGCAGATCTTGTGCGACCTGTAGGAATATTTGGGGGACAGAGCCCAGAGAGAGCTGGGGGAGCAAGGCTGGAGAGGAGTCGGTAGAAGACAGAAAGCCCACCAACCTGCCTGCGGTGAGGCCTCGGAGTTAGCTTCATCACGGGAGAGTACAATGATCCTGAAAGCTTTGGTTTCAACAGCGTGAAGCCGAGCTAGGTGTGAGGCAGGAGCACCGGCCCAGAGGGGAGAACAGTATTCCATTGAGCTGCGGATGAAAGCCTTGTATGTGGTGAGGAGCTCAGGTGTGCCAAGGAAGGACTTCACACGACAGAGGATGCTCAGTCGGCGACTGGCTTTGGAGGCCAGATTTGAAATGTGGTTTTCCCAGGAAAGATCATGGCAGATAGTGAGACACAAAAGCTTGAGTGACAGAACTTCTTGGAGAGGATTATTCAGAAAGTGGATGGGAGGGTTGTCCAGTCAGTCTTTTCGGAGAGACAAAGTGAGAGTAGGAGATTTGTCAGGATTGAAAGACATGTTCCACTTGTTTGCCCAGTCTGTGATTTTGTCCAGGTTTGCAGAGAGTGAGGAGGCTGCAGACTGCCGATCTGAGGGATGAGGAATGGAGCGGCCGAGAGTGGAGTCATCAGCAAAGAGATAGAGAAAAATTTCAAGAGAGTCAGAGAGATCATTGATGAAGACCAGAAAAAGCACAGGGCCCAGAACACTGCCTTGGGGAACTCCAGCCTGAACAGGAAGGGGAGCTGAGAGAAACCCATTCAGGGCCACATGTTGACTACGACTGGAGAAGAAGTCCGCAAGCCAAGCGTGGAGATTTCCATGGATACCATAGGAGGAGAGTTTGGTGAGCAGAGCGGGGTGCCAGACCATATCGAAGGCACGTGATATGTCAAGGGAAACAGCTCTAATTTCCTGTTAGGCATTGAGGACTTCCATCCATTGTTGAGACAGCAGAAGCAGCATGTCCAGAGTAGAGTGAACTGGTCTGAAACCAAATTGATGATCAGAGATCAAGCCATTTGAGAAGAGGAAAGATTTGATATCCGAAGAAATGATGGATTCCATGACTTTGCTGATAATTGGGAGAACGCTGATTGGTCTGTAGTTGCAAGGATCTGTTTTTGCACCTTTTTGGGTAAAGCGGTGATGTTGGCTGATTTCCAAGCTGATGGCAGATGACCTTGAGCAAAAGAGAGGGTGAAGAGAACAGAGAGAGGGAGTGAAAGAGTGGCGGAGTAGGATTTTAGGACCCGTGGGCTGAAGCCGTCAGGTCCGGTTGCAGAATCAGAGTCGAGGGTTGACAGGAACTTTTCCACCTTGTCAGGAGGAAAGGACACAGAGTCCAGGAACAGCTGGGTATGACGGGGTACGGTGGGTACAGAGAGGGATGTGTTTGGGACACAAGATTTAGAGGCAAACACAGAGTTGAGGCATTCAGCTTTTTCATGTGCGGAGTCAACTGTGTAGCCGTTTGAGGTAAGGGAGGGGATGGAGGGGGAACATAACACCAGAATCGGTTTTGACCAGACGCCACCAGGATTTGGAAGAGGGAGACAGGTTTGAGAGTTCGGTCTTGAGAGTGGAGATATATTGTTTCCTGGCTCTCCTGAGGGTGGACACACACTTGTTTCGGGCTTTGTGAAAGGAAATGAGATTTCCTTCCGTTGGATTTGCTTTCCAGGAGGCAAAGGCAAGTTGTTTCTGGGCAACTGCCTCACCACAAGATTCCGTGTACCATGGGCGGGAGGAAGGGTAAAACAAAGGAAGGCGAGATGGGATAAATCTGTGCATGAGAGAGAGCAATTTACTTTGGAAGAATTCCCAGGATGAGTTGATGTCAGAGGCGGTAGAGATGGGAGAGTAGTCCAGATGATTGATGGCTGCTTGAAGACCGTGCCAGTTAGCCTGACTGAAATGCCAGGCTCGTCGACGCTGAGGAGTCTCTCTGAGAATGGTCAGAGAGATGTCCACTTTAGCAAGCACATGATCAGATGAGCCGATTGGAGCAGAAGAAGAGCAGCAGACATTTGCAGGGAAGTTAGTCATAACCAAGTCCAGAAGAGAAGATGCTCCGTTGCCTGAGATCCAGGTCGGGAAATTGACAGATTGTGTCAGTCCCAGTGAGTCGCAGAAGTCCTTTGCTGAGGAGCCATGGCTGGTGAGAGAGAGGTACCCACACCCAGCCAACTGGCATGGTGACAATTGAAATCACCACATATGAGGAAGAGAGACTTGGGATGAGTAGATAGAAGTTGGTCCATATTATCAGACAGCGAGATGTAGATGGAGTCATCACTGTTTGGTGGACGGTACAACACAAAGATTGACAAAAGGTGGGAGTGAAGGGGAAGCCGTAGCCAGAGGTACTCCAGAGGTATTGGATTAACCAATTTAATGTGGCGGCCACATTTGTCATTCAGATCCGCCTGTGTGTTACACACCATCGACTTGCATAGTATTCCTTCTAACCCACCTAGTTATGGTATACACCTCCTAAAGTCTTAATTGGGTGCTGCTGCCCCTGTGGGCCAGTTTCACAGCACCAGGGAGTTTGCTAGATTACTCGTGTTGTGCAGATTTTCAGTAGTAAAAATTATATATGCAATTTGTTCCGTGTGTGGGGGTAGGTAATGAAATACCTTAGTCGAGAATGAATTGTATATATTACCTTGCTCCGAATGGCGTGTAAGAACATCTTGATGTAAATAAGTCAGCTCTGTGTGTTCGGATTAAGTGTGACGTGTGGCCATACGGAGGGTGGCTCTTGTGCTATGTAGCTTAGGGAGTAAGAATAACCCCCCTGCCCATGTCCTACCTCTTGTGATCTGACCTTTGTGGTGATAATAAATCAGTCTGCGATAGGACGAAGGCTGTCAGGAAACTAACTCAGGCACATTACAACACTGACAAGCCTGACAGAAACCCATCACATTTGCCGATTGGCAAGGGAACACCGCCCCCAAATATTCATGATGGGCATCAAGAAAGGCCGTGAGGCCCTGCCCCGAAAGGAACGATTGGTCATGGCCATGGACTGAAGTGGTGGGGCGCGGTGATTGGTTAGAGTGTGATGTCATCTTGGAACATTCCAGAACGGAGGAAGAAAGAGCAAAGTGACCACCATTTTTTTTTTCTTTCTCTCTCTCTCTCTCTCTCTCTCTCTCTCTCTCTCTCTCTCTCTCTCTCTCTCTCTCGCGCCCCCTGCTGGCTGTTAGCTGTTGGGCGTGGCAAGATGGCAGCCGTGCATGTGTGGTGAGGTGTGAGCTGCTCCAACCTTTGATCTTTCTACCCCCCCCCCCCCTTGCTCGTTGTCTTTCTTAATTTCTGTTTCTTCCACTTTTCTTCTTATCCTCACGTTTGCCTACTCTCTGTCTGCCCCCACCACCCCAGTTCAACAACCCGCTGCTGCAACTCCTCATCCTACCCGTTCTATCCTACCCGTCCTACCCTCCCTCTGCCCGCTCCCCCCCCCCACACCCCTCCCTTCCCCCCCCACACCTCCCCTTTCCCCCCCTAGTACATCCCTTGCATGTGTTGCTGTCTCGATTCTTTTTCTTTCTCTTCTAGCTTTTTCTACTTTTTTCCTCTGAGATACAGAGAGAGAGAGAGCCCACACCTTTCGGTGAGGTCGACGGGTGAGTCGTATTCCTATCGACACTCTAAGGAGTTGCGATGGGTTTTCGCCCCTTTCCTCATTAAGAGGTGTGTTTTACCGCGTTCGTTTTCTCGTGCTGGTACATGCCGAGTGGCGTTTTCCTTGCGGTTTTTTTCCCCCTTGCTTTACAGAAAACTATACCCGACCACTCCCCTTTTTCCCCCGACCCCTTCCTTTTCCCCCGACCCCAACTCGGCTTAGCCCGGGTAATTTGAATTAGTAAAATGTCGACACGTTCCCCGTATGCGGCTTTCGAAGCTCTCACACGGAAGCATGGCGTGGTGTGCGTTCCTCCCGATGAGGTTAGTGTGGAACACATTGTTATTGCTATTGGGAATATCATTGGAATGGAAAAGATCCGTGCAGCGTCACGGATGAATAAACGTATCGTTGTTTTTTTAGCCGAGGAAAGCCTCGTGCATGAGGTTGTCGCGGCTGGTCTGTCCACAGACAATGGACATTTCGTCTTAGTTTCCCCACTCGATACCCCAGCTGTCAAAATACTCCTATCCAACGTCCCCCCGTTTGTAAAAAATGAGTCGCTGTTAGCGGAACTATCGCGCTATGGTACAGTCGTGTCCCAGATCAAAATGCTGCCGCTGGGCTGTCGGAGTGAACAGGCGAAGCACGTCATGTCTTTCCGACGCCAGGCATACATTGTACTTCCCACATCCAACGTGGACAAAGTATTAAACGTGGTAATTAAATTCCGTATAAAAGATCACGACTACCAAGTATATGCGTCAACCGAGACATTAAAATGCTTCACTTGTGGAAAGTTCGGACATTTAAAACGTTTCTGTCCCCGAACTGCACCCTCTGTGATCGAGCAGACAGGCTCTCTAGACAATACTGTGCCCCCTCTACCTCTCAACACTGACGGACAAACTACCCCAACTACTGTCCCAGACCCCCCACTACCTCCCAACACTGACGGACAAACTACCCCAACTACTGTCTCAGACCCCCCACTACCTCCCAACACTGACGGTCAAACTCCCCCAACTACTGTCTCGGATGACATCGCACCAAATTTAACGACCGCTGATAAAACGAACATGAACATCTGGGATGGGTTTACACTTGTTTCCTCATTAAGGAAGAGAAAAACACCCCAGGATTCAGTTACACCTCGTAACGAAAAGGTGGTAGTTTTTCAGTCAAACATTGCGGGAATGCCTCTGTCCGACCAAACTACTACCAGCAACCGGTACGAACTGCTCATGCATGAGAATGTAGATCCCCAGCCCTTACCTGAGACTTTCCCCCACAATGCAACGGAGGGGAATTACATCCCTCCTCAAGGGAAAATTAAAGCTGTTCCGTGTCCTTCTGTGAATGATGCCGAAGTGCATCAAGACCCGATCGTAAAAATAGGAGGAAACGTGATAGCAGAAAACCTGATCGTACTTCCAGCGGCTCCAATTTCTGAGCACAATGAAAATATTCTAACCCCAGCAGTACCTGTGCTGGCGGTCTTACATAACATGCCTGAGCACATTGGTAAAACTGATGGAGAACCTCAAACTGTCAAACCGGCGACGGTTTCCCCCGCACCCCTCCCACTACCCGAAGCTCCTTCAATTCCACTACCCCCCCCTGCTCCTATTAATATGGAGCAGGATGACACCTGCACAGCACAAGTTACCTCAGAGCCCCAAGAACCAGGAATTGAAAGTTTCCCAGACAGTGGTTCCGACATGTCAGATGAGGAATCTTACGAAATTGAGGAGTTCCCTACAACAAGCGAATCCAACGTCTTACCAGCCCAAATATTGAAATTCCTCAACCACACTTTTAGAAAGAGACACGTAGACATTAAAGATCACTTCTCTGACCTGCACGGGTTTATCGACACGGCAAGGAACATCATCCGCCGGCCTAGCGACCACCATTTCACAGAAGCCCAATGTAGCAGGCTGAAAAAGTACATTGTGAGAGCAAAAGATGAACAAAACAAATGAGATTTGGAAGCTTAAATATAAATGGTGGCGCGAGTCAGCTGCGCAAACTCCAAGTGGTGAACCTTGCACTACAGAAAACTTTAGACGTACTTTTCTTGCAGGAAACCCACACTACGCCAGCATCCCATGCAGAATGGAACCGGATGATGAAAACGACCAATTTTTTTAGTGATGCTAATTCCCGAACTGCGGGAGTGGCTTTTCTTTTGAATCCCCATTTCCATCCATCAAAACTTTCCTTTAAAAACATAATCCCGGGGCATCTAGCCTCCCTAGAATTTGTTATTAATAACACAAATTTTACTTTGTTGAACGTTTATGCCCCTTCAAATAGCACTGAGCGGCAACGCTTCTACGCTAGATTAGGGCCTTATATGAGGCAAATAGACCTGCACAGGTGTATTGTAATGGCAGGTGACTTTAACTGCACTCTACAACCAAACCTAGATAGGAACGGTGCGGAGCCCCATCCCGGACCAGCTAAATTATTAGCAGAGATAATAAGGGATTTTAAGCTTCAGGATCTTTGGCGGCAACAAAATCCCACGACGCATCAATTTACCTGGAGCAAGATCACAAACAACCAAGTATCCCTAGCTAGGCTCGACCGGATCTATATAAATTCACCATTTTTTAATCTCTCCCCTACCACTGGAATTTTGCCTTCTGGTTTTTCAGATCACCATTTAATTACTGTGAATTACCATTCACATCTGTCCTTGAATCGCCATTCTTTCTGGAAGCTTAATGTCACCATCTTAGAAAACCCCTCCTTTAGGGCTGCTTTCAAAGACGTATGGTCTGTTCTATTAAATCAAAAACACCAGTTTACAGATCAGCGTTTGTGGTGGGACAACATAAAGGCCCAATGTAGAGGATTTTGTCAACAATTTTGTTTCCTAAGAACACAAGAGGAACGTAGAACAAAGGCTACTTTAGAAAAGGAAATTCTACAAATTCAAACAAATTTAAAAACTCACTCTTCTCCCCAACAAGAACTGAGACTGAAAGAAAAGAAAGCTTTCCTTAATACAATAATTGAGAACCAAACCCAAGGGGCATTAAAAAGATTACGGTTTCAGCAGCTCAACCTTTTGGACACGCCAACCCGATATTTCTTTGATTTTGAATCGAAGGCTCCTCACCCCCAAATTACTGCTCTAAAACGCCCTGACAATTCTGTCATCACTCACCCTGAAGGAATCAAGAGGGAAGCTAGACTCTTTTTCTCCAACCTTTACAAAACAAAAGAAGTTGACCTAAATGGTGTCTCTCACTTATTTGACGGTGTTTCCACCTTAACCCCAGAGCAAAGGCAGAGCCTGGAGAAACCACTCACACTTGAGGAACTCTCCATCGCATTAAAGAGCCTTGGCAAAGGGAAATCACCTGGCATCGACGGTCTACCGTCAGAATTTTTCGAATCTTTCTGGGACCTAATTGGCCCTGAACTGCTATCAGTCTTCCAGGAAAGCCTCGAAAAGAAGGAACTCCCGCTGAGCTGCAGAAGAGCAGTACTTACCTTGCTTCCAAAGAAAGGCGACCCTTTACTCATCTCCCAGTGGAGGCCAATATCACTACTATGTACTGATTACAAGATCTTTTCCAAAGCTATTGCCTTACGTTTTTCACCCTTCCTAAAGAACATTGTAGACATGGACCAAACTTATTGTGTTCCTGGTCGTAATATCCATGACAGTATTTCTGTTATTCGTGATTTGATTGATGTTTGTGATATTCATCATGAAAGTGTTGGCCTTGTTTTCCTAGATCAGGAGAAGGCTTTTGATTACGTCTCGCATGAATACTTGTCCGAAGTCTTAAATCGATTTGGTTTTGGACCCTTTATTTTATCATGTATACATATGTGTTATTCAAACGTATCTGCCCTGCTAAACATAAATAATGAGCTTGTGCCCCCCTTTTGTATTAAAAGAGGTGTTAGGCAGGGCTGCCCACTGTCAGGTGCTTTGTACACCCTTTCCCTTGAACCCCTCTTAAACACGCTTCGAAAGTCTTTGACTGGTTTCACTGTGAGAGGTTTAAACCACACTATAAAGACTATTGCCTACGCTGATGATATATGTGTGTGTATCAAAAACTCTGATGATATTGCTAAGATGATGCATGCTTTAGCACTTTTTAACAGAGCCTCATCAGCAAAAATCAATTGGAAAAAGACTGAGGCACTGTGGCTCGAATCCCTTTCCCACCCCCCATTCTCCCCACCCCCCCCTTCACCCCCGCTTCTCCCCACAAATATTGCTTGGAGAAGAGATGGGATCAAGTTTTTGGGAGTTTTTCTAGGTCCTGGAGATTTCATCAGGCATAACTGGGAAGGTTTGCCTGAACGCATTGAACTGCTTTTAATAAAATGGAAAGGCCTACTCCGCCAATTGTCTTACCGCGGCAGAGTATTGGTCATAAACAACCTGGTTACCTCCATTCTGTGGCACAAGGTCTTGGCTCTGCAACCACCTGCTGGGTTAATCGACGGAATACAGAAGAGCGTCACTCATTTCTTCTGGTCTGGAATGCATTGGCTACGACCGGAAAGATTAAATTTGCCGATACCTGAGGGTGGTCAAGGACTTGTCAATGTAAAATGCCGAATCATGGCTTTTCGTCTACGTACGATATGGTCCATTTTGCATGAGCCTGTTGTGCTTTGGAGGCAACTTGCATGCTGCATTTTGGGTCGGTTTGAGAATTTCGGTCATGCTAAGGAGCTTTTTCTAATGGACTTGACAATGTTTGATCTCTCTTCACTCCCCTCTTTCTACCGAAGTTTGTTAAATGCATGGCAAGCTCTCAAAAGCCATCGGGATCGTACTACGTACGAGAGATCCATGTTCTTCAACGAGCCACTGTTTTGCAACTCACTTTTTGAAGGTTTTGGAAGCAGCAGGGCCTTCATTCAAAAGTTTGTGGCTGCATCAATAACCAAAGTGTGCCACCTTAGAGACGATGCAAATGACAAGTGGCTAAGTGTTGCTGCTATTGCCTTGGCGACTGGCGTCAGATCATCTCGCCAACTAGACAGATGTCTAAGGGTGGTGCTTCATGCCTACGGTACCTCCCAACCTTGGTTGGTTCGTCCTGTACCTCCCTCTGAGCCGAGCCTCTCTCCTTTCCCCAACCTTCTTTTGTCGGCCTCTGAAAACTTGGAGCCAATAAATTTTGGCCGTTCCTTTTCCTCTTCCAGTGGTAACCGCAAAACCTTATATTTCCAATGTTTAAAAGCTCTTTTCCCCTCCTTGTCTTCCCCAGCACCTTGTAAGTGGTCTGCAGTCCTGCCACACACTCCTCCTTTCTCCCCAAACTGGGGATGGTATTATAAAAATCCTGTGCCAAAACGTGCTGGTGATCTCCAATGGAGAATCGCACATTGGATAATACCCACAAACTCTCTCATTCACCGCTTTTCACAAGCGACAAGTGATCAGTGTCCCTTTTGTGGACAGAGAGAAACCTTGGCCCATGCGTATATTCAATGCAGTCGTTTAACTCCTCTCTTTGTTTTCTTGAAAGTGCTATTTGCACGTCTTTCCATTGATTTCAATTTTCCAATGTTTATTTTAGGGCCAAGTGGCCCCTTAAACATCCAAGCAACAATTCTTGCAAACTTCTTTATCTCCCAAGCAAAATTGGCAATTTACAAAACCAGAAAATCAAAGATAAACAATGACTTGTACAGTACAGATACTGTAGCAATGCTCAGAGCTTTTTGCGAGAGCCGGATAAAACTTGATTTTTACTGTTATTCGCTTTCCAGCCAACTTGAACTTTTTGAAAGAATGTGGTGTGTAAAGGATTTTTGTGAAATATCTGAGGGTCATTTGGTGCTTTCTCTCTAGTCCTTATTAAATATCCTTCTGTGTTTTTTTTGGTAGCTTAACAGTTTGTTGGTTTTGACTTCCCGAATGGTAAAATTGCATGTAACTGTTTTGTTTATTTTGTTTTGACTGTAAAAAATCTTCATTTTATACTTTTGTAATAAAAGGACATAAAAGTCAAGTCTCTCTCTCTCTCTCACTCTCTCTCACTCTCTCGCGCCCCCTGCTGGCCTTTCGTGTGTTGGGCGTGGCAAGATGGCGTGCACTGGTGTTCGTGTGCTGTAGCTCCGTGCTTGTGTTGTGTTGTCCCCCCCCCCCCCCATTCCTTCCTTTCCCATCGCGCCTTTGTCGTGTCCCTCTTTACCACCTGTGCCCCTTTCCCTCCTTTGAGACAGAGAGAGTGAGAGAAGAGCCCAAAGGTGAGAGCAGACCCGTTCGGTTCAGTCTACCTGCTCCGTCGGTGCTGTTTACCTTACTCGCGTCGTGTGAACTTTATTATTCATTATTTCATTTCGACTTTATTTATTTTGTGTCCTTTCCGCCTGGTCAAGGTGGAAAGGTGAGACATCGCCGTTATGGCGAGTGTTCGTGCACGGCAGGAAGGGTTTGAAGCCCTAACAAGGAAGCATGCTTTCGTGTGTGTCCCTCCCGAAGGTGTTCCAACGAGGACATTATCCTAGCTGTAGGGAATGTTATCGGCGATGAAAATGTCCGCGCCGCGTCGCGGATGAACCAAAAGTTTGTTGTTTTCGTGTCGGACGAGAAGTTCGTGCATGATGTTGTTAGTACCGGTCTGTCATTGAAAGGTGGGCAGTTCGTCATGGTTTCCCCGATGGACACACCGGCGATAAAAGTTATTATTTCAAATGTCGCTCCGTTTATCACAGATGATAAATTAATGGCTGTTCTGACCCGGTATGGAACTGTTGTTTCCCGAATCTCGATGATTCCCCTGGGATGTCGGGATGAACGAATGAAACATGTTATGAGTTTCCGGAGACAAGTATTCATGGTGATTCCTGATCGCGGCGACGATACAGGACTAAACATCTCGTTTAAAATTTCGGTAAATGATCGTCAATATCAAATGTACGCTTCGTCAGGCACCTTAACGTGCTTCCTTTGTGGAGCCTTCGGACACGTTAAAAGGTTTTGTCCCAAAGCATCTTGTACGAAGTGCGGCAAATTGGGACACACCAATGTGGGCTGTAAAAAAGAAAACGCCCCGACCGTGCTTCCTCATGCCTCGACCGTGCTTCCTCATGCCTCGACCGTGCTTCCTCACGCCTCGACCGTGCTTCCTCACGCCTCGACCGTGCTTCCCCACGCCTCGACCGTGCTTCCTCACGCCTCGACCGTGCTCCCCGACGCTCAAACCGTGCTCCCCGACGCTCAAACCGTGCTTCCTGGCGCTCAAACCGTGCTACCTGAAGCCCCGACCGTGCTTCCCGACGCCCCGACTGTGCTTCCTGATGTCCCAACTGTGCTTCCCGAGGTCCCGACTACGCTTCCCGAAGCCCCAACCGTGCTACCCGAAGCCCCAACCGTGCTTCCCGAAGCCCCGACTGTGCTTCCCGACGCCACGACTGTGCTTCCCGACGCCCCGACCGTGCTTCCCGACGCCCCGGTGCTACCCAAACCCAGTGAGATGGCACTTGGTGATGCTAGTACTGCTGACGAACCCATGAATGAAGAACTTGTCATACTGACCAAAAAACGGAAAGCACCACTAACAAATAGCCCCGATGGTGCGATAAAGAAGGCTGTCTTGGGCAGAGACACTGTCTCTGCAAAAGAGGGCAAAACGTTTACAGCAAACGAAAATATCGAACGCCAAAGTGGTAAAGAAGATGTTACTGATTTCCCAAGCTCTGAGAATAAAGCCGACATTGATCCGAACAATGCGGCCATTTTTGAGCCTGAACGCGAAGCCCCACCGGTCCCCCCTCCAGTAGCTGAGCGGACTGGTGACCAAACAAATTGCTCTGTCTCACAAACAGAAATCGTAACCCCGGCTACGCAGAGATCTGCAGCCATTTGCCAAAGCACACATAAAGAAAGTAAGCACCAGTCTGCTCGTGAGTGTGCACCAGAGTACCCAACGAAATCTCAGGAGATGCCTCCAGAGGAGCTCGTGAGAGCTGCAAGTAAGGCCCAAGATCCAGGTGGGACATTATCAGACCTGTCAGAGTCTGAGGACGAGGTGGAAGTGACTGAGCTGTCACAGTCATCAGCATCTCAGTCACAGATACCCCCCCAACACATCGTGTCGTTTCTAGCCGAAACGTACAGACAGCGTAACATAGTCATTAAAGACCATTTTGACGATTTGGCTGCATTCATCCACACTGCAAAATCCATAATTAAAACGCCTGAACAATTCGACCTGAATAAGTCACAATACCACAGGTTAAGAAAATTCATCACACGTGCAGGTGTAGAGTGTTCCCAGCCACAGGCTGATTTCATCAATACAGGATGAAAACTATAAAACTCGCAACCTTAAATATTAACGGTGGTGGTGCTAGACACCTCCGCCAGGTCCAAGTAAAAAACATATTTCAACGGAAAAAGGTGGATGTGATCTTACTTCAAGAAACTCACATCACACCAAATGTGGAACATAACTGGCATCAACTTTTTAAGAGCCAATGCTATTTCAGCAATTTATCAGCTTCATCTGCTGGAATCGGCTTCTTGCTGAAGCCAGGCCTCGTGTGTGAGTCATGCCATTTTCAGGAGGTAATAAATGGTCGGCTTAGCTCTCTCAAACTAGTAAGCCATAACTTCCATTACACTATTTTTAATGTGTATGCGCCAAGTGATAGCGTAGAGCGTAAGTCCTTCTTCACCGCAATGATAAATCACTTAAGATCAGTTGATTTTGATCATTGTGTGTGTGTCGGAGGTGATTTCAATTGCACCTTCGACCCATCGGTTGACAGAAATTCTGCCGAACCCCATCCTGAGTCCCATGTACACTTATCCAATTTTTTTAGCACAATGGGCCTCGTTGATGTTTGGCGGTTGCACCACCCAAGCACATCCCAGTACACCTGGTGTCGATGCGCCAATAGTCGAGTATCCTTGGCAAGGCTTGACAGATGGTACATCAACGTACCCTTTAAAAATACTGCGGTTTCTTCAAATATTTTTCCTTCCGTGTTTTCAGACCATCATATGGTAACCCTAAACCTTTCCTTTCCTCAACCCGCAAGTAGGAGCGCTTATTGGAAGTTTAATGTTAGACTTCTAGAAGATGGTATGTTTAAGGAAGCCTTTCGTGTTTTCTGGGCAAGTCTAGTAGCAAAGAAATCTTCCTTTTCTTCATCCAGCATATGGTGGGATAACATGAAATCTCAAATTCGGGTTTTTTGTCAATGTTTCCAATCACACAGCACAAACGACAAGCACATTACAATGGCCCGGTTGGAATTGGATATTCTACATTTGGAGAATAAATTGGCTCATGAAAACAATGACGCCAATTACCGGTTATTGCTTGTAAAGAAAGCTCTTTTAAGGGAGTTAGTTCAAGAGAAAGCAGCCGGAACATTAATTAGACTTAGAATACAGAATGTAAAGTTATCAGACACCCCAAACAAGTCTTTCTTTCATTTAGAATCCTTAAGCAAGCCATCACGGCTAATCTCTTCTGTTCTGGACTCAAGAGGCAACGTTGTTGTCAACGAAGATGATGTTAGAATAAACATTATTGAATTCTTTACAAAACTTTTTGAGGAGCAGACTGTTTGTAATGATACAATGATGGATTTAACCTCTCACCTCCCCTCCCTAACTGAGGCTCAACGGTTGGAGCTTGACCTACCAATCACCCTCCTTGAGCTAACCTGTGCTCTTGCTGCCATGGATTCAGGGAAAGCTCCGGGTATTGACGGTCTACCTCCCGAATTCTTTCTGACATTTTGGGACCTTTTAGGCCCTGAGTTGCTGAATGTTTTGGACACTTCTATACAGACTGGTATAATGCCGCTGAGTCTAAGAAGAGCCGTAGTGTGCTTGCTCCCGAAAACTGAAGATCCCCGACTTTTGGTGAACTGGCGACCGATCTCCCTGCTGTGCACGGACTACAAGCTTTTTTCAAAAGTACTAGCTAATCGACTAAAAAAGGTTATTGGTGATCTAGTACTGCCAGAACAGAGTTACTGTGTTCCTGGAAGATCCATCCATGATAATATTTCTTTAATCAGAGATCTCATTGATGGTAACCGTGTTAAAGAAGACTTTGGAATGATGTCGCTTGATCTTGAAAAGGCATTTGACAGTATCGACCATAAGTTTATGCATCATGTGTTACAGGCATGCGGCCTCGGAGCAAACTTTCGTTCCTACATTTCCTTGCTATACACGGATGTATTTAGTTTAATTAAGATTAATAATGTGCTGGCTCCCCCCATCAAGGTTCGGAGAGGGGTCCGGCAAGGGTGCCCAGTCTCTGGTTTATTGTTTGCTCTTTCTTTAGAGCCTCTTCTCAATCTACTGAGAAAGAAGATTTCTGGAATAGCACTCACTCCCATGAGTGCACCGCTAACCCTATGTGCTTATGCGGATGACGTCTGCATCTTTGTAAAAGTTAAGGATGATATCGATATCGTTGTTGAGTGCCTGTCAAAGTTTCACGCTGCCTCCTCTTTAAAAATCAATTGGAACAAGAGCAAGACGTTATGGATACCCTCCCTTTATCGCAACCTTCTTCAGCCTGTACCACAGCCGCCCCCATCCCTCCCCGCAGGGTTGCTGTGGGGAAGTGAGGGAATTAAGTACTTGGGCATATTCCTTGGTTCCCCACAGTATGCTCAAAGAAATTGGGACGGGGTAATTGAGCAAGTGGGAGAAAGATTGAACCGATGGAAAAGGGTTTTACCTCATTTGTCCTTCAAGGGCCGTGTGCTAGTGATCAACAACTTAGTTGCCACAATGTTGTGGCATAGGTTCATCTGCCTGCAACCGCCGGAGGCCCTACTCAAAGCACTCCAGGGCAAACTGGTGGACTTCTTCTGGGGAGGCTACCACTGGCTACGACCCGATGTGATATGTCGCCCCTCGGCTGAGGGTGGCCACAACCTCGTCGACATCAAAGCCCGCCTAATGGCCTTCCGGCTGCGGTCCATTCAACGTCTCCTCTACATGGAACATCTGCCAGGCCGGCTCCCTGCACGCCTTGTACTGCAGCGAGCGGGTAGGCTCGGGTACGGGTTTGAACTCTTTCAAATGAACCTCCAGCATGTCGACATATCGGTTCTCCCTGCTTTTTACCAAAGCCTCTTAAATGCCTGGCAGAGCCTTTCTGTGAGTCGTCAGGCGGACACATATGTAACGAAAATGCTGGCACACGAGCCTTTGTTCTATAACCCTCTCTTTCCCGACATTCCAAAGAGTCGAGATTTTTGCCAACACTTTATAGCAGCTGGTATTGTGAAGGTGCGGCATCTCCGACATGACTCAGGGTATGGTTGGAAATCCGTAAGTGAAATCGCCGACCTGACAGGGATTTGGTCCCATAGGATGATTGCAAAAATTTTGAGGAAAATGATTCAGTTGGGACGGCAACTTGGCCTAACTTGGACTCGAGGTACAGAAGAAGATCTAAATGAGCCGACAGTGCCTAAATTAATTGTTGAACCCATTCAAAACGATTTGCCCCCTGTTAGCGATGGGTCAAAGCTTTTCCAGACAATGGACAGCAAGGGCATCTACAAGATGTGCCTCAAGCTGTTAAATGGGAACCCTTCGTTAAATGGAGTTACCCGATGGAAAGGATTGTTACCCGGAGGACCCCCCTCCGAACCTATCTGGGAAGCCATGTACAGTGAGCCCACATCCAAAAGAACAGGTGATCTCCAGTGGCGTTTGGCCCACTGGATTGTTCCCTCTAACACGTTTATTAGACATTTTTCTCCTGTATCTGTTTGTTGTCCCTTCTGTACAGTCAATGAGGACTTGTTTCACGCATTCATAGACTGTATCCGATTATTTCCTTTGTTTCATTGGTTGAATTACATTGCACATGAAATGCATGTTACTTTTTCTTTGAGAAGTTTCGTCTTTGGTTTTGCCCCTAAACAGAATCCTGCATCTAAACTGTTTAGTTTCCTAATAGCAACTGCGAAGCTTGCTGTTTATTTAACAAGGAAAGACAAACTATCTGGCAAACCGATAGAGCACTGCAATATCATGTTGTGTTTGAATGCATTAATCTCAGCAAGATTGAAACTGGAATTTACCCTTTCCAACGAGTCCGGAAATTTTCATAACTTTGTTGATACTTGGTGTGTTGGTGGGTTTTGTGAGGTTAAAGAAAATGAATTTAGAATACTATTGTGAAATACTGATTGTTTTTATTTGATGATCATTGGGTGCTTCTTCTTTCTCTTTTTTTCTTTTTATTGGCATTATTGATTTTATTGCAAAACGTGTATATTGTTACTTTTAGATTTTTGTAATAAAAGGACTAAAAAGTCAAAGTGTCTCTCTCTCTCTCTCTCTCTCTCTCTCTCTCTCTCTCTCTCTCTCTCTCTCTTTCTTTCTCTTTCTCTTTCTCTTTCTCTTTCTCTTTCTCTTTCTCTTTCTCTCTCTCTCTCTCTCTCTACGCGGCAGGCGTTCGCATTTCCGTCGCTCTCTCTGTTCCGGCGTTTGTGTGGGTTGGACGCTTGTACCTCTGGCTCTCGGCTGCGGCTGGTTTGTGTGCACTGCTGGAATGTAGGGATGGTCGGAGCTCGGTGTAGCCGAACGAGAAGGACAAAGGGGGGGGGGGGGAGGAACCTCTTGCCTGGTTGCCTTGCGCCAGTGGCTGGTGGCTGGTGGTGGACCCGACTTCGCGCCAACGTATGTTTTCCTGCTCAGGGACGCGGGACCTGTGACGGCACCAAACCCTCGTCAAAACCAGAACTGAGTGCCGGCAAAAAAATGGGGGATTTTATTTTATTTTATCATTCCCTTGTCTGTATTAGAGTCCGTCTGGAGAATCCTCATATATAGTCAGGTTCACGATGTTAACAAATATAATTTCGTTCAAAATTTTCGGAGATTAGCAAACCTATACATTTTTGGAATCATCAGAGCATGGAGAATCCGAAAATCAATGTTGGCATTTGCACAGACACAGATTTTGGATTTTCAAAATGGCCGCCATAAAATACATATTTTGCGCTATCTCGGCTTCGAGTCAACCTAGAGACTTAATTAAATATGCTAATCCTATGTTTTCTGGGTCAAGGAATCCAATAAAGGCCTCAAAATAGTGCTCAGGATTATAGAAAAGCAACAAACAAAGGTAATTGAAAACCATTGTCTTTATATTTGTGATATAACTGTATTACATAATACATGATATTGCAAGTCCTTTGAAGTTATAGGTATGGGTTTATAAAGCAAGAAAGCAGCCTTGTTAGTATCAGATTGAACTAAAAGTCCTATACACAGGGATCTACGAGGTCTATACCGTTCAGGAATATGCTTTTACAGATCTTCATCATTGTCCTGAGTGTCATTTTCGCAAAGGTGTCTACGCAAATGCCAACATAAAATTTTGGATTCCTCATGCTCTGAATATTCCAAAAATGTATAGTTTTGCTAATTTCCAAAAAATTTGAACGAAACACCATAGTGAACCTGACTGTCTAGGAATTGTAGATCTTTCATTTTTATTGCCTGCATTATTTTCATTAAACCTTCATTTGTTGCATTTTCAATTTATTGTGTCTTGTACGTTTATTTGTTCATGGTTTCGTAAAACCCTTGCCGCGTCCGTCCGTTCAAATAAGGGACCTCCATTTCCCTCGCGTGACATAAAGAGATAACACCGCCATATTTTCGGCTCATACAACTCGGAGTTAAGGCTCGGTCGGCCATCCGTCACTGGGGATCTTGATCCCCGGCGACACGTGACAATATTATGCACATGACGTCAGCATCATGTCATAGGGTTAGTGTGCTTATTTAGTTAATTTTAATATTCCTGACTGCAAATCAACTGACTGGTGATCAGCAGGGCAGAGACAATGTGTTTGCGTAGCAGGCAACACTTGTTGCTAACAGGTTATGCAGCAATCGCTGTGATGGGACTCGATCTGCACCTTGCTGCCTCATTAAGTTAGGGGGTTCAATCTGTATGTATATGTACACAAATGTATGTACACATATATGAATGAATGAATGATCGTTTTAAGGCCATTTCCTCCGCTAGAGCGGGGGTTAGCCTTGCGGGCCCCATGACAATCATGGTTCCCTGTTTGAAGCAATGTTTTTATGGCCGGATGCCCTTCCTGACGCCAACCCTTGGTCACGCTCTTACGATGCGCAGGGATATGGTGTACCTATTCGAAATCGGGGTACACACCATGATCATATGTGTACATACACATATGTATGTACATAAATGTATGTACATATATGTATGTACATAAATGTATGTACATATATATATATTGTTGCGGATCTCAACGTCGGCCCCTTTTCCCCTTACCAAGGGGGAATTAATCCCCTTGTCTGTGACTGACCGACGTGAGTCCTCAAGCTGCCCAGCTCCCTCCAGAGAGGCAGGTGAGCAACCTCGTTCGAGACCGCGGACAAGATGTTATTTGCCGAGCGGATTAGCAGCCGCGGCTCGAACCATTAGCAATACTACACCCGATCCTAAACGTTGGTCAAATCGTGCCACAGATATTCAATGGGGAAATCACAAAAACGAAACGGATGTAAAGGAAAGAAGGCAAGGTAGGAAGAACAGGGATTTATTACTAACTATTATGTACAAGACCAAAGAAACCAAGGAAGAAGGAAGAATTCGAAAATAAAGACAGAAGGAGCAGAAGACACAGTGCAATTATTAACTTACCTATACAGTCTTACTTATTGCCAGGGACAACACGAAGGACAGACGACAATCAGACTTACACGGGGAATGAAGCAGGAATGAATGGTAGGAGGTGGATGGCTGGACGGACGAGGAGGTGGGAGGTGGGAAGGATGCGGCTCCGGTTGGTGTGATCGCGCGGCTCGAGGTGAGCAGCCGCCGACCCTCCTCAAGCGTGTTCACACGGCGGCGTTGCTTCGCAGCCGCAACTGCCGTCAAAGCTCAAAGCTGCGGTGGTAAAAACTGCGGTGGTCTCAAAGCTGCGGTGGATTCCGCTGCGGTGGACTCCTTACTCATCTGCTCGTGGGCTTCCTCGGTCATCCGCTGGTGGGGCTTCCTCGGTCATCTCTCTCCTCAATCATCTCCGGTGGGGGCGTTGCGCCGCGGGTTATATAGCCACGCCCTACCAAGCCATACCCACTGATTTGTGGTTGGGCGTTCGGGGCTTTCCTGGCTCCACCTTCTGATGATGAGGTGCGGGCCATGCCCGTAATGTAGCTCCTCCCCCTTCTTCTCCGAGGCTTGACCACGTGCGTAATGGAGTCTTGGGGTGAAGGTGATGCCAATAACCCCACCCAAAGTTACTGGCACTTTGAAAAGGCCATGGGGGTGTCGGAGGGATCTATCTTATTTCAATTCGGTGCAATGCAGGGGCAACTAGTGGGAAACAGAGCCTTAAACTACATAGAATAAGAAATAACTATTCAGAAGGGTATATGATTTTCTACGTGCATGCGATGGACTAACTAAAAGGACGACCTTTGACCTTTACACAACGGAGGTTTTTACAAGACTCACAAGAGGGGCATATTTACAAACAGGATTCTCAAATCCACAACACTGCACCCTCATCTTCCAGGCACTCCCCGGGCCTATAAAACTTTACTTAGTGTGACACGTAGGTGTAGTTCCCTCTACAATTAACCTGACCCTGAGTGCGACAGTTTTAAAACACAAATAAGTATGTCCCTCTGCTGCATTGCACCCTATCTAACAGATTCACGCCCACAGGATAACCGAATTGCGGAATTGTTTTCAAACTAAACATGTACGGTGGGGAGCATTAGTTACAAGTGACGCTAATTGTATTTACACTGCAACCCAGGACCTGCGATTTCCTTTGGGAGAAACAAAAAGAAAATCCTGTGGGAGGGGTGGAGACAGCATGCACTGCAACGACGCACCAGCACCAATAAAGAGCACCAAAACACCAAAGCACCATAAATCACCAGAGTGCACAGTCACCATAGTTCCATTAAAAAAACAAACTGATGCTGGTCTTCCTCTTCGGCTCCCTCTGCTGGCCGTTGTTCTTCCAGATGTTGTCAACTTCATGTTCTTCTTGTTTGCGGCCTATTTGATGGAAATTTTAAAAAATGCACAAAACGTGTCCATTCTTTAGTTATGGCCCACAGGGGCGGACTATGAGTGGTTCACCTGTGGGCTTGGTGCCACCTCACCGGGTCCGCAAGCAAGATCTTGGGCCATCTTGGCCGGTTCCAGCAGAGGGGCCATGCCCCAACCCATGGGGTCCATGAGTGGTGCTCAGCCACAGACATGTGGTCCATAAGTGGTGCGTGGATGCAGGCAGCTGGTTGCGAGGATTCGGGCACACCGACGCGGCCCCTCGCACGCTCCCCTCAGTGACCAGAGAGCACGATCCATGGGTCGGGGAAGGAAGACAGAGAAGACAGGTGAGTGAGGGGTAAGGTCACAAGGGTACACATCAACAAAGGCAATGCAGAGTGAGGTGCGTCTGGAGACTGAGCGGAGAAAAGCTCGTCCCTACCGTATGTCACCCCCCCCCCCCCCTGTTACCTACTCTACCCTTGCCCTTACCCATATTTACAAAAATCTACACCCTTACCAATTCGTCACTATTGTCTCGTCTTCCCCATATTTCCCCTAATACCAAATTCGTCATCACAATCCCTCTAACCAAATTTGCCATCACCAATTCATCATCAATCCTCATAAGGAGGGAGAGATGGAACATCAGCACAATGTCACACCCATGTCATGATGCGTCTCACATTCCAAACATTTGCACAAAAAATAATAAAAACATGGCATGGTGTGGAGTTTTGTCACCCCAGGTGAGTGGATGGAGATGGTGCGAGGAGAGTCTTAATCCTAACTATCCTCTAAATGACTTTAATACACTTTACACTACCCGGGGTCTTTCCCTGCCAATCCATTGGCCAACTTACTCTATGCGGTTTTAAGAACCAAATTCCCATTGAACAAACTGTGGTGCTTCATCAATTTGGGGTCTCACTCCCCCGATTCAACTCCCTGTGCCTTTGCACAATTTCCGGGCTGGGCCGTGCAGCTCTCCCAGCAGGTCTACCCACCTGCACACCTCCACCACTGCAGTTGCCTCCGAGCTTACCTGCTCCTTACCCTAACCTATCTACCTTGGGAAGGCCCTCTGGCGCTCTCCCCTCTCGGTGCCCTCTCTGGCACTGGGCTACCCGGGTCCGTCCTCCGGATCCTCGGGCCCCATCCACAACTCTAACGCCTCCCAGAGCCCACCTGCTGCCTCACCTGGCCGACATCCTCACAGTGGTGGAGTGCCCATTTAACTACACAGACTAACAGGCCACACGCCCAGCCATTTCCACGTCACTAATGCCCCCATCCAAACACCATTCTTCCACCACGCACCACAGATGCCAATATCCAACCACAATTTACCTACTCCCTCTATCTAACTCTTAAACTACCCTCCCCGGGTATTCGTGATAGGGGTCCACTTTTCCCCCATTCACACCTTCGCACCATCCACTCCACTCCACAGTTTCCACCATACTCACTCCACACCATCCATTCCATACTCCATATATTCCATACTCCATGTATTCCACACAACCATTCTCCATACACCTGTATTTGCACACCTGTGCCATCACACCTGGTGCTTCCTGCACCCTCCTTCCTCCCAGACCATTCGGTCAACACAACACACAATCACCATTACTCACTCATACACTGCTCCATACACCTGTTCACTTGCACACCTGTGCAATCACACCTGGTGCCTCCTGCACCCTCCTTCCTCCCAGGCTTCTTCATTCAATACAATACAACGCACAATCACAATTATTCCTCATACGCTGCTCCATACACTTCCACGCTCAATACAACTCACAATCACAATTATTCCTCATCGCTGCTGAATACACTTTTACACACACACACACACAGCATCATCTGATCTAACTACTCCCCTCTGAAACTCGCGCTTCCCAGTCGCCCCTTATACTATTGCGCTCCCTCGTTATTATAATCCAAACTAATCTACCTAAGTCCCCACTACAGGTGGAATGTCGCTACTTACCTCTACCGTTACCTATGGTCATCTTCTCTAGATCCCTATCATTTTATCCAAACCCTCCCTGGCTAGGTTTTCACCGCCAAACCCCATAAAACTATAGCTCATGTGCCCCCTTTGTGAGGGATGGTGGATTTGCCATCCCACCACATCGGGCATCTTCTACTATCAATTTGGCCCATCCAATTTCCTGCAAATCAAAATTTGCCAATCACTGCCAATCATTCTACCAATCAGTTGCCAATCAAATTTTTGCCAATGACAAATTCCCTATCCTCAATTTCGGGCCCAAAACACTATCATCATCACAGTCCACTATATCTGAGCCTCGGTGCGTCGTTACATCATTAAAACTCGGCTTCGCAAAGCTGAGCAATGAATTCGGGTGGTTTGGTCGCCTGCAGGTTGAATCCGTCCGGCCTTCGGTTCAGGGGAGGCGGTTTGGTCGGGCCGAGATTCCACGCACCATCTCGGCGTGGATCCTTGCGGCCTCCGGCCCGATGGCTCAATCTCGCCCGGTCGGAACCCCGTCCCCGCCACAAGGGGGCACCGTTCCGCTTCCTCCTACCCGCCCTTGAACCGGACCGGTCGACTTGCCCAGCTAGGCCCGGACTCGACCGTGCGGGGCGGGGCCAGGCCCGAATCGGCAACGACGCTTCGAAGAGAAGCGACGCAGCACCGACCCGCGCCGGGCCTCACATCCAACAAAGCGCACCGCGCCCCGAGTGCCGCGTCGGCTAACCGTTGCCCTAAACGCTGCCCCGCTTAACGTCGATGCCTTACTTGCATACGCAACCCTTTTCACACTCGCAAAACCCGGCGTCTCCAGTGCATCCCACACACTCCGTCCATTCCACCACCGCACTCCCTGTTACACACCACACCTCTCGCGCACACTCACCGTTCGCACACTTCCTTAACACACCTCGCGCACCGTCATGCGCACTCTCCCTCGGTACGTACACCGTACCACTCATGGGGGTGCACTCTTGCATCCACCCACTCACTCGCTTCAATGGGCTCTCCCCCACCCGCGCCACAACCAACTCAGGTGTGCGTTCTCGCACACTCTCAACCATTCCAAACGTGCATTCTCGCACCTGCTCCTCCACCAACTCACTCTCCGGGTCACTCTCACCCTCGCACGTACACTCCGTATCGCTCTCACTCTCTGTGTCACACTCCGTACACTCCGACATGCATTCCCGCTCACACTCGGTTTTACTCCCACACTTTATAACACGCTCATTCCCCGATGCACACTTTTTTTTCACAAGCGCGCCAATCTTTCGTACACCACGCCCCTCGGACCTCCCACAAACGCCCAGGTGCCATATCGACCCCAATCGCGCGACAATTCTCTTTGCGCCAAACACTCTGCCGAAAAACCTCAGCACCATATACAGCGCGACTCACCTTTGGGATCCTCTTCTCCACGCGCACCTGCAAATCTTTATAAGGATTAGCAAGTACGGCATCAGGATGTGAATTCAGACTTTGCACATTATCCATTCCTTCCTCCAACTGTTGCCCTTCTACGTCTATCGTCTCTACAATTTCAATTCCCACTACTTTTTCTTTACTCACCTCGATGACCGCTGGCTGTATTAAAATTCCCTCTACCTCAGCGGTTGCCGGCTTTTCCATACCCTGGGTCGCGATGTCTAC
>NC_136266.1:115783223-115893223 GCF_964187855.1 Myxine glutinosa | reverse complement strand
GCTGCACGAGCAAATGGAAGCAATGTTTCTTCCAGAATGGCCCTGTACTTGAACTTGTTCAGGTTTCCATTCAGAACAACCAGGCCAGTTTTGCCCCCTGCATGAAAAGCAGCCCAAATGGTCACCCCACCACCTCCAGCTTGGACTCTTGGCACTATACAATCTTTGTTGTAGGCTTCATGCACTTGTCTGCGCACATCGGACGTCGCCATCTTGACGATAGACCAGAAATCTAGACTCGTCACTGAAGATCACGTGATTCCAGTGTCCTGGCTGCCATTGACGGTGCTCTCTGGCCCACTGCAATCGGCGCTGGCGGTGTTGTCTGGTCAGGCGTGGCTTTCTCAGGGGACGCCTGGCATGAGAGCCTGCTTGAACCAGTCGTTGGTTGACTAGCCTTCTGGATACAGGCACATTTGTCAGTTGCTGCCACTCAGCCCTAAGCCGATTAGCTGACTTGGTACGGCCATTACGGACTAACCAGTGCAGCTGGCGATCATCCCTCATTGTGGTTCTGCGGGGACGTCCTGGCCTCGGTATTGGAGTAGGGACACCCCTCTCAGCATTTCGTTTCAGGATCTTTGACACCTGACCTTGAGTGATGCCATACTGCCGAGCAATAGCACGCTGTTTCATGCCGTAATTTCGTAAAGCCACCACTCCATGACAAACAGCATTGTCGAGTTGACGGACCATCTCCAGAGGAAGCGGCAATAACTTTTGGAGACGTGCAGCAGTTGTTTTCCACTAATACAGAACGCAACAACCCTTGTATACCCGACTGTGAAGCCAATCATCAAATGCACCTGTCCGTACATTTTGCCACGCCACCTGTGATATAATCCTGTTGTTGACTTCTTGCTGCGACAGACAATCAGTGATATGGTTCTTTCAACAAATAAATCACCAAAGTGTAAAAGAAAGTCACCAGATTGATATACTGAGTTCAGAAAGTAAACCCAAGTCGAGAAAAAAAAAATATTCCATATTAAATGGCAAGTCTGTATATATATATATATATATATATATATATATATATATATATATATATATATATATATCAATATATATATATATATATATATATATATATCTATCTATCTATAATTCCAGTAATCTCTGTGTGTATGTTTGTATGTTTGTATGTTTGTATGTTTGTATGTATGTATGTATGTATGTATGTATGTTTGTCTGTGACCGCTGTTTCTCGACAACTACCGGTCCGATATACTTGAAACTTGCCAGGTATATTGCTGGGGACCCGAGGATGTGCCTTTTCAAGGTTTCATATTAATCGGAGAAGTAGTTACCGAGCTATGTCCAAAAAACGATTCAACCAATCAGAGAGCAGCGAGCTATCACGTGTGCCGAACGTGGCGAACAGACTCTGCCTCGGACGGCACATTTGAGAGCGTATTCATTTATTTCACGTTGGAAAACTATGTTGCCGTTAAACTATGTTTTAAAACTAATTAAAACTAATTTGCGATTCATCGTAACTGCGATTTGCGACCTTCCGGACAGTGAAGACTGCACTTCCGGCAGCCAATCACAGAACGCGTTGTTGCGGTTGTGAGAGCGAGCCGAGCCGAGCGCGTGCGCCATTACGGTTCGTAATTCGATTTCTTCCGGAGAAAATAATAATTTCTCGATTTCTTATGCGCATTATTTCTCCCAATTCAGTCAGAGCGAAGGGCGGAAGCGAAGAGCGTTGTTTTTTTTGTTTACGGGCGTACGGGCGGGGTAGAGCGTACGGGTAGCGTTTTTTTTTTTTTTTGGCAAGGAACGGGCACCCACGTACGGGCATGCCCTAGTATATATAATCGTTAGATTAAATAAGACGCGGACGTAGCTTCAGGACGTCGATCTTTAATTGTCGACAAGATTTCGACCAACAAAGGACTTCTTCTGAGTCTACAAAAACAGCAGGCATGTATATCAGTCAAGTATGTATGGTGATATGTGTGTGAGATGTGTGATGTGTGTAGAAAATGCATACAGAAGGAAGAGCCACGCCAAAGTTCACTCACCAGCCCCAAGTTCAACGGAAGTGACCGTTTGCGTTACAGTTAGGGTGCACGTGCATATACAAATATAGAGATATATGTACATACATAAACATACAAGCATATATTCATATCCCATTTATATTCATATAATATATTTATATATTTATATAAATGACATATAAAGGTAGAATGAATGAATGAATGAATGATGAATGAATGAATGAATGAATGAATGGGTTACGGTTAACAATTTGATTGGGTTGATGTGGGAACATGCTTTAGTCATCAAAATTTATGCCATGAGGGACTTTTGTCCGAAGTTGGTGTATCCAAAAGGACTCACGTTTCAGAATCGTGGTGTGTGATCGATTTGTGATTGATTCAATGGCAGAGATCTGAATGTCATTTATAGAGTGATCCGGTTGATTAAAGTGTATCGTGTAAGGTAGAGATTTGCCCTGACTGGTGTGGAAGTTATTGATTTCTGACTCAGAAGAAGACCTTTGTTGGTCGAAAGCTTGTCGACAATTAAAGATCGACGTCCTGAAGCTACGTCCGCGTCTTATTTAATCTAACGATTATTTATTCAATACAAATGAGACACCCTGCTTGTACTTTGGAGTTTCTACTATTTCTTAGTTACTAGGACGTGCCCGTACGTGGGTGCCCGTACGTGCGTGCAAAAAAGCATGCGTGCAAACAACAACAACAAAAAAAAACTTTGAAACCACGTGGCAGTAACGACCACAGAACCCCCCCCCCCCTCTATTTACATGAAATGGTTTGGTCCATTCGCAACGACCACAGAACCCCCCCCCCCCCCTCTATTTACATGAAATGGTTTGGTCCAAAGCGAACGGCTTGCGGAGTTTGGTAAAGAAATCGCCATAGCTCGGTAACTACTTCTCCGATTAATATGAAACCTTGAAAAGGCACATCCTCGGGTCCCCAGCAATATACCTGGCAAGTTTCAAGTATATCGGACCGGTAGTTGTCGAGAAACAGCGGTCACAGACAAACACACACACACACACACACACACAGACACACACACACACACAGAGATTACTGGAATTATAGATACTAGGGCATGCCCGTAGAAAATTATATCCCCCCCCTCTATTTACATGAAATGGTTTGGTCCATTCGCAAAGCCAAAGCGGACGGCTTGCGAGTACGGTGACAATCCCCCCCCTCTATTTACATGAAATGGTTTGGTCCAAAGCGAACGGCTTGCGAGTACGGTGACAATCCCCCCCCCCTCTATTTACATGAAATGGTTTGGTCCAAAGCGAACGGCTTGCGGAGTTTGGTAAAGAAATCGCCATAGCTCGGTAACTACTTCTCCGATTAATATGAAACCTTGAAAAGGCACATCCTCGGGTCCCCAGCAATGTACCTGGCAAGTTTCAAGTATATCGGACCCGTGGTTGTCGAGAAACAGCGGTCGCATACACACACACAGACACACACACAGAGATTACTGGAATTATAGATAGACTAGGGCATGCCCGTACAAAATTATATCCCCCCCCTCTATTTACATGAAATGGTTTGGTCCATTCGCAAAGCCAAAGCGAACGGCTTGCGAGTACGGTGACAATCCCCCCCCTCTATTTACATGGAATGGTTTGGTCCAAAGCGAACGGCTTGCGAGTACGGTGACAATCCCCCCCCCCCCTCTATTTACATGAAATGGTTTGGTCCAAAGCGAACGGCTTGCGGAGTTTGGTAAAGAAATCGCCATAGCTCGGTAACTACTTGTCCGATTAATATGAAACCTTGAAAAGGCACATCCTCGGGTCCCCAGCAATATACCTGGCAAGTTTCAAGTATATCGGACCCGTGGTTGTCGAGAAACAGCGGTCGCATACACACACACAGACACACACACAGAGATTACTGGAATTATATATACTAGGGCATGCCCGTACTATATCTATATCTAAAATTATATCCCCCCCCTCTATTTACATGAAATGGTTTGGTCCAAAGCGAACGGCTTGCGAGTACGGTGACAATCCCCCCCCTCTATTTACATGAAATGGTTTGGTCCAAAGCGAACGGCTTGCGAGTACGGTGACAATCCCCCCTCTATTTACATGAAATGGTTTGGTCCAAAGCGAACGGCTTGCGAGTACGGTGACAATCCCCCCCCCCCCCTCTATTTACATGCAATGGTTTGGTCCAAAGCGAACGGCTTGCGGAGTTTGGTAAAGAAATCGCCATAGCTCGGTAACTACTTGTCCGATTAATATGAAACCTTGAAAAGGCACATCCTCGGGTCCCCAGCAATATACCTGGCAAGTTTCAAGTATATCGGACCGGTAGTTGTCGAGAAACAGCGGTCGCATACACACACACAGACACACACATACACACACACACACAGAGATTACTGGAATTATAGATACTAGGGCATGCCCGTACGTGGGTGCCCGTTCCTTGCCAAAAAAAAAAAAAAACGCTACCCGTACGCTCTACCCCGCCCGTACGCCCGTACGCCCGTAAACAAAAAAAACAACGCTCTTCGCTTCCGCCCTTCGCTCTGACTGAATTGGGAGAAATAATGCGCATAAGAAATCGAGAAATTATTATTTTCTCCGGAAGAAATCGAATTACGAACCGTAATGGCGCACGCGCTCGGCTCGCTCTCACATCGGCCACGCCTACGCAACAACGCGTTCTGTGATTGGCTGCGGAAGTGAAGTCTTCACTGTCCGGAAGGTCGCAAATCGCAGGAAAGCGAATGAATCGCAAATTAGTTTTAATTAGTTTTAAAACATAGTTTAACGCCAACATAGTTTGCCAACGTGAAATAAATGAATACGCTCTCAAATGTGCCGTCCGAGGCAGAGTCTGTTCGCCACGTTCGGCACACGTGATAGCTCGCTGCTCTCTGATTGGTTGAATCGTTTTTTGGACATAGCTCGGTAACTACTTGTCCGATTAATTTCAAACCTTGAAAAGGCACATCCTCGGGTCCCCAGCAATATACCTGGCAAGTTGCAAGTATATCGGACCCGTGGTTGTCGAGAAACAGCGGTCACAGACAAACAAACACACACACAGACATACACACACACACACACACACAGAGATTAGTGGAATTATAGATATATATAAATATATTATATATATATATATATATATATATAATATATATATATATATATATATATATATATATATATATATATATATGAAGAGTTCAGATGCAAAAACAGCTATATCCATTTTTGCTGAAATGAGAAAATCAAGATTTTCTGCTGTGCATTCCAGGTGAAACCCATCAAAATGACATGGGCTGTATCTTAAAATACGTGGACGCGATCGGGTTTTGGGAGAAAATGATTTGCCTACTGAAACGGAGGTATTGAAACATATACTTCGGTAAACATAGTTCAGTTTCATCAAAAATGGCGTTTATCGGTTTTTGCGCCTGAACTCTTCATATATATATTGTAACGGATTTAAGAATCCTGTAATTTTTGTAAATACCACCCTTTGTAAATGTCATGAGCTGTGTAAATACCTCCATAATTGTAAAGGTCAAAGGTCGTCCCCCTTAGTTAATTCATCGCATACACCTAGCCAATCTTAGAACCTCTAAATAGTTATTCCCTTATTATGTGTTCCAGTTTTAGGCTCTGTTGCCCAGTAATTGACACTCCATTGCACCGAATCAAATAAGGATAGCTCCCCTTCAATAATTACATTCCCCAGTCAAACTCTCCCTCTCTGGGTAAAGCAGCTTGACAAGCGTGGGGTGCGTGCCCTCTCAACTGGCCTGGGTTTGGAAGCGGCGTTCGCTGCTATGGTGAATATGTGCTCCGTGCTCTGTTTGGACAGGAGGGGCGGGGCTGTTCAGCCCCATGCCCAAATAAGGATACAAGCCCAGGGCGCGCCACGAGGGGCGGGGCTGTTCGGCTCCATGCCCAAATAAGGATACAAGCCCGTGGCATTGCCATATAAGGACACCAACACAGAGTACGGGGGCGGGACCCAAACGGCCGAGTGCGTGTCACGACCCCGCTTGATATATGCGTGCGACAATCGCGCAAGAAAACCGCAGAGGACCGCAGCAGATGACCGAAAGAGCCCGAGGCGTGTCGAGGCAAGAACGAGCCCTGCCGCATGGAATGAACGAGATACGTGTGCCGCCGCCGCCCTGCTCGCTCCCAGCCCGGAGAGGACCTGCTTGCTGTGCGCCCTGCTAAACCTTCCAGCCTTGTGGTCCTACCTTCCTCTCCATCCAGCCAATCCACTCTGCAATTCCCTATTCGTGTGAGTGAGTTTGTTCTGTCTGTATTGTCCTGGGTATAAGTAAGACTGCATAGATAAGCTAGAAATTGCTCTGTGTCTTTCTGCTCCTTCCATTTCCCTGTAAATTACATTTCTTTTCTTCCCTGCTTTGGTTGTGTGTAAATAATAATAAATCCTGTTCTTCCTACCTTGCCTTCTTTCCTTCACATCTGTTCGTCCTTGTCTTTTCCATCATTGAATACCTGTGGCACGATTTGGCCAACGCATAAGAATCCGGTCTAGTTTCTGTTAATGGTTCGAGCCGCGGGCTGCCATCCGCTCGGCAAAATAACATCTTGTTCACGGTCTCGAACGACGTTGCTCACCTGCCTCTCTGGAGTGAGCTGGGCAGCTTCAGGACTCACGTCGGTCAGTCACAAACAAGGGGATTAATCCCCCCTTCTTAAGGGGAAAAAGGGCCGACGTTGAGATCCGCAACAATTGGTGTCAGGAGCGAGATTCGGACCTGAAGTGCGCTTAGCGCACTCAAATTACGAGTGGTAAATTTTTTTATTTAACACCACAATTTTAAAATTGTGCCATGGATAGCCAAGGCGATTGGGTGCCGGGAGGGGAGTTAGAAGAGGGGTTAGAAGCGACCCAGGACCCCAGGGAAATGTATATGGGGGAGAGAGAAGAGGGGAGCAATGAGTATGTGGTTGCAGAGGTCTCAGGCACACAAGATTGCGCCCTCGCGCATGAGGTTTCAGGTGCACAAAATGGCGGCGCTTCGCACGTGGTCGCGGCAGCCGAGCCCGAGATGCCGGAGTACATGAGAGTATTTATGATGCAAATAATGGCCAAATTAGACACCCAAAAAGAAGAGACGAGGGCTCAGAGTGAGCAATTGGGGGCAATGAGTGACGAAGCGCAGGGCACCAGTGAGCAATTGGGGGCAATGAGGGACGAAGCGCGGGGTACCAGTGAGCAATTGGAGGCACTGAGGGACGAAGCGCGGGGGTACCAGTGAGCAATTGGGGGCAATGAGGGATGAAGCGCGGGGTACCGGTGAGCAATTGAAAGACGGGTTAAGTAATATGGGAAATCAAATCGGGGGGCTAGAAGCCAAATTTGAGGGGTTAGACAATAAATTTGAAGGGTTAGACAACAGGTTGGAAGGGCTAGAAGGTAAATTAGGGGGACAACTGGAGGACATGGGTAATCAAATGGGGGAAATGAAGGAGGGGTTAACGGGGTTGGAAAATAGAATGGCTGCCCAGGAGAACCAGATGGAAGGGGTGAAGAATGGGTTAGGGGGGTTAGAAAACACTATGGAAGGCAAATTGAGGGAAATAGGGGAGCAATCCGCCGGGAAATTAAACAAATGGGAGATCAGATAGAGGAGGTGAAAATCGGGTTGGAAACTAAATTGGATGCCCAGAGGAATGATTTGGAACAGATGAGGGCAGCATCTACCAAAGAGATGGGAGAAATGGGGGAGGAGATCAGACGAGGTGTGGGCGAGGAGGTCGCGGGGGTACGCGAAGAGGTAAAGTGAGGTGAGGAGCGTATGGAGAAAGAGGTGAGAAATAGTACGGCTAGGTTACAGGGGGGGAATGGAGGATCTGACGAGGGGAGTAGAGCAGCTGACGGTGGGACAAAAGGAATTAGTGGAGCAAGTGGAAAAGAACACGGCGGTAATCGGGGGGTTAAAGGCGACACAGAAAGAAATAAAAAAGGAACTTATAGCGACAAAGAGGGAATGTCAGATGGTACATGAGGGGTTGACAAAGAGGTTGGACGAGGTAACAGAAGCAATGGAGACGAAAGAACGGGAAGTAAGGACGCACATAGAAACGACCAAGGTGGCATTAGAGGAAGAAATTGAGGGGGCGCACCGGGAAATGAAAGAGGTGAAGCAAAAGTTAGAGGAAGTGGAAGAGGGGGTGAGTGAAATTAAGAAGAGATGGAGGGAAACTAAGAGAGAGATAAAGGAGGAGGTGATGGAATTGGTGCAAGGTCTGTGCTCAAATCGTGATGATGTGCTTACTAACCAAATAAAGAGTTTGCAGGTGGCAGAGGAGGAGCGAAGACGAGGTGCCGAGGTGAGTGGCGATATACTCGGAAATGTATATGGTGTGAGGGGAGATTCAGTCGGTTTGGGTGTTGGTTTAGACCCGGGTGTTCGTGAGGGACCAATGGTGAGGTGTATGACTGGTCCGGAGTGTATGGAAAGATGAGGTGTGCCGGGATGTCCGACTATGGGGTGTGTGAGGAAAAGGTGCGCACCGAGGAGTGAGTGTGCTGTCGAGAGTGAGTTGGTCATGGCGCAGGTGCGGGGGGGGGGGGGGGCACGTTGAAGCACGTGATGGGGAGTGTTACAGGGGATGTAACGGAAGAGTACACACCTGTGGTGAGTGTTACAGAGGGCGTAACGGGAGAGTGTGCGCAAGAGGATACGCGAGAAAGGTGTGTAACAAAGGAGTGCATGAGTACAGAGCGCGCGGTCGAGAGTAAGGGTGAATGCGCGACCGAGTGTGGTGGTGAGAGTAGTGAGAGCGACACGGAGCACGAGTTGGTTGTAGCAGGTGAGAGAGAATGTACACCTGGAATGAAAGGATGCACACCTGGAATGGTCGAGCGCATGTGGGAATGCACACGTGTTGGTAGTGAAGCACGTGATTGGGTGTGCAGGTGATTGCACACCCGTGGTTGTCACAGAGGATGTGACCGAGGAGTGGGCGCGAAGAGGTGTGTTGATGAGGTGTGCGAACGACGAGTGTGTGCCAAGGTGTGCGGTGGTCAGGTGTGTGACGAAGTCTATGAGTGTACCTGTGGGGTGTGTAAGAGAAGGTGCAATGACGGAGAGTATGGAGACAGCTGGATGTGTGAGCAAGGAACGGAACGCGTGGTGTGAGCATGCAAGTGAAGCATCAACGTTAAACGGAGCAGCGGTTAGGTCGACTTTTAGCCGAAGCGAGCCCTCGGTTCGTGCCGGGCTTTGTGTGCAGCGGGAACCAGCGGGGATCGTAGCCACGGCGGTTTCGAAAGAACCGCCGTGCGCGATCCACGCCGGGCCTCGCTCTGAACGGTCGCGTCCGTGCTCCGCTAAGCGGAGCGGGCGGCCCGGTTCGAGGACACCTATGAAGGGTCGACACGGCGACCCCTTGTGGTTGCAGCGCTCCGGCCGGCCGAGATTGGGGCATCGGACGGTTCCGTGCCGAGATGGTGCGTGGAATCTCGGCCCGAGTAAGCCACCTTCCCTGCACCGCATGCTGGACGGACCCAACTGCCGGCAACGAACCACCCGCATTCATTGCTCGGCTTCGCGAAGCCGAGCTTTGCGAAGGTAACGACGCACCGAGGCTCCAGCGAAAGGACATGCGGTAGGGATAGGGAATTTGTGATTGGCAAAATTTGATTGGCAACTGATGGGTAGAATGATTGGCAGTGATTGGCAAATTTTTGATTGGTTGGAATTTGATGGCAAAATTGGTAGTGAGAGATGCCCGATGTGGTGGGATGGCAACTCTGCCATCCCTCACAAAAACGGGGCACATGAGCACTAGCTATGGGGTTTATGGCAGTGTAAGCTCGCCGAGGGAGGGTTTGGATAAAATGATAGGGATCTAGAGAAGATTGACCATAGGTAAATGGAGATTTAAGTAGCGACATTATACCTGTAGTGGGGACGTAGTGAGTAGGGTAGTTGGATTATAACGACGAGGGAGCGCAATAGTATAAGGGGCGACTGAGAAGCGTGAGTTTCAGAGGGGAGTAGTTAGATCAGATGATGCCGTGTGTGTGTGAGAGTCTTAGTATCGAGCAAATGAGGCAATGCTCGTGAATGGTGCCGTGTGTGTGTGTTGAAAGTGTACACAGCAGCGTATTGTGAGAAGCGTGAGATGAGTGACATTGTGTTGAGGGAATGAGCTTGCATGGGGGTGCAAGTGACGAACAGGTGTGTGGAACGCTTGGTGGGTATGTCCAAGGTGCAGCCGGGGGGTGTGTCCGTGGTGCAGCCGTTGGGTATGTCCGAGGTGCAGCCGGGGGGTGTGTCCGTGGTGCAGCCGGTGGGTGTGTCCATGGTGCAGCCGGTGGGTGTGTCCGTGGTGCAGCCAGTGGGTGTGTCCGTGGTGCAGCCGTTGGGTATGTCCGAGGTGCAGCCGGGGGGTGTGTCCATGGTGCTGCCGGTGGGTGTGTTCGTGGTGCAGCCAGTGGGTGTGTCCGTGGTGCAGCCGGTGGGTGTGTCCGTGATGCAATCGGGTGGGTGTGTCCATGGTGCAGCCCGTGGGTGCGTCCGTGGTGCAGCCGATGGGTGCGCCCGTGGTGCAGCTTGTGGGTGCCTCTTGGGCTTGGTGAAATGAGGAATTGCTAGGCAATGCTCGGGAAGGATGTGGGTGTGAGCGTGGGAGAATCTGGGTGCCTGAGGCAATGGTTTGGAGAGTTAGAAGTGTATTGTGAAAAGTGTGAGGTGATTGTGAGTTGTATTGAGCGTGAAAGTGTATGGAGCAGTGTATGAGGAACAATTGTGGTTGTGCATTGTATTGAATGATTGAAGAAGCCTGGGAGGAAGGAGGGTGCAGGAAGCACCAGGTGTGATGGCACAGGTGTGCAAATACAGGTGTATGGAGAATGGTTGTGTGGAATACATGGAGTATGGAATATATGGAGTATGGAATGGATGGTGTGCAGTGAGTATGGTGAAAACTGTGGAGTGGAGTGGATGGTGCGAAGGTGTGTATGGGGAGGATGGACCCCATCACGAATACCCGGGAAGGGTAGTTTAAGAGTTAGGTAGAGGGAGTAGGTAAATTGTGGTTGGATATTGGCATCTGTGGTGCGTGTGGAAGAATGGTGTTTGGATGGGTGCATTAGTGACGTGGAAATGGCTGGGCGTGTGGCCTGTTAGTGTGTGTAGTTGGTTTGGGCACTCCACCACTGTGAGGATGTCGGCCAGGTGAGGCCGCAAGTGGGCTCTGGGAGCCGTTAGAGTTGTGGATGGGGCCCGAGGATCCGGAGGACGGACCCGGGTAGCCCAGTGCCAGAGAGGGCACCGAGTGGGGAGAGCGCCAGAGGGCCTTCCCCAGGTAGATAGGTTAGGGTAAGGAGCAGGTAAGCTCGGAGGCAACTGCAGTGGTGGAGGTGTGCAGGTGGGTAGACCTGCTGGGAGAGCCACACGACCCAGTCCTGAAATTGTGCAAAGGCACAGGGAGTTGAATCGGGGGAGTGAGACCCCAAAGTGATGAAGCACCACAGTTTGGTCAATGGGAATTTGGTTATTAAAACCGCATAGAGTGTAAGATGGCCAATGGATTGGCAGGGAAAGACCCCGGGTAGTGTAAAGTGTGTTAATGTCATTTAGGAAGTAGTTAGGATTGAAATCTCCTCGCACCATCTACATCCATTCACCTGAGATGACAGAACTCCACACCATGCCATGTTTTTATTATTTTTGTGCAAATGTTTTGGATTGTGAGATGCATCATGACGTGGGTGTGATATTGTGTGGATGTTCCATCTCTCACTCCTTATGACGATTGATGATGAATTGGGGATGGCAAATTTTGGATTAATGGGATTGTGACGAATTTGGTATTGGGGAGATATGGGGAAGACGTGACATTAGTGACGAATTTGTAATGTGTAGATTTTTGTAAATATGGGGTAAGGGCAAGGGTAGAGTAGGTAACAGGGGGGGTGACGTACGGTAGGGACGAGCTTTTCTCTGCTCAGTCTCCAGACGCACCTCACTCTGCATTGCCTTCGTTGATGTGTACCCTTGTGACCTTACCAGTCACTCACCAGTCTTCTCTGTCTTCCTTCCCCGACCCATGGATCGTGCTCTCTGGGCACTGAGGGGAGCGTGCGAAGGGCCACGTCGGTGTGCCCGAATCACCGCAACCAGCTGCCTGCACCGATGCACCATGTATGGACCACATGTCTGTGGCTGAGCACCACTTATGGACCCCACGGGTTGGGGCATGGCCCCTCTGCTGGGACCGGCCATGATCGCCCAAGATCTTGCTTGCGGACCCGGTGAGGTGGCACCAAGCCCACAGGTGAACCACCCATAGTCGGCCCCTGTGGGCCATAAATAGAAAAAATCAGTGGACACGGTTGTGCTTTTGTTTTATGTCCAAATAGGCCGTCAGTAAGAAGATGAAGTTGACAACATCAAGAACGACAATGGCCAGCAGAGGGAGCCGAAGAGCAAGACCACCACCAGTGTTGTTTTTAATTGAACTGTGATGACTGTGCACTGATTGGTGCTTTATGGTGCTTTGGTGTTTTGGTGCTCTTTATTGGTGCTGGTGCCTCGATGCAGTGCATGCTGTCTCCTCCCCTCCCACAGGAATTTCTTTTGGTTTCCCTAAAAGAAAAATCACAGGTCCTGGGTTGCGTTTTGTAAATAGTCCAATTAACGTCACTTGTAAATAATGCTCCCCACCGTTCATGTTTAGTTTGAAAATAATTCCGCAATTCGGTTATCCTGTGGGCACGAATCTGTTAGATAGGGTGCAATGCAGCAGGGGGACATACTTATTTGTGTTTTAAAATTGTCGCACTCAGGGTCAGGTTAATTGTAGAGGGAATTACACCTAGGTGCCACACTAAGCGAAATTTTTATAGGCCCGGGACGTGCCTGAAGGAAGGAGGGTGCAGTGTAACGGATTTGAGAATCCTGTAATTTTTGTAAATACCACCCTTTGTAAATGTCATGATCTGTGCAAATACCTCCATAATTGTAAAGGTCAAAGGTCGTCCCCCTTAGTTAATTCATCGCAGACACCTAGCCAATCTTAGAACCTCTAAATAGTTATTCCCTTATAATGTGTTCTGATTTTTAAGGCTCTGTTGCCCAGTAATTGACACTCCATTGCAACGCATCAAATAAGGATAGCTCCCCTTCAATAATTACATTCCCCAGCCAAACTCTCCCTCTCTGGGTAAAGCAGCTTGACAAGCGTGGGGTGCGCGCCCCCCAAACTGGCCTGGGTTTGGAAGCGGCGTTCACTGCTATGGTGAATATGTGCTCCGTGCTCTGTTTGGACAGGAGGGGCGGGGCTGTTCAGCCCCATGCCCAAATAAGGATACAAGCCCAGGGTGCGCCACGAGGGGCGGGGCTGTTCAGCCCCATGCCCAAATAAGGATACAAGCCCAGGGCGTGCCACGAGGGGCGGGGCTGTTCGGCTCCATGCCCAAATAAGGATACAAGACCGTGGCATTGCAAATATAAGGCCACCAACATAGAGTACGGGGGAGGGACCCAAACCCAAATATATATATATATATATATATATATATATATATATATATATATATATATATATATATATATATATATATATATATATATATATATATATATATATACAGTGGAACCTTGACTTACGAGTTTAATTCGTTCTGTGACCGAGCTCGTAACTCAATTTGCTCGTTTCTCAAATTAAATTTCCCCATTAAAATGCATTGAAATGCTATTAATCCGTTCCAGCCCTCCAAAAACCACACCAATTTTTTTTTAAATATACAGTATATATAAAAATATCTCGCGCTTTATATTTCACCTGTATGCAGCATACAAGTTGGCAGGATGGCCTGGACTGGAGGTACGCACACTTGACTCTAAACTGTCCAGCCTGGGTTTGAATCCCGACCCAGCTATAACCTGTCATGGGTGAATCACAGGCAGGGTGATTCATCAATGTGTGTACCGCTAAACTGGGCGCCCCGTTTGCGTCCCATTAGTTGTTGGATGTTAAGGATCTCACCGTGTTTTCCACAAAGAGAAGGCGAGCTATCGCCGGCACTCTGAACAAGTTGTGGCCTGGCATGCTCTTCTCCTCTGCCGTTATATACGTCCTCCTCGGCATCTTTTTCCAGAAGAGCCCTGTCTCGTCACAGTTGAAGATTTGCTGGGGGATGTATCGTTCGGCTTCTATCAGTTCTTCTATCAGTTATAATAAAATCTTCAGCTGCCTTCACATCCGCCTCACCAAGTCGACAACACGCACACCTCGCTCATGTTTTTCGACGATTGCGTGTTTTATATCCAAGCACATCATCCTCTTCTTCTTCTCAGTTATAATAAAATCTTCAGCTGCCTTCACATCCGCCTCACCAAGTCGACAACACGCACACCTCGCTCATGTTTTTCGACGATTGCGTGTTTTATATCCAAGCACATCATCCTCTCTTCCCTTGGCACTCAATTTCTTAGGACCCATGGTTAAAACTAAGAAATTTTCCAAAATAACCAAAATGCGAAAACAAAGCAGCAGCAATATACGGCAGAGATACTTGCACGGCAAGATAACCACGTGACCGGAACCCACCTGGTGGCGGGTAGCGTAAGCTCGTAAGTCAGATCTCGGCTCGCATCTCAAAGCAATAAACCGCCCGAGCGACGGCTCGTATCTCGGAAAACTCGTAAGTTGGTGCACTCGTAAGTCAAGGTTCCACTGTATATATATATATATATATATATATATATATATATATATATATATATATATATTGCTACGGATCTCGGGGGTCGGCGCTCCCCTTATCAAGGGGGGGTGGGGGGTTAATCCCCTTGCCTTTTTAGCTGGCCGTCCTGAGTCCTGGGGGTTATAACGTCCTTCCTGGCACGGCGTTAGATAGGGTTTGTTAGGCCTAGGGGTTCACTACTACCTAAGTACCAACGCCGGCCGGAAACGAGGGAATAACTCCTGCTCGAACCACGGATATGTTGGAAAATGCCGAGCGGTTAGCAATCCGCGATCCGATCTGTTAACAATGAGACTAAACCCGATTCTGAGCGGTTCCAAATCGTGTCACAGGTACTCAATTGAGAAAAGACGAAAGCGAAGGGCTTAAGATGAAACCAGAAAGAACAGGTGAATTTATTACAAACAAAAAGAGGAAAGGAAAGAATGTACAAGAAAGGAAGAAGAAGAAGCAGAACACAGGGCAGTCTTAAAGCAGTCTTATTCTATACCCCCAGACAAACATTCACACTCACACGGTGATTGTAGCTGGTGGGTGGTCAGGTAGAGGGTCCGGTGATGGGGTCCAGGCTCCATGTGAGGCTCCAGTCCAGGCTCCGGTTCAGCGGGTGAAAACCCGGCAGGAAGCTCCGCGTATCTTGGAAACGCGACCGGACCTTACATTATAGCGGAGTGGGGGGGGGGGGGGGGGGAGGCTGGTGTCCCGTACATGTGCGCTCCTGGACAAGTCCGTTAATAAGCGCGTCTCCAACCAAACTCGTGCGCATTTCCCAATCAGACTCGTATAAGCGCGTCTCCAACCAACTCGTATAAGCACGTCTCCAACCCGAATCCTTTTTACCGCAAACCTTCCACTCGAGTGCTGCCGTATCTCTCTCTCAAAGGGCTTTGCGTTCGTGCTTATATAACGCGCCACGCGATCACTATGCGGGCCCCAAGGCCACGCCTGTCGGTGATGTTACATCAGCCCTGGTTGGCTGGTGAGGGCTTACCGGCCACGCCTTTGACGGCTGGTTGACAGGCCACACCTTCTTCTTGGCGTTCCGCCCCCTTTTTCCTCGTCCTGACCGCATGGTTTATGGCGTCGCTTGAGCGAACGCTAAGGCACCGACTGTGGAGGCGCGTAATGGCGTCGCTTGGAGAGGGAGATCGCAAAATGGACGGAATGGGCCTAATCCTATTTGATTGACGCAACGCAGATTCAACTGTTGGAAACACGGCCTTATCTGAAACACATAATAATGAAATAACTAAAGTTCTATGGTGGCCTACATGTTGCTTGTGGACTAACTAGGGGTGCAACCTTTAACCTTTTAATAATGGGATATTTACAAGTAATTATTTACAAGTGTGGGTTCTAAAACCGCAACACTGCACCCTCCCTTTTTCCAGGCTCGTCCCGAGCCGAAACAAAAGGAACTATCTTTTAAATTAATGTGACACACAGGTGTGGTTACTGGTTACCCTCTACTTTTAACCTCACCCTGAGTGCGACAGTTTTGACACTCAATATGTCCCACCTGCTGCGTTGCATCCCACCTAACTGACTCACGCCCACAATTAACCGAATTATGGAATTATTCTCAAACTACACATTTAGCCTGTGGGGAGCATTATTTACAGTACACAAATTATTTACACTACAACCAACGACCTGTCTTTTGTGGGAAAAGAAAAGATGGTTTTGATAAGGGGAAAATGCCATTGCCATGCACTGCACCGATACACCATACCATATGTACCCATAAATTGAATGCACCATAAAGCACCACAAAGAGAAAAAAAATGCACCAAAAGCACCAGAAATGCACAGTCATCACTCATCACATTTCAAAATAATATATGATGACATCTTCTTCTTCTCTTCTCTGCTGGGCCGATGTTTCTGGCTGTATCTTCTTGCTTGATGTTATTGTCCCCCGTCACTCAGCGGAGCGAAAGGGGGACTATGGCTTTCCCCTCCGACCGTGTGTCCGTCCGTCCGTCCGTGCATGCGTGCATGCGGGCGTGCGAAGGACCGCATTCGAATTTGGTGTGTGGGTGCAACCCACGTCAAAATCCAAGATGGCCGCCGCCATGTATGTCTGATGCCATGTATGTCTGAACCTTGTAACCTGCATATCTTGAAAAATAAGCGAAGTACCAACTTCTAATCTGGTGTGTGGGTGTAGCTAGCCATAAGGAAGAACGCTATTGAAAATTGGGTCGCCACGTCAAAATCCAAGATGGCCACCGCCATGTATGTCTGAACCTTTTGAGATGAATATCTTGAAAAATAAGCGAAGTACCAACTTCTAATTTGGTGTGTGGGTGTATCTCGGCATAAGGACGAATGCTTTTGAAAATTGGGTTGCCACGTCAAAATCCAAGATGGCCGCCACCATATATATGTCTGAAACTTGTGAGCGAAATATCTTGAAAAATAAGCGAAGTACCAACGTCTAATCTGGTGTGTGGGTGTATCTAGGCACAAGGAAGAATGCTGTTTAAAATCGGGTCGCCACGTCAAAAGCCAAGATGGCCACAGCCATGTATGTCTGAAACTTGTGAGATGAATATCTTGAAAAATAAGCAAAGTACCAACTTCTAATTTGGTGTGTGGGTGTATCTCGGCATAGGGTAGAAGGCTTTTTAAAATTGGGTCGCCACGTCAAAATTCAAGATGGCCGCCACCATATATATGTCTGAACCTTGTGAGTGAAATATCTTGAAAAATAAGCGAAGTACCAACTTCTAATCTGGTGTGTGGGTGTATCTAGGCACAAGCAAGAATGCTGTTTAAAATTGGGCCGCCACATCAAAATCCAAGATGGCCGCCGCCATGTATGTCTGATGCCATGTATGTCTGAACCTTGTAACCTGCATATCTTGAAAAATAAGCGAAGTACCAACTTCTAATCTGGTGTGTGGGTGTACCTAGGCATAAGGAAGAAAGCTGTTGAAAATTGGGTCGCCACGTCAAAATCCAAGACGGCCGCCGCCATGTATGTCTGAACATTGTGAGATGAATATCTTGAAAAATAAGCGAAGTACCAACTTCTAATCTGGTGTGTGGGTGTATCTCAGCATAAGGACGGAGGCTATTGAAAATTGGGTCGCCTCTTCAAAATCCAAGATGGCCGCCACCATATATATGTCTGAAACTTGTGAGCGAAATATCTCGAACAATAAGCGAAGTACCAACGTCTAACCTGGTGTGTGGGTGTATCTATTTGGTCGCCACGTCAAAATCCAAAAATGGCCGCCACCATATATATGTCTGAACCTTGTGAGCGAAATATCTTGAAAAATAAGCGAAGTACCAACTTCTAATTTGGTGTGTGGGTGTATCTCGCCATAAGGAAGAACGCTGTTGAAAATTGGGTCGCCATGTCAAAATCCAGGACGGCTGCCACCATATATATGTCTGAACCTTGTGAGCGAAATATCTTGAAAAATAAGTGAAGTACCTTCTGGTGTGTGGGTGTATCTAGACATAAGGAAGAACGCTATTGAAAATTGGGTCGCCACGTCAAAATCCAAGATGGCCGCCTCCATGTATGTCTGACCCATGTGAGCGAAATATCATATCATAGCATGTTTTCTGCATGTTCCACTTTGTCAACTCACATCACATCAGACCTCGGCGTAACGTTTGTTTTCATTAAAAGGGCACACACCACGTCCACTTTTTATTATTTATATGGCCAGCAGGGCCAACTCAGGTAGTCCACCGCATGGCATTGATGCCACTTAAAACAGCGGTCCGCAAACCAGATACCGCTGGCAACAATGGTCGGTCCCAGCAGAGGTGCCAGGCCACAGAACATGTGGTCCATATGGTGCATCAGTGCTGGCAGTAGGCAGCAAGGGTGCGGGCGCACAACCCACGGCACCTGCACACTCCCCTCGGGCACAAAAGAACATGGTCCATGAGTGGGGAAGAAGACAAGCAGAGTTAGTGGGGGCAAGGGCGCAAGGGTACACATCAATGCAAGGTAATGCAAGGTGAGGGGCGCAGGAGAGCGAGCCAAGAAAGCTCGTCCCTAGCATACATCACCCCCCCCCCCCCCCCCCCCGTCACCTACTCTACCCTTGCCCCTACCCCGTATTTACACAATTTACAAATTTACCAATTCGTCTGTACGTCTTGTCTTTCCCATCCCCTCTAATTCCAAATCCGTCATCAATCCCTCCTAAGGAGGAAGAGATGGAATCACATACAATGTCAAATCACGGCAAGATGCGTCTTTCATTCCAAACATTTTCAAAAACATGGTGTGGAGTCTTATCACGTTAGTGAGTGGATGTGGATGGTGCGAAGAGACTTTCTCCTAACTATCTTCTAAATGACATTAACTCTTTAAACTACCCGGGGTCTTGCCCTGCCAATCCATTGGCCATCTTACACTATGTGGTTCTAAAAACCAATTCCCATTGCACATACTGTGGTGCTCTACCAATTTGGGGTCTCACTCCCCCGATTCTTCAACCTGTGCCCTCGCACAATTTCGGGGCTGGGTCGTGTGGCTCACCAGCAGGTCCGCTCACCTGCACACCTCCGCCACTGTAGTTGCCACCCGAGCTTACCTAGCTCCTCACCCTAACCTGGGGAAGACCCTCTGGCTCCCTTACCCCACTATTGCCCCCTCTGGCATCGGGCTACCCGGGTCCTCTCTCGGGATCCACGGGCTCCACTGAACTCTACTACCTGGCTCCCAGAGCCTACCTGCAGCCTCACCTGGCCGACAGACTACCAGTGGCGGAGTGCCCATTTAACCATTCTCACTAACAGGCCACACGCCCAGCCATTTCACTTTACTCATGCACCAAACCAGGCAATACCTTGCTACTTTCAGCACCACAGATGTCAATATCCAACCAAATTTACCTACTCCCTCTACCTACTTTTAAACTACCCTCCCCGGGTATTTGTGAAGGGGTCCATCCTTCCCCCATCCACTCATTCGCACCATACACTCCACACTACTCATTCCACACTCCACTCACTCCACTCCATTTATTCACTTTTACACACCACACACACACACACACACACACACACACACACACACACACACACACACACACACACACACACACACACACACACACACACACACACACATCCTTCTCGAGCATTGCCTCATTTGCTAACAAGCACTATAAGGACTTCCACTCCAATTCCTCATTTCATCACGCTCACCACAAAGATTCTCATGCACACAGCATCATCTGGCTATATATCTCCCCTAATATTAGTGCTCTCCCTGTCATCCCTTATACTATGCACATCCCCCGTCATTATCAACCAACTACTCTACTCTACGTCCCCACTACATGTACAATGTCACTACTTAAATCTCGGTCACCTATGGTCATCTCTAGGTCCCTAGCCATTATCCTAACCCTCCCGGGCTAGTTTGTACTGCCACCCCATAAACTATAACTCATGTGCCCAAAAGTGAGGGACAATTACCATCCCCCGACACTGGGTATCATTTCTCACCACTATCACCATTACAGTCCACTACACTTGAGCCTCTTGGTACGTCATTACTTCATCAAAGCTCGGCTTCGAAAAGCCGAGCAATGCATACGGTGGTCTGTCCCCTGCAGGTTGGGTCCGTCCGGCATTCGGATTCAGGGGAGGAGGTTTTGTCGGGCCAAGGCTCCAGGCACCATCTCGGCGCAACGCTCTGCGCTCCCAGGCGCGATGGCCCAGCCTTACCCGGCCGGAGCGCCGCCACCGCAAGGGGGCGCTGCTCCGAACCCTCCTACCTCCCCTCGAACCGGGCCGGTTGCCTTGCCTGGCAAAACGCGGCACCGACCGTGCAGGGCGGGGCCCGGCCCGGATCGTGCACGGCGCTCCTTGCAGAAGTGCCGCGGCAACGATCGCCGGCCCCCGCAGCACACAAAGAACACCACGCCCCGAGCGCTTGCATCGGCTATACGTCAGCCTAACCGCTGCCCTGGTTAGCGTCGATGCTCGACTCGCCTGCTCACACCACGCGTTCCATTTCTTACTCGCACATCCAGGCGTCTCCATACACTCCATGCATTCCATGCATTCCTCTCGCGCACATTCTTGTGCATCCATTCTACCATTCGCACACTCTGTTACACACTTCGTAACACACCTCTCTCGTGCACCTTCTTGCGCACACTCTCCCGGTACATACTCCGTACCACTCACGGGTGCGAACTGTTGCACACCCACTCAGTGCACACCTACCCACGGGTGTGCACTCTTTTGCACACCCAATAACGTGCTCTGGTGTGCTCTCCCGCACACTTGCCACAACCAACTCAGGTGTGCATCCTCGCACACTCTCCTCATCCATCCCACTCTCTTCCAACGCACACTCTGTACCGCATTCATCACACATACACTCCGATATGCATTCGCTTTCACTCTCTGTAATACATTCACTCTTCGGCACACACTTTTTCCTCACACTCGCGCCATTTCCTCTCACACAGCGCACCACGGACCTCCTACGAGTGCCCGGGTGACGTCTGGATCCCAAGCGCGCAAAAAATCGTTTCGCGCCATATACAGCCCTACTCACCTCGGCGCTTCCTCTTCCTCGCTCCTCCACCACCTGCAAACTTTCCATTTGGTTATGCAGCATGACATCACGATGTGAACACGGACTTTGGGCATATTCCATTTCTTCCTTCAACGAGTGCTTTTCTAAGTCCGCCGTCTCTTGAATTCCAATTTTCATTATAATTATTACATTCTCTTTGTCCTCGACGACCGCCAGCACATATGAATTTGCCCTGTCCAATTCGGCGGCCGTCGGGTTTTTCACACCCCGAGTCGCGATTTCTATTCCGGTCCACCCTGCTGTGCCTTTCTCAACTTCGCTCAAACCGCGCTCCTCTAGCCGCTTTACCTCGTCGCGTACAAATGCGACATCCTCGCTCGCCCTGCGGTCAATTTCCCTCTCAAATTCCTTTGTCTCATACCTGGCTTGCCCCGTCGCTAGCCCCTCGTTAATTTCTTACATTTGGTCATCCATGTCCTCCAATTGACCCCCTAATTTGTTTTCCAAATTACTTAACCAGTCTCTCATTTCTCTCCTGGATTTATCCATCTTTTCATCTATAAATTTACTTTGCACCACGAAGCATGCCTTGATTTGCGCCATGAAGGCTTGCATGTCGCCCACCCCCATTTGTGCAGCGGGCGCGGGCCTTGCCGCCATGTGCGAGGTGCCGCCGTTTTGTGCGCCTGCAACTACCACTACCGCACCTTCTTCAATTCCCTCTTCCATTACTCCCAATTGTTCTTCTTCCTCCCAGGGGTCCTGGGTTAACACTACCCCCTCTTCATCTACCCCCACCGGCATCCAATCGCCTTGGCTATCCATGGCACGATTCAAATTTGGATGTTAAATAAAATTTCGGCCGCTCAAAATTTTGACCAAATTTTTCAGATATATAAAAAATTTGGTTCGGGTCCAAATCCCACTCCCCGATACCAATTGTTACGGCCAATGTGCACAATTGGTGTCTAAAATTTGGTCTAAATAAATTTAGTCCCAGGTTCCAAATCCCAGCTCCTGAATACCAATTGTTACGGATCTCGGGGTCGGTGCTCCCCTTATCAAGGGGTGAGGGGGGGGGGTGGGGGGTTAATCCCCTTGTATTTTTAGCTGGCCGTCCCGAGTCCTGGGGGTTATAACATCCTTCCCGGCATGGCGTTAGATAGGGTTTCTTAGGCCTAGGGGTTCAATACTACCTAAGTACCAACGCCGGCCGGAAACGAGGGAATAACTCCCGCTCGAACGACGGATATGTTGGAAAATGCTGAGCGGTTAGCAATCCGCGATCCGAGCTGTTAACAATGAGACTAAACCCGATTCTGAGCGGTTCCTAATCGTGCCACAGGTACTCAATTGAGAAAAAACGAAAGCGAAGGGATTAAGACGAAACCAGAAAGAACAGGTGAATTTATTACAAACAAAAAGAGGAAAGGAAAGAATGTACAAGAAAGGAAGAAGAAGAAGCAGGACACATGGCAGTCTTAAAGCAGTCTTATTCTATACCCCAGACAAACATACACACTCACACGGGGATTGTAGCTGGTAGGTGGTCAGGTAGAGGGTCCGGTGATGGGGTCCAGGCTCGAGGTGAGGTTCCATTCCAGGCTCCGGTTCAGCGGGCGAAAACCCGGCAGGCAGCTCCGCGTATCTTGGAAAAGCGACCGGACCTTACATATAGCAGGGGGGGGGGGGCTGGTGTCCCGTACGTGTGCGCCCCTGGACAAGTCCGTTAATAAGCGCGTCTCCAAACAAACTCGTGCGCATTTCCCAATCAGACTCGTATAAGCGCGTCTCCAACCAACTCGTATAAGCGCGTCTCCAACCCGAGTCCTTTTTACCGCCAATCTTCCACTCGAGTGCTGCTGTATCTCTCTCAAAGGGCTTTGCGTTCACGCTTATATAACGCGCCACGCGATCACTACGCAGGCCTCAAGGCCACGCCTGTCAGTGATGTTACATCAGCCCTGGTTGGCTGGTGAGGGCTTACTGGCCACGCCTTTGACGGCTGGTTGACAGGCCACACCTTCTTCTTGGCGTTCCGCCCCATTTTTCCTTGGGCCTGACCGCATGGTTTATGGCGGCGCTTGAGCGAACGCTAGGGCACCGACTGTAGGGGTGCGTAATGGCGTCGCTTGGAGAGGGAGGTCGCAAAATGGACGGAATGGGCCTAATCTTATTTGATTGACGCAACGCAGATTCAACTATTGGAAACACGGCCTTATCTAAAGCACATAATAATTAAATAACTAAAGTTCTATGGTGGCCTACGTGTTGCTTGTGGACTAACTAGGGGTGCAACCTTTAACCTTTTAATAATGGGATATTTACAAGTAATTATTTACAAGTGTGGGTTCTAAAATCGCAACAATATATATATATATATATATATATATATATATATATTTAAAAAACCACCGTTTAGAGGCCATTTTTCCCCGTAAAGCGGGGGTTGGCCTTTTTCGGGGACCGTGGTTGTTGTTGTTTTTTTTGAGCCCCTTTTTTTTGAAGCAATGTTTTACGGCCGGATGCCCTTCCTGCCGCCAACCCTGTTTGTCGCCTTTTTATGACACACAGAGAATTACCAGTGAGCTGGTACTCAATTAGCCGACCTCGGAAGGTATGACAGGCTGAGTCAACCCCCCTGGCGTTAATTACAGCGATCGACCGGGATTCTAACCCAGGATCTTTGGATCTTAAGCTGGCACCCTAACAGCTAGCCCAACACCAGGGTTTTTATATATATATATATATATATATATATATATATATATATATATTTGAAAGCAGTGCCTCCTGGGCCTTAATGGGGAGCATAAGCTGCGGATTTCGTCTCACATGGTAAAAAACGCATAATTAGCAAAGAACAAAAGTTTGTCTGCCACCCAGACTATTGTTCCCACTAATGCAAACCAAAACCAGAAGGCACAGTGCAATCGGATGGAGATAAAAATCAGGCACGTGGGGCATCTCCTATGAGACCCCTCTTTAGACCTCCTTAGACCCCGATTTTTTTCTAATGCCGTGAACAAACTTTAGTCACAACACAACAAATATCATTTATGCCAAATTTGGTCACAATCCCATCAGCGGTTTCGGAGAAGAAGTTGCAAGTGTTTACGGACTGACAGACGGACTGACTTCGTTCCAGGTGAGCTAAAAATGTTTTTTTGTGAGTCGTGTTTTTGTCTTTTCGTGTTGTCTTTTTCCGAAGCTTGAAACGTACTTTGACAACAAGGGTATCGTCCAGCTCCCTCTTCTTCCCCTACCCCCTGCCGGCTTTCCTGCCATCCTCACAGGCTTTCTTGCTCCACGGGCCAGTGGCTCTCCTGTCCCCCTCTGTTTTTCCCTGCCTTGCCTTTCCACGGCAGCTCTCCTGACCCCTTCTCAGCCCTGACCTCTCCTGCTCCCAGTAGCTTTCCTGCCCCCACCCCACCAGTTCTCCTGCCCCCCACCCCACCGGCTCTCCTGCCCCACACCCCGCCGGCTCTCCTGCCCCCCACCCCGCAGGCTCTCCTGCCCCCCCTTCCCGTGCCTCCTCCCCCCAAACCCTCTCCTTCCCACAGATCTCCCGATGTCACTGGTCTCCACTGTTGTATTTGTGTGCTTCCCTCTCTCTCTCCCCATCTTGTCTACCGCTCTCTTTATTATATGTTTTGTGTGTCAGTTTGTCTTTTTGTGATCAATGTTCGCTCTTACACGAGCCTCGATCTTGTATACAAAAAATAAATAAATAACATAGACTATGTGGCCGTGGCCTCACGCAGGGATATGGGGGGGCGGCGGGGGAGGGGTGTGGGGGGCGGCGGGGGAAGGGTGCGGGGGGCAGCGGGGGAGGGGTGTGGGGGGCGGCGGGGGAGGGGTGTGGGGGGGAGGGGCAAACATTCTCTTTGTAAATGTGTACCGTGTAGCGCCACCTGGTGATGGTGGCAGAGAGTATTACAATTTCCTTTTTTACCTGGGCAACACTGAGGTTATGAAGCACTCTTTGCAAGGGAAATATTTTCCTCCCCCCCTTCCCCAAAACGGAGGGGCCTGTGAAAGCCCCCCTCCACCCCCCCCCCCCCCACCCTGGTACTCTTGCTAGAATGTAATATAATATAATGATGGCATTGAGAACGGGGTCAGGTGGAGAGAGAATGCAGTTTAGTTTGGAGAGTAGCCGATAGCTGACAGATTTGAGCTGAGCTGCAGGTAAATGGCGAATGCGCCAACCGACGACCACCCTGAACATGACAAAACCAGGTGCTGATCACCCACTTTGTTATCCTCCTTTTTAACCTTATCCCAGCATGTTTCCTTTGTCACTTTGCCTTTACCCACCATTGTGTGTGGGGAAGCCGTTTCTAATTCTGTCATGTGGCACCTGTTTCGGTGCCAAGCGGATCACCTGGATGTTAGAACGGCCTCTGGTTCCATCGGGCCTATCACTGTTTGGCCTCTAGCTCAAAATCACAAAAATATGCAAAGATCAGAATAACATTTTTACTTCATTTTAATAGAGAGGGACAACATTTGTATTTGTAAAGTTATGAGTACACCTCATGTCCCCTTTTCCTTCCTCTTTTAACCCGAGTGATGCCCATTTGGGGATCATGGCACAAAGCTTCGAGTTGGCTGAGCCTCGACTTTGAGCTTTCTTGTCTTGGTTCGATTTCTGACCCACCTACAATTTTTGTATTGGTATTTCACAGGTAGGACGGACGATTGGTATCGAGCTGGATTTTCCGTCTGCCAGCATTCGACAATGGACATTGAATATCCCACGGTGTCTTTTCCCAAAATAGGTTGTTTTTACGTCGGTGTATTGGTCAAAATCCAGCAATGTCCACCCCGGAGGAAAGCAATGGCAAACCACACAGTGTCATCTCTCTTTTGAGACAGCGTCGCAGTCCTCATGTTTGTTTTAACAGAGGATAATGACTGTATGTGAGTTTCTGTGTTGTCATGATTTACACCAATCATAATACAAACAATTTTTTGCACAACTTTATTTGTAATATTTGTGATATTATTTATTTGTAATTGATTTGTAATCTAAAAAAGGTCCAAGTGGTCTAAAACTCCAAATAGTCAATGGTTCAAGCTGGTCTAATGAATCGAAACCGTCTCATGGGTCTTTAATGGTCTTTGGGGTCTTTTGGTCTTTATTGCTCTTAAAGGTCTTCAAATGTCTAAGTGGTCTCCGCAGGATAAAGGGCTGAAAGGTATATTCCAACAGTACATAATTGATAGACGTACATCATTAATAGACATATAGTCACACGGCTTCATCGCCTCACTGTCTCATGGCTTCACGGACATTGTTTTTGGGTTTTATATATTTTTGAAGAAGAAGTAAAATCTAGCGACTCCTGGTGCTGCGAAACTGGCCCACAGGAGCGTCAGCTCACCCAATTAAGATTTTAGGAGGTGTATACTATAACTAGGTGGGATAGAAGGAATACTATGCAAGTGGATGATGTGTAGTGCACAGGCGGATCTGAATGACAAATATGGCCGCCATATTAAATTAGTTAATCCAATACGTTTAAACCATGCAGTCCAAAAAATGTCATTCACAAAATACATATGCAGACATGACATTTTCAAGAACTGCTAGAGGGGGGTTCCTACTGCTTGGTTAAAGAGGGGTTCCTCCAACTTCCTAGTGTGTGTGTGGTGGGGTGGAGGGGATGTGTGGGGAGGGGGGGGGGGGAGGTGTCGGTGAATGTGTGATGGGACGTGTGATGGGACATGTAGATGCGTGATGGGACGTGTGGATGCGACATGTGGATGCGTGATGCGACGTGCGATGGGACGTGTGGATGTGTGATGGGACGTGTGGATGTGTGATGGGACGTGTGGATGTGTGATGGGACATGTGGATGTGTGATGGGACATGTAGATGCGTGATGGGACATGTGGATGCGTGATGGGACATGTGGATGTGTGATGGGACGTGTGGATGTGTGATGGGATGTGCGATAGGACATGTGGATGTGTGATGGGACATGTGGATGCGACATGTGGATGCGTGATGCGACGTGCGATGGGACGTGTGGATGTGTGATGGGATGTGTGGATGTGTGATGGGACGTGTGATGGGATGTGTGGATGTGTGATGGGACATGTGATGGGACGTGTGGATGTGTGGATGTGTGATGGGACGTGTGGATGTGTGATGGGACGTGAGTAGAAGGGAAATGTTGTCCCTGGACCACCCCTATTTCTCCATGCACTTACATGTAAATTTTTCCCTTACCCTCATATTCCTTCGTTTTCTCTTATCACCTCTATTCCTACCCTTTTGGGCTTTAATGTCCTTTTAACCTTTTAGTTAAACTTTTTTTTTTAGCATACCCGTATAGTCATAGCAAAAGAAATATCTTCTTTTAAATTCTCTACCAAAACGTTATCTTTTGACTTAAATAAAAGATAATAATAACCTTCTTTACTCCAATCAGCATTTAACTATTAATAAACTTAAACAATGATCCTACAAATATTTGTTCATGCATAGGAAATAATTTAATTCTCCTACAACTCTCATCACCATCTAATATATCAACAAAGTATATGTTTGAGTTCGGTTCTTTATCAAGATATTTTAATTGAGCTAAGATAAAATGGTAAACCTCCCTCAATGTTCTTGTTTGAGCACCTCCAGTGCCACACACCATTTTAAAATTGAAGTATATATTTTCCTGACAACCATCAAAGTTTTCCGTCCACTCAAAAATATTTCCATCTTTTTCATCCAACTCACCGGTATTTAAATTAATTCTCTTATTTGTTTTGTGAACTGTTTTACCAGTTGCCTTTTCAATTATATCTATTTGGTATTTCTCACATTTGTTATGTTTTCCATTTATATACCAAGGTTGATTTCTTCTCCACTCTTTAGTCTGGTTAATGCTTGGTTCTATCATTTATATATTCATAAAAAAGGCGGCGGTAGCCCGTTAAAATCCCTAACCCCCCTTTTTATCTTATCACTTATATATATTTTAACACTTTTAACCACAAGGGAGACTATCAATTCCATTTTCTAAAATAAACCTCCTCATCAAAAGCTCCAAGAGCTGTTTTATTCACCTCTTCTGAATATAATTGATGTTTATAACTTCTTATTGAATTAATCTTTCTAAACTCTTCTTTCTTTGTTGTTCAACAGTTATAATAATGCTTAAAGTTTATTGTCTCTTTAATAACATTTTTTGTTACACCTTTTAACTTCTTATCAGTCTTTTCAAAGTTATTCACAATGTATTTTAAGCATAAGCCTTAGACCTCAATCCCACAAATTCACTCATAACATTTCCTCCTAATTCATCCTTGAACTTTCCAATCACCTTTTTATTTTTAGAAGAGAACAACTCACTCTCCTGACTATAATTACTTGTATCATAGATATTAATGTCCTTTTTCATGTCTGAATAAACATCATCAGTATTAATTTTCAATATAAAACTATCTGTATCCATATATAATAGATCAACATCATTTTGATATTTATTCCTTAAGTTATTGTAAAAGTAATCATACTTAGACCTCCATGACTTTGATAAATCAAGAATTGATGTTCCAATATAAATAGGTTTATCCATTTCAATACTCTCTTTAACCAAATGGATCGCACAAAGGTTCTCAGTGAAGACATCAGCTCTAATAAAACTCGGCCTATTAATTAATTTTGATGCTTGTTCCCAAGATGTCGCAAGTCTAATGTTTTGTCTTTTCCTTACATTCTCCAGCTCCCTCTGGAGCATTCTCCATAGTCTTACCAAAGACCGCATTATTCATCAATTTATAAAAGTCTTTCTCAAAATCTGTTTTTGACTCTGTTCTTCTTTGTGTATTAAAATCAATGTACTCCTTTAGCCAATGACTTTGATTGAACTTTAGAACCCTATGGATCTTCTCTACTCTTAGACCTTCTGATAAATATTGTCGCAAATTTATTTGGTGTAGAACATAATTTTTCTTGTTATATAATGTAGTAAGTAATTTTTCTGTTGATTCACCTTTTATATCAAACAAATTGTTGATAATCACTCAACCATTCTTTCTTTGGACTTTCTTTCTCAAAAAAAAATGGTAGATCTTTATGTTTATTATGAAGTCCTTCAGGATATTTAAAATCAACCTCAAAATAATAACCAACTTTAGAATCATCCAATTCTTTTTGTGTAGAAATAACGATATCCTGTAAAACCTTTTCATAATCTTTCTCTTTAACCCATTTGAGTTTTCCATAAGGTAGGGCTTGAGACATAGCCCATCCATACAAATTATTAGCATCATAGTACATCAAGTAAGAACTCTCTTTCGTTGAATCATAATTTGGAAAATATTTGTTATTTGCTTTTGCATATCTACTCAAGCAAACTTGTGAAATTCCACCTCTTTTACCCTTTTCAATCATCAAAAGCATATCAACATCAGTTAACAAATCCAAATCTTGTTTAGTCATTTTCAGCATCGCGCTCCAAGCCAATCCAGGCGCTGTGTAGTAGTGAGCAGGATCCAATCCATATCCAACCCGACAAACAGATCTAAAAGCCTCAAATGCATCAGCCAATAAAAGCACATCAGTTTTGAGATACAAATCGTGATACTCACCAAGATTCTTGATGTTATATTTTTCCCAAACATTTTGTGCGTGTACATAATCTTTATCAGATATATGACTATTATTTAATTTATTATAGAAATTTTCTTTTGAAGGAAGTTGTGTTTCATTGAATCTCTCAAATGAGTCCATATAATCATAGGGGTAAATTCCCTTTTGTGTTAGTAAATCTTTACCTGAAAAATACTCTGAAAGACATGGAAACTCTTTTAGATTTTGAACCAAGTTGGCCAATGGACTTGCCATGAATTTAAATGAATCAAGAAATCTGATATGAGTTATAGGAGATGTATGAATTGTTTTTGTGAATGAAATGTATTTCTGATCTGTGTTAGGAATTGCTGAAATGTCTCCAGATGTCTTTGAAAGTTCATTAATAAATAGATGCGCATCATAATGAGCGTTGTTATGAAGAAAGACAGGAATGAAAGAGGGGAGTTTATAATTAATATTACAACTTTGATGAGCTGGACCTCTATATTTACCAGTGAGATGACAATGATCTCTAACCTTTAGGCCTTCACCAATTTTCTCCTCACAAATATGACAGACATTGTTTTTTCTAAATTCCTTTTTCTCTTCACTCGTCAAGGACATTGGTTTATTGGTTTCTCTCATTATCTTGGTTAATCGAACACAGTCTTTTTCTAGTCGTTTCACAAACTCCTCTGGGGCATTTGAGCCTCTATACTCCTCTAACTTGTATATTCATCACAAACGGATGATTTGATATAATAACAAAAACCACAAGGAGTATGTTTTTGATATTTATTTGTGTATGATTCTTTTGGATCTGGAGAAGCAGTATCTATTTTTTCTAGAATACTTTCGAAATCAGCATATATAACAAATGGATGTTTGATCGTTTTCTTTTCATCTTTGAATGTGATCTTTGAGCCTTCTTTAGGCATATTGATTACCGTTGATTTATGATCACCACAATAATTTGAATGTTTATGTAATCTTTCTTGTGTATGGAAGAAGTTAAGACAACGCATACAAATATATATTTTATTTGTTCTTTTACATACTTGTGGTTTTATTAATTTTGTAATATATTTGATGTATGTATAATGTGAATTTTCCTCTGAATTAAAATATAGAAGATTAATATGAGTTTGATCTTTTTTATAATTTTCAGAAATCTTTAAAACCAGAACGTTGTTTGTTTCTGTTAGACCATAAACATTAACTGATAAATTATTCATCTTTTCAAATTTAGGAATATCATTTGAAGTCATTGGAAAATTTAGATCTTTTGTATTCAACGTATTCTCATATTTTTTATAATGGGATAGTCTTTCAACATGACTATCTTGTGGATGTAGATGTGCTAGAATAGACCAGAGAAAACATTTATTGTCTTTATTTTTGATATTGATAACTGCTTTTCTATTTTTGATAACACTAGGTAAATCAATGTAAGAAGAAGCTTTTAGAGGATCTGATTTAAGAATATGAATGTCAATGAAAATAATTTTTCCTATATTGAATCCACTTCCTACGATTGAATTTATCCACATCTTGCTCTTGTTTATTAAGTTCATCATAGACTCCCGTTGTTTTAAAATCTTGATATGATGATTTAAAGTATGGCTGCTCAGTTCTCATGTATGGTGTATCTATAACTCCTCCATCTTTTGACATTTCTAATTTTACTCCCATATAAAATTTAAGTGGTTTTATTTATTTTAGTGTTTTTTCAATCAACGTTTGAACAGCAGGTTTAACTATTTCTACTGCATCAACTATAGACTTTGGTTCACGAGGTTTGAAGTCAAAGACTTATTTTAATATGTCCTTTGAATGCACCATCACAGTTTTTAGTTGTGATAAAATTTGTTAAATGTTGATTTGTTTTAAGATGTCTTTCAAAGCTTTTCTTAAGGATATTTTTATTACAGACATCACAGTGTTTTGTTTCCTTCTGAATAGGAGCTGGTGGGTTAAGTAGATTAAATGTATGCTTATTAGTTTCTAAATGTTTTTTGTACTGTTTATATTCTCGTTCACAAACGTTGCAATAATCCATATTTATATAGCAACAATTTAGAGATATTTCAGCGCTTAAAACAAAGTGCCTTTTTTATACTTGTTTCTGTGCTTAAAACAAAGTGCCTTTTTACAGGCTTTTTAAAGATGAAACTGTGTTTAAAATAAAGTGCCTTTTTACAGGCTCTTTTATACTTGTTTCTATGCTTAAAGTAAAGTACCTTTTTTTTTTTTTTTTTTTTACAGGCTTATAAAATAAAGTGCGTTTACACTTGTGTACAAACCTTAATATTACCATCTATATCTATACACCTTTTTTCACTAGTAGATACTACTGCAATACTTTCGAACTTAAAAGTAGTTTTTAAATTTTTATTAACTACGATAGATCTAAATGAGAATTCACCTATAACATTTGCATTTCTCATTTTAATGAGATCAATATTTTTAATGTTATTAAAGAATATAGAGATTTCACCTTGTTTAAGACTAATAGTTTTATCTTCTTTTTCGGTAAGAGGATCAAAGATTTTTTCATCTTTCATTACTTCTTCAAGTTTACTATAGATCTCCATAAACATCGGTGAAACTTTTATAATAATAACACAAACTGATTGTTTTTCAATGAGAGAAAATGCTCTACCTTCGAATGAAATAAGTGAACTCATATTATCTTTCATAATAGGTATAATCCATAATTTTTTATATTTATCTTTGTTCAATTTTACACTCGTGCAATATTCTTCATTTTCCTTTTTTGATGAGGAGATTGATTGAAATTTTGCTTTTGTGTTTTGAAACATTTCTATTTATTAGCTAATAAACTTGCGTTTAGTTTAAGTAAAGTTTTACTATATAAATATGATAAGTTCTGAACGATATTTAGAATTTCCAGACTCTCCATATGATAAATTAGAGAAATGTCCGGCTTGTGATAGAGTGGGATTAAATACAGAGTCAAAAGCACATAATCAATGTTATTCTGTGATTATATTTTAATTAATGATTATTAAAAAAATATATATATATATAACTCTTTTAAATTAGAATCAAAAATGAATTACTTTACAAGATTAATAAGAGAAATGAATATTTATTTTTCTGATGATGTTAAACATTTATTTAAAGAAGACTTTCACACTGCTGTTGGTATTTATGATGTTAATACACCATTTCTTACAAGGGAAGAGACTATTTGTATTGAGGAAATGTATAAGGGTTTAATGATATTTATTATTCAAAATAATTTTAATGGAGATGTTAATACAAGATACTATATAAATAAAATAATGGGTTATTTTGAAATTAAACCTGAACTCAGGATAAAATATAGAGTTTCTAAAAAAGCTCAAAAAAAGTTAGATCTCCTTTTTTCAAAACATATAAATGAATGATTTTTTACCGTTTGGGAAAATAAGATAAAATTTAATAACCATAAAAATCTTCCAAATTCATTGAGATATCTAATAGTTGGTTCAAGCGGATGCGGAAAAACCTGTTTGCTTTTAAAGATGCTCCTTCGTCCTAATTTTTTAGATTATGATAATTTTATAATTTCTACGAAGTCAAGTTTTCAACCTGAGTATCAACTACTCTCACAGGGTTTTAATGTGGGTCTTAAAAAGTAAGATATAATCGGATTATTTAAACTTCAACACAAACTAAATGAATTCAACATTGAAGATGTAATACAACTATTTTGTGATAGACAGAAATCAAAACCAAAACCAAAACCCATAACTTGTATTCTCAGTGATAATACGGATGATATACCTTCACCCCAAAGATTTAGATAAATCAAAAAAGAAACTTGTTATCTTTGATGATTGTGTTAATGAGAGAAACCAAACAGTAATGGATAGCTACTACACAAGAGGGAGACATTCTTCTTGTAATTGTATTTATCTTAGTCAGTCATATTTTCAACTCCCTCAGCGCTCAATAAGAAACAATGCAAATACTTTTATTTTATTTAAGTTAAATTCAATAGATACAAATAATTTTTGGAGAGATAATTGTTCGACATTATGTAGTAAGAAGGAATTTGAAAATTATATGAAACACACGATTGGAAAATACAAATATATTGTTGTGAAACAAGATGAGATATTAAAGGATGTATTTTTATTTCAAAGATAATTACATATATAAATGTCAACAATTATTATTAATCTTGTGGGTAAATCTGCTTCAGGAAAGAACTTTCATAAATCTAAACTCTTGAATAGTAAAAATGAGAAGATTGTAAGTTTTTTTTTAAAACACCCTATGATTCGTTTTGTAGGTACTACAACCAGAGCAATGCGACCAGGAGAAATAGAAGGGAAAGATTATTACTACATTTCAATGGAGGAACATATGCGATTGAGGAACGAAGGTCAAATATTTGAGGAGGTCTCTCTTGGTACGACAAAATATTCATATTGTAAGAGTGAGTTAAATTAAGTAAAATCTAACGATCTTGAGATTTTAGAAACTAATCCTGAAGGAATGAGACAAATTATTAAACATTTGCGTGGTGATGGAGTTAAGATTTTATCATTTGGTTTTGATATCGATGAGGAGACCCAACACAAACGTATGAAAAGCAGAGATACAAGTATTAGTGAAGAAGCAATAACAACTCGTATTATTGTCAATAAATAATTTGATAAAATATTTAAAGAGAAGGATTTATTTGAACACATCTACTTTAAAGATAAACAAAAGGAAAATTTTCCGATTGACCTTTACAATTCAGTAAATGATATTTTTCAATAAAGAAATACAGAAAATGAATACCGAAGAAAGAGCAAGAAAGTTTAAGGAACATCAAGAGTTGGTTTCAAAAGTTGTAAAGCAACAGGAAGACAAAGAAGAAAAGGAGACAGAAACTGACAGGTGAAGAAGCGTTTGAAAGAAAACAAGAGAAATTTTTTAAACCACTTTTAAAAACTCAACAAATGATTTCACCTGCAGTTCCCACGATAGAATTTACTCCGAAAAAACTTCAAATGCTCAAAGATTTTAGTCAAATGACAGAGCAAGAACTTGGAGATTTAGAATATGATGATGAAGGATTATTTCGGCAACTTGAGGAGGTAAATCAACTTCCCAATTATATTGTGGAAGCTCTTCAAAACAATGATTATTCGGCTGATTCAAAAACCAGGGCAGGTCTCATTCCAACAAAAGAACCAGCACAGTTCTATCTTGTGAAAGAAAAGGTATTGATATTTAATGATAAATTGGTGTTCTTAAGTTCTGCTCAAACAAATGTTGAATTAACTCCAAGATTAATGCTTCTTCTAACAAAAGATGGAAAACGAGCAACAAGTAGTAGGCTAAATTCACCTTATTTTGATGAACCATTGAATACAGAAAATAAGGATGAAAAATGAATGAATGAATGATCATTTTTTTAAGGCCATTTTTCCCCGCAAGAGCGGGAGTTAGCCTTGCGGGCCCCATGATTCCCTGTTTGAGGCAATGTTTTTATGGCCGGATGCCCTTCCTGACGCCAACCCTTGGTCGCCTCTTTCGATGCGCAGGGATACGGTGTACCTATTCTAAACCAGGGTACACACCGGGATCATTCATCCCAGCAAGCTGGTACTCAATTTGCCGACCTCGGAAGGATGACAGGCTGAGTAAACCCCCCTGGTGTTAATTCAGTGATCGACGGGGATTCGAACCCAGGATCCTATGATCCCAAGCCGGCAGCCTAACCGCTAAGCCAACACCAGGCAACAGAAAAAAAATGCCAGCATGGCTCTTCAGCAAAGGACTTCTGCGACTCTCTGGGACTGACACAATCTGTCAATTTCCCGACCCGGATCTCAGTTAACGGAGCATCTTCTCTTCTGGACTTGGTTATGACTAACTTCCCTGAAAATATCTGCTGCTCTTCTTCTGCTCCAATCGGCTCATCTGATCATGTGCTTGTTAAAGTGGACATCTCTCTGACCATTCTCAGAGAGCCTACTCAGCGTCGACGAGTCTGGCATTTCACTCAGGCCAACTGGCACGGTCTTCAAGCAGCCATCAATCATCTGGACTGGTCTCCCATCTCTACCGCCTCTGACATCAACTCATCCTGAGAATTCTTCCAAAGTAACTTGCTCTCTCTCATGCACAGATTTATCCCATCTCGTCTTCAGTTGTCATACCCTTCCTCCCGTCCATGGTACACGGAATCTTGTGGTGAGGCTGTTGCCCAGAAACAACTTGCTTTCGTCTCCTGGAAAGCAAATCCAACGGAAGGAAATCTCATTTCCTTTCACAAAGCCCGAAACAAGTGTGTGTCCACCCTCAGGAGAGCCAGGAAACAATATCTCTCCGTTCTCAAGACCGAACTCTCTTATCTGTCTCCCTATTCCAAATCCTGGTGGCGTCTGGTCAAATCTGTTTCTGGTGTTTGTTCCCCCTCCATACCCTCCCTTAACTCAAACAGTTACACAGCTGCCATCGCATGGGACAAAGCCGAATGCCTCAACTCTGTGTTTGCCTCAAAATCTTGTGTCCGAAATCGCTCCCTCTCTGTACCCACCTTACCCAGTCGAACCCAGCTGATCCTGAACTCTGTGTCCTTCTCTCCTGACAAGGTGGAGAAGTTTCTGTCAAACCTCGACTCTGATTCTGCAACTGGACCAGACGGCATCAGCCCACGGGTCCTAAAATCCTTCTCTGCTGCTCTTTCACACCCTCTCTCTGTAATCTTCACCCTCTCTTTTGCTCAAGGTCATCTGCCTTCAGCTTGGAAATCAGCCAACATTACCGCTTTACACAAAAAGGTGCAAAAACAGATCTTTGCAACTACAGACCAATCAGCCTGCTCCCAATAATCAGCAAGGTCATGGAATCGATCATTGCTTCTGACATTAAATCCTTCCTCTTCTCCAATGGCTTGATCTCGGATCATCAATTTGGATTCAGACCTGGTCACTCTACTCTGGACATGCTGCTTCTGCTGTCTCAACAATGGATGGAGGTCCTCAATGCCAAACAGGAAATCAGAGCTGTCTCCCTTGACATATCTCGTGCCTTCGATACGGTCTGGCACCCCACCCTGCTCACCAAACTCTCCTCGTATGGTATCCATGGAAACCTCCACGCATGGCTTGGTCGCAGTCAATCTTACTTTCTTGTCGCAGTCAATGTGTGGCCCTGAATGGAATTCTCTCTTCTCCCCTTCCTGTTCAGGCTGGAGTTCCTCAAGGCAATGTTCTGGGCCCTGTGCTTCTTCTGGTCTTCATTAATGATCTCTCCGACTCTCGCAAAAATCCTCTCTGTCTCTTTGCTGATGACTCCACTCTCTCTGCCCCTCCATATCCCAACCCTCAGATCGGCAGGCAGCAGCCTCTTCACTCTCAGCAGACCTGTACAATATCACAAACTAGTCAAACAAGTGGAACATGTTCGTCAGGTTCACTATGTTAACAAATATAATTTCGTTCAAAATTTTGGTAGATTAGCAAAACTATACATTTTTGGAATATTCAGAGCATGAGGAATTGTTGGAGAATTATTAACAATTACTGGTGTTATGTTAGTAAAACTTCAAGAGACTCGGTTTAGCAAAATCAATGGTTTATTCACTTTAGAGAATTTGTTGTATACTAAGCCGAGATCTTTAATGAGTCTGTTCCAGAGTTTGTTGACGCTTGTTTGGTCGGTCTTTTGAAGCTCGTTCAGTAGGTCTTTCTGAAGCTCGTTCAGTTGTTGACAATCTCCAGTTGGTTGATCAGTTTCAACTGGTCTTCAGTTTTCACTCCTCTTCAGTTCACTGTCCCAGTCCACTCCACTCTCTCCTCGCAACTTTCTCCTGGTTTTAAAGCCCCAAACTCCTTTGATGTTGCAGAGCATGCAGGGTGTTCCTTATCCAAAAAACCTTATATGGCTTTCTTGGCCAGCAAATACTTATTTCTGTTCAAGAGGTCAAATACTCTGACCTGTTGGAAGAAGAATTTGCAGCGTGTGCGCAGTGCCCTGAACAGAGGCGATTAATGATCGACAGGTGGCGGTCCAAGAGCGTTACACATTCTTGTCTGAAATTAACTCTCCTGACCACATGTTAATGCTAGCTCTATGCTCTTTTGCTCATTCGTAAAGTAAAACATAATTCCACTTTAAACAAGATTACATTGATATATATTCTAGCAATATTGTCAATATGAATATTTAATCCCCAACAATCCCCAGTTTTTCTTTTATGTTTATATTAACCATTAATCTAAACATTACCACATTAAATATTCAAACCACTAATCTTGTAATTCAATTTCCTAAGGCATACACCGTCATTCTGGAAGAATTTTGATCACAATACATTTCCTTGTTCATTGACTCTTTCTATGTTGATAATTCAATTCAACTCATTTGCATAAAGATCACAAAACATTTCACCTTTACCAAAACGCAATAATTTCAGTTCATCAAAATAATAAAGCATCTGCAACATTTGGCAAAATATTTGCCTTTAATCAAATATTGACTTTCTTTGTTTGAAAAAGGGGCGGATCACTTGTGTTTGGAATTTCAGCATAAAACATTTTCTCCTGTTGTCTTCATCACCCCTTCACTATTTGCATAGGATTTTCTGCTGTTGTGATAGCTGGGCAGAGTCAAAGACTGACCCTGCTCTCCATGCAGCATCCTTGCCACTCTTGCTGTGAGCCATAGTAGATTTGAACAAGGCCTCCATCCAGTTGTAGTCGACTTGCCTCCTCACTAATTGTGAGCATGGAGCAAGTATTGATGTGATGTTGATTTGTCAACAAGATGTGGAGCAGGGATGCCGGATGCATCCGCAATGATGATGTTGGGACCATGGTACTCAGTTGTCCATGGTCCATACCAGGAGCACACAGCAGAATCGTGCACAGCTGTTGTGAAGGAAAAGGCAGTCGTTCGCTTGCAGCTCCATGCTGGCTCCCCGGAAGTTGGTGAAGTAATGACACACGTCACCGTATCCCGTAAACGTTGCAGGTAAAATCTCGTCGTCCTGCAATTGCTGATGTGATGACTGTTCGAGGTATTTGAACACAAGTAAGTGATCGCCCTTTTCCATATGTTGCAGTGTGACCCAGACAAATGGTCACATAATTTTCCCTTGGTGAAGGTAAACATCCATCTTCCAAAGGAGCATTTCTTCATCATTCTTTGAGAAAGAGGGTGTATGCCAAGATTAACTTCATTTTCACAAATTTTCCTTTTTTCAAACTTCTTCCCAGATGTCGTTATCACTCCATTTGGGATGTGGTCTTGTCTTTCCTTTACTTAGCCACATTTATATCTGCTCTCCACACAGATTGAATCAGATGGGGTACATTGTAACATGAAATCACTATATTTTATAACAACTTCACACGAATAATATTCAAATCAGACATGTGTTTTACACTACTAAAACTAAGAATAGCATCCACAATTACTTTCCGGTTCATATAATTCAAAAAATTAAACACATGCAGGTGTTGTAACTCAACTCAAAGAAAATAAATGCATTAATAATGATTATATATGATTTAAATCACAAACAGGAATATCTAATTCCCAACAATTCTTGCAAACAAGCAAACTATGCCTAATATGTTATTAGCATAGTCCTCCCCGCTTTTTGTTTTTCTTTAACAGTGTTACTTGTGGTGATATGAGTTCATCGATCGTGTAAAACGGACATAGTGCACAACAAGTTGTTATGCTCTCATTTATGTCAATGACATTCAACATTATATACCAAACTAACAAACTTCTTAAAATGTGACTAAAGAAAAATCCCTTAATAGGTAACATAAATCTGATTATTTGCCTTATCCTGATGCCCCTATCTCCCGGGGTCCATATTTATTTCTATTGTTATCAACTTCCTATGATCTGTGAATTCGTTCCAAAATACCACAACCATAGGTTTTAACAAAGCTCTACCAAACTATTTCCAATGTGAACTCAAAATACTAGTAAAACAATCAATTCAAAGAATTAACTTCAAAGGGTCAGCAAATTCATTCTATAACCAGATCTAATTTTCCCATCCAATAGTTTGCCTTGACACATGTCATATTATAACATTTTAATAAACCTTCAGAAATGTTGCCCATCGCAACAACTTCCCTTTTACAAATAGCCATGTGTAAATTACGTATTGAACGACAATTTTCTCTCAATGTGTTTGGCCTAAATGGCCGCAAAAGTGGCTGCCAACATGCAGTACCTTTTTTATCTACCAAGTAAGTGCTCATCGACATAAGACGTCTACCAAATGTTGTTTGTAAAAACAAATCTGGGATTTCTAATTACATGGATGCACACTCTCAGGACATTGCAGGCTGCTGTTATCAATCTATTACGATAAAATAATTTCTTTACCCACAATCAAATAAGTAACACAAATTGAGGATATTATCCCTATCACATTCATTTATAGATTCATTTGGTTCTAATTCACTCTTTTCCCACTGCTATAAGGAAGAACAATAGCTCTTATAAGTCTTTGTAATATCTCATTAAATTTACCCAGCATCGAAGAATTTATTTACTATCCATTTCCCTTCTGTTTACCAGTAACTTTGTTTAAACTCCATAACTTAATTTGATAAATCCCATGTGTACAGCTCCCACTTATTGAAACCCCTACTTTTGTAGAAAATATCCAAATACGTGGTTGTATACTCCCTTAAAAGTTGTTCCTCCATTTTCTATGCAACTTAGTGAAGACTACTGACACCAGTATGCCAATATAGGTGTGGCAGATTAACAAAATATGTTGCAGGTACACGTAACATCGTGTTCTGAGTGTAAAAACCCATAAAAACCCAAAAAACATCTGAGTGTAAAAAACATAACAGCGCGTTCACGTCTGCCCCTTGGTTTTAAGATTCACAATGCATTTCGTTGTAAAACTCACAATAGTTCAATGCAACAAAATTTTCTTTACTATCTGCCCATATCATCTATGCCTAAGACACATCCATACATACAGCACAATTTATATGCTGATTAAGGTCAAGTTTATATATGTAAAAATCCATGAGCAGAGTACTCTGGAAAGTCAGTGTAAGACCACTTCCAAATTTGACTAATTTTGTACTCCTTTTGTTTATGAAGCTCCTATCCATAAATAGCTGTTATTCTCATATAAATTCTATCAAAAATGGAATCCTAAAATTACTCACAATTTTACTATTAATTAATGGCTGCTCATAACCCAGCACATCAAATCTGTATCCCTTGACAACAGAGATAATGTTCATAATCAAATTATATTCCTATTTTATTTTACGAATTTTCTGGATATTCTTGTAAGGTTGACACACAAAACAAAAACATTGACACACAAACATACACAAACCCAAGCATTATGTATATTTGTTTGCATTTGAACCATCATTAACAGATCAAGATGGGTGTCAATTTCATTTCAATTTCGTAAAATTTATCCTTTAATGTTAGAAACGCTAATACACAAATAGACAAAAAGTTTATTTTTTAGAAAACCCCTAATGTCACCTTGAAATTACCCTTTTTGGTCCTACAATAATTTATCCAAATTTTACAAATTTACAAATTGTACAAATTTTACAACACCTCTATTTACATGTCAGTCGACCACTGACCTATGAGCATGCAAAAAATAGTCCAAAATGCCCACCTGCTGATCATGTGATGCTCGTCACTTGGTTTCCAAAAAATTTTGCAAAGCAATGTTCCACACTTTGGTAATTGTTTTGTTGTAAAAAATTGTTTCGCCCAAAATACTCCCTAAAACCACATTTATAATTGGCAAATATGAGGCTTCCAGAATGAACTCTAATTCTGGATCTTTTAATTCATGTTCCAAAAAAAATCCAATTTTGGCATTTAATCAACTAATTATTAATTTGCTAATAAGCAAAAGTAAAATTCATTCTTGCTCCAAAAATGTTTGAGACAAGAAGCATGAACAATTATTCATGTTGGTCTTTTGGCATTTGGGATCTGCAGCAATGAAGGCCTAATCGTTATCTGAGGTACCGGTAAGCACTGGTACCCTTGATCTTGGTTCGTCCTATGAACTCGTCTTCCTATTTGAATATGGACAACATCGTTTCCAGTGTCCAATATTTCCACAATTAAAACATCGATGTCTGTCATTGGCTGGTTTATCCACCTGTTCACTTGTATCGCTGGGCTGCCTCTCCAGATCCCTGAGTTGCCACCCCACTCCCTGGTTATCTCCTACTGCATTGTTGCGTTGTTGCCCAGAAAACCTATTGCGTTGATTCGTAGTCATCAGGGCTTGAGTCTGTAGTTGCATCAATTTCTCGGCATTTACAGCACTATTCCTGGCTTGAATCCGCTGATGATGCAAGGCGTAATTCAATATTTCTTGCATTGGCTTGCCTTCCCAAGCAATACATTGTCTTTCCACTTCACTCTTCAATTTGGGCAATAGACCATTAATAAAAAGGGGTTTTAAGGCATTGTCAATTTGTGCCCGGTCTATGCCTGAATATAGTCGGAAAACATCTCGCAATCTGTCCAAATAATCGCTAGCATCTTCGCCTGTGTTCTGCTTGCATGTAACCACTTTGTTCCAATCCGTCACTGGTGGCAAATTTTTTTTTTATGGCCTCTATCAAGTTATTGATCTGTGCCGTTCTAGCCTCCGTGGGCATGTCCACCTGTCCATCTTCCGTATTTACCCAGTTGGCCTCACGCATTAAGTTCCTCAAAGTGGTGGTATTAGGAATTAACCATTTTAAAAGTATTTCCATGTCTCTTGCAGTGGGCAACTGAGTTTCCACAATTAACCGCAGTTCCTCCGCAAATTGAAGTGGATCTGTTTTGATTGATGGCATACTACTCTGCAATGCCTTCAATTGATGTACCTGCCATGGTCTATACATCAGATCTGGATGTTGCTGATTTGCCCCTGGAAATTGCCGCTGAGGAAAATTCATAACACCACTTGCTCAAACCCTCCTTGTGAGAGAGTCAACTTTTGATCATTCATTAGCCAATCACATTGATCGTTAGATTGATTGGCATTTATCACACGACCCTTACTCCTTGTATGGTGAAATGGAGAGCATGATAAGGGTATAACAGCTGGTTGCATCGTTTGCCCACTTTGAGTCGGTTCCTGTGCCCCAATTGCACCCTCTTGGGTAGTTACCTCAAATGGGTCACGTCTTTCACCTGTCCTCTGTTGACTAGAACCAATCGCTGCACTCTGTTCTGGTCTTTCGGCAGGTACAGGTACAGGCACTACCTGTGGCTGATATACAATATGTCTCCGATAAGGTGGAGGAGTTTCATCTTCCAGTTCATTTGTCTCGTATGATCTGGCTTCTGGATACAATTTGGGTTGGGATTGCTCTCCATTACTGACTTGAAGAGGCATCTGATTTGCTACCTTACACAACCTATGCTGTATCTGTATCACCTCTTTCTTCAAGCCCCCCATCTTTGCTTTGGTCTCCCTGTCCCTAGAAAAGATTTCATCTGCTTGACAGTTTTAGGTTTTGGAAGTGTCCTGATCACTTTTACACGTTCAGGGCACAATCGTCTCGTGTCGCCTTTCGAAATATGTCCTAAATATTTCACCTCTTCCTTACAGAACTGCAACTTATCTCTCGAGGCCTTGTGGCCTTTGTCTGCCAACGCTGTCAGTAGCACAACAGTGTCCTGCTCACATGCTTCCTTTGAAGTTGAGCATATGAGAAGGTCATCAACATATTGTACCATCACTGAACCCCCAGGAAATTCAACATCGCTGAGGTCTTCATGTAGAGCACGTGAAAACAAAGTTGGGCTCTCCGTGTACCCTTGTGGTAACACAGTCCAGGTAAACTGTAAATTTTCGTACGTGAATGCGAAAAGATAACGCGAATCCACATGAATGGGTACACTGAAGAACGCTGAACATAAGTCCACCACAGAATAAAACTTCGTGTTGCATGGAATACTTGACAGTACAGTGATCGGGTTAGGGACCACTGGATAGGCTGGGATGACACAATCATTAATTGCTCGAAGATCTTGAACAAATCTCCAAGTAGTCTTGCCTGGCTTCTTCACAGGTAAAATAGGAGTGTTGCACATGCTCACAGTGCGAACTATAACTCCCTGTTCCACCAATGATCGAATCACTGGTGCAATACCAGCTTTTGCCTCTGGTCTCAATGGATATTGGCGCTTTCTAGGCAATGGCTTAGAATCATCTACTGTGATCCTTACAGGTGCAATACTCTTGATTCGTCCCACATCATTTGGATGCGTTGTCCACAAGCATATTGGTATTTGATCGAGTGGGTCCTGGTCACCGTCAGCGTCAGAGCTGAGTAGGTATACCCCAATATCGTCAGTATCATTCGATTCAACAATCATGTTGAAGGTTGTAGAAAGCACCTGCTGTCCGAGCTGCCAACAAAATCCATCTCCATCTAAGTCATAGAGTGGGGCGCTTTGAATTTCTCCCATGTATCCCCTGTTGTTACACTCTTTCAGAGTTGCAATCATTATTCCAACATCTTTTGCTTCGTACCCTTGTGCCACCGCTAAGGTGACGTGTGGGGTTGTTGTTTCGGGTTGATTCCACAGGAGTTGTTGGTCTGGCGTCAAAGACACTGACATCCCAACTCCCTGTCGTCCCACCCACAATGACGTCAGATGTATATCATACTTGGTGTGCAGGTATTTAAAACCCCGCTCTGCATAGGACCCCTCTTCTCCTGTAGCATCATAACATGTTGTACAGTGAAGATCAGTCTGCCGTGTCAGAAAGTCCATCAAAAAATTATCTAACCATTCCTGTACTTCGGGCATTTCATCCTTCAGTGTCATAAAACTAACACACAAAAGTTCCGCCATGATTGTATCATCGATATCCCATCGATGTGTTGTTGGTCTTGTCAGGCCATCTAGTACCTTAGAAATAAAGTCGTGGGAGTGTTCTGGCATTTCTAGATACACTCCGTTTTCATTACAGATGACAGTGCAATTCAATTTACACAATAAATCTCTTCCCATCAAATTTACTGGAACGCCAAATGCCACAAGAAAGGCATGTTGTGCAGTCAATGGACCAAATTGGACACGCAATTCTTCCGTGACTGGCGTGTGTATGGGAACTCCTGACACTCCGACCACCTTTGTATAGTATTTTGACAATGGTATATCGGGAAAATCTGCTTGTCGTAACGTGGAACGCGTAGCTCCCGTATCGACGAGAAAGGGTGCCTTGCGTCCACCTACTGTCAAATTAACACTTGGTTCCTGTGCAGCCGACCCTGAGATTAAAGGAAGCGCTGCCACTTGGTCATTTTGGTCTAGTCAACAGGGTGTGGCAGACCATTTAGTCTGCTGAGGTCCTCCCTGAATTTGGGGCATTCCTCAATAGAACCCTATTTGTTGATGGAGGCGGTGGTAACTGGTAGTATCCCTGTTCTTGGTTGTTCTTCCGAAATTGTCTTTGATATGGGCATCGCCTTATCCAATGTCCCATTTTGCCTGTGTGTGAGCACCTCTTTATACTCACTCAATATATCAAATAACTACAAGGACTACACATCGGACTACACCTGTATCCACTATCAAATGTGTGTACTGCAAAAATCGCAGAAGTTTGTTCCACTTTATACAAAGTAGCGTTGAATGCGTTGTTGTCTAGCTTATTCCGATAAGCTCTACTCTGTGGTCTTCCAGGAAGTATCTCTCCACCTGTCCACTTGATGACTGCAGGTGATTTCCAGAGAGTCCCCCTGCCCTGTGGCTTTTCCCACACCCCAATCTCACTGATCAGTGTTGCAGATGAGTCTGGATCAGTAAGTCCTGTTAAGGGGGGGGTCAAACAAAATAACCACATAATATAACAAATAACCACTAGACTCACCACCTCGCTCATCATCCCAGGTTGTCTGCACATTGATGTTTTGCAAATGTCTCAAAGCTTCTTTCTTGAGACCGCACTTTTTATTCATCCATCAATTGACTTGTTTAAATTAAATTTAAATAAAATCAGATCAGATTAAATTAATCAGAACAAAATCAATCAGATCAATCGGATCAGAATCAGAATCAATTCAATTATGCAATTTTAATCAATTTATCAATATTCATCAATAAAATGCTAATAATAATATATAATAAAATAATATAAATGATAATATCCAAATTCACATTTATCAGTCTGATACCGAATTGAAACCAATGTCTGATACTGAACTATGATATGGGATCAACATTACTCTATACCTAAACCTTTTCCCAATGTTGCCAAAACAGTTCCATCTACTGACGGGGAATATGAGCATCGGTCGTCACCGTTTGACCCATATCTGCCATCAGTTGACAAATCACCGTTCTGCCTCTGGATCATATCTGACATATTTGTTCAATCCTGTGTGGTCATTATATCACAAATTAAAGTTGAACAACCACTGAAGGCAACTCAACCCTTCATTTGTGAGATAATCAGCGAAAATTGCTCCGACAGATATGAGCCAGTCCATTTGGGCAATGTCTCACATGTCACCCATGTCACATGTCACGCGTCACATGTCACACGTCATGTGATGTCACATGTCATGTCATGTGTCACCCACCATGTCTCACTTTGAAAGACACTCAAAGTTCTTGACAATTAAAATGGTGTAAGATTCCTGAAATGTATACCAATGAATGGCAATTAATTCATAATATTTATCAATGGAATCCAATCATACCGAAATTTCGACACTCCAATAAACTTTGTAACTTGTAATACATCATTAATCCTGCAGGGCTATAAAGCTATCCTTAAAGTCCATGCAATCGATTTACATCAAAACCCAATGATGACATGCCTGATAATCATAGCAATTTTCATGATTGTAAAATCATGACCATTGTAAATCATTGTAATTATAAATTGTAAATGTAAACTTACCATAATTGTAAATTGGCAATTATAAATTATAATTGTAAAAAAAATTGTAAATTGTTACCATTATCAGAGTCATACCATAATCATCCATTGCAGAAGACAAACATTTCCTGTATCAACACATCCACGTGGTATAATCAACAATGAAACAGTTATCATTAACAAAATTTGAGAATGAACATCAATAATAATCAACAATATGACAATCATGATGACAATGATGAATCTCATCAACAATGAGAGAAAACAATGAGAATGAGAAACAATGAGAGAAATGAGAAAACAATGAGAACTATGAAAGGTGAAAACAGGTAAAAGAAGAAGCAAAAGAGGAGGAAAGGAGGAGGAACGAGGGGAGGAAAAGGGTGGGGAAGGGAGGGGGAGAAGTGGCAGAATGCCAAGGGAGGAATGAGGAATTAATACTATGCGAAATACGACACTCATTGTATTTTAACCTAAAGATAGCTGTGTATCATTGGCCGCACTCATGACTCCCTTACAAGGCTGTGAGATTATATGGTAAATACTGTCTCCCTCTCGAACTTCGGTGCAAATCATACACTCATCTGTGTATTATTTTAACGATATAAACTGTGTCGTACCATTTCACAAATTATTGTAGCAGTATTTGGGCCATGGTTGGAGGAGGGGGGGGGGGGGAGAGGGGTGCAAAACACATGCATACCCACACATACATACCCACACCCATACACACAAAAACACAGCAAGACCACATAATGAGGTGATATGCTAAATCAATATGGGATCCATATGGGATATGCAATCCCATTCAATCCCATACAATCAACGATCCTATACATGCCTCATACAATCAGTAATATAACATGATTTGGAGGGGGTGGATAATGGTAGAATGAAGTTAGGGTTAGGATTGGGTTGGGGTCAACAAATTCATGTACATGTAAATTCATTCATGTATAAACAGATCACAATATATTTCATCATTGGTTTCCCTCCATTTAATTGCCTTGTCAAATGTCATAGTATCTTATATCAATAAATTCCCTTTTTAAAATCTTAAAAGACAGATGAAATATAAAATGATCAAAGGTACATTCGATGGTTCTATTTTTTAGAGATTACGGATCACAGTAGCATGGGATTGGCTCTCATTAAATTTCATCTTGATTGAAGGATTTTTAGCTGTGGTCCAAGATGGCCGCCGCCATAAAAAATCCTAAAAATATATTTATTTTTTTCTCTAATCAGGATGTAAATATACAGATAAAAGTAAGTTTGGAGAGAAAACAGGAAGGGGAAAGGGATACAGAAGGGAAGAAAAAATGGGGGGTTTGGATAGGGGGGGGGACGGAAGGAGGGAGGGGGAAAGGGCGAGGGAAGGTTGGGGGGTGTAGGGCAAGAAAAGTGAAAAAGGTTACATTTAAAAAATCGCTTCTCATCCTATATGTAGAAGTTTGGGCTAGGGCCAACAACACCAAACGGTTGCCATGGGCAACCTGCCTGCACGCATTCCACTGGCAGGATACAATTACCGGCATCAGTGTGTGCCAATCTTACTTGGAGATGACACGGAAAACTTTTTTTTTTTTTTTTTTTTTTTTTTAAATTACATTGCATTGCAAACATTACATTACATTACATTACAGTAGAAATTAAAAATTACATTACTGTCCTACATGGGAAAAATGAATTGATGGTGCACTTCATCAAGTCATCCCTGTCAGAACATCATAATGCATAAGATTACAATTTCTTGTGTTCGTAAGAGCACATTTGGCCAATCACACACATAAATGTGCATAAAATGCAGACGTGCGTCCAAACCGCTTCGAATTAACTCTTATGAAGGTACAAAAACCCATATTTGTGCCACAATGGAATTTTTTTTTTTTTTATGACTTAAAATCGAGCCAGTCGATTTTACCATTATTTGGCTTACTGTACAGACGCTGTATAAAATCGCTTTTTACAAAACCCGCTAATATGATTATAAATCAAATAGTGTCCATTCTGCAATCTGCTCGTGTGTGTGGTCACAACCAAGCAGGATCTCAACCATTATTTTAACGGGAAAATCGACACACTTATAAGTCGTTTGATCACGAAAACGAGCAGAGATTCGAATGCAGACCATTGCTGGAAATCATTTTAAAGATATTTACAAAATTGACGTTCTATTTCATGAATTCATGACATTCATGAAATGAGCAAGAAATATACAAAATCCATATTTCAGTTGTACATGACAAGACGAATGCAGCACCTGTTGGCTAACGCCCGGGGTTCGTTAGTGGTTCTTTGCAATCGTCTCATTAAACTCGTAAAATGTACCGAAAAAAAATTCAAATTACAGAAAAAACAAAAAAATAATTGATTATTAATTTTTTTAAAAATTTTTTTATCGTCATGACTTCTGAAATTTTAAAACAAATCCTTCATGAAAGCACAGCACCTTTTCTAAAGACACCAAGCTTTAGTGGATATTTGTGACAGTTCATGGCACCATCCCTCAAAAATGCGTATACATAAATTTTGGAAGAAAAAAATTGGCATGATTTCTGAAACCTGTTAAAGGCCTCGTGTTTTTTCCTTCCACACATCAACAAACGTACACAAAACTCAAACACTGAACTATTTTCATAGATTAACATCAGACTACACAGATAACAAACAAAAGCTTACCTGGGCAGTTGAGTCCCTACGGGCCACCACTTGTTGGAGAATTATTAACAATTACTGGTGTTATGTTAGTAAAACTTCAAGAGACTCGGTTTAGCAAAATCAATGGTTTATTCACTTTAGAGAATTTGTTGTATACTAAGCCGAGATCTTTAATGAGTCTGTTCCAGAGTTTGTTGACGCTTGTTTGGTCGGTCTTTTGAAGCTCGTTCAGTAGGTCTTTCTGAAGCTCGTTCAGTTGTTGACAATCTCCAGTTGGTTGATCAGTTTCAACTGGTCTTCAGTTTTCACTCCTCTTCAGTTCACTGTCCCAGTCCACTCCACTCTCTCCTCGCAACTTTCTCCTGGTTTTAAAGCCCCAAACTCCTTTGATGTTGCAGAGCATGCAGGGTGTTCCTTATCCAAAAAACCTTATATGGCTTTCTTGGCCAGCAAATACTTATTTCTGTTCAAGAGGTCAAATACTCTGACCTGTTGGAAGAAGAATTTGCAGCGTGTGCGCAGTGCCCTGAACAGAGGCGATTAATGATCGACAGGTGGCGGTCCAAGAGCGTTACACATTCTTGTCTGAAATTAACTCTCCTGACCACATGTTAATGCTAGCTCTATGCTCTTTTGCTCATTCGTAAAGTAAAACATAATTCCACTTTAAACAAGATTACATTGATATATATTCTAGCAATATTGTCAATATGAATATTTAATCCCCAACAGAATCCAAAAATTAATGTTTACATTTGCGTAGACACCTTTGCGAAAATGACACTCAGGACAGTGATGAAGATAGTCAGGTTCATTATGTTAACAAGTATAATTTCTTTCAAAATTTTGGGATTAGCAAACCTGTACATTTTTGGAATCTTCAGAGCATGGAGAATCTGAAAATCAATGTTGGCATTTGCACAGACACCTGCATGGCCGCCATTTTGGATTTTGAAAATGGCCGCCATAAAATACATATTTTGCGCGATCTCGGCTTCTAGTCAACCTAGAGACTTAATTAAATATGCTAATCCTATGTTTTCTGGGTCAAGGAATCCAATAAAGGCCTCAAAATAGTGCTCAGGATTATAGAAAAGCAACAAACAAAGGTAATTGAAAACCATTGTCTTTATATTTGTGATATAACTGTATTACATAATACATGATAATGCAAGTCCTTTGAAGTTATAGGTTGTTATAGGAAGTTATAGGTAGTATCAGATTGAACTATAAGTCCTATACACAGGATCTACGAGGTCTATACCGTTCAGGAATATGCTTTTACAGATCTTCATCACTGTCCTGAGTGTCATTTTCGCAAAGGTGTCTACGCAAATGTAAACATTAATTTTTGGATTCCTCATGCTCTGAATATTCCCAAAATGTATAGTTTTGCTAATCTACCAAAATTTTGAACGAAAAAACATAGTGAACCTGACTATGTCTTTCAATCCTGAAAAATCTCGCACTCTTACTTTGTCTCTCCGAAAAGACTGACTGGACAACCCTCCCATCTACTTTCTGAACAATCCTCTTGAAGAAGTTCTGTCACTCAAGATTTTGGGTCTCACTATCTGCCATGATCTTTCCTGGGAAAACCACCTTTCCAAGCTGGCCTCCAAAGCCAGTCGCCGACTGGGCATCCTCCGTTGTGCAAAGACCTTTCTGGGCACTTCTGAGTTCCTCACCACATACAAAGCTTTCATCCACAGCTCAATGGAATACTGCTCTCCCCTCTGGCCTGGTGCTCCTGCATCACACCTAGCTCGGCTTCATTCGGTTGAAACCAAAGCATTCAGAATCATTGGAATCTCCCGAAATGAAGCTAATTCTGAGGGTAATGTCTGTGTGTGTCTGTCTGTGTCTCGTCTCGTCTCTCTCTGTCTTCTTCTCCTCCTCCCCCCCCCCCCCCCCCCAGCAGGCAGGTTGGTGGACTTTCTGTCTTCTACCGACTCCTCTCCGACATTGCTCCCCCTGCTTAGTCTGTGCTCTGTCCCCCAAATATTGCTGCAGGACACACAAGATCTGCCAATAACCCTCTTCTGGTGAAACTGCCAAAATCAAGACTCTATGCTCACCTTCACTCCTTCATTCCTCTTTTCTCCCGCCTCTGGAACAAACTCCCTCACTCTCTTCAATCCCTCTCCTACCTCCAGGTCTTTAAAACAGCTGTTCACCACCATCTCCTGTCTTCCCCCTTCCAAAACCTTGATATTTTCTACCCCCATTAAGACACCCCAGATGCACCTCTTTCAATCCCCATCTTCTTTCCTGAAATTCCTAGTTGTGGTCATTTGCTTTATATCGCATACCCCTCCCTCTTCCCCCAGCCCTCCCCCTTCCACAGATCTACTGACGTCCTTGTTCTCTTCTGTTGTTGTGCTTGTGTGCTTCCCACTCTCCCCCTCTTGGCTTCCGCTGCCTTCATTGCATGTTTTATGTGTCTGTACATGTTTTCATGTTCAATGTGTTAGCTCTTACACGAGCCTCGATTCTGTATACCAAAAAAAGAAGTCTTTTTGCACCTGTTTCATCGTATTGTTTGTGTTTCTCCTCTCGTGGTACAACACCACTGCTACCAGCCATCTTGGTTTATAGAGGGGTCAATATATGGTTGAACCCCCAAAAAATTGATACAAAAGGTTTTTCAATGGATTCTGGTACCATTGGGCATGCTAAATAACATACTAAAAATCTAGTAACATCTGACTTCCGGAAAGGGGTCATTTTCAAGATGGCGTCCAAGATGGCCACCGGGAGCTTAAAATGGCCATATCTCAATTATTATTCAATCTAGAAAGGTGGTTTTGGTGTCTAACCCTAGGTTTTAGGGCCCAAGGAATCCAATTGAATCAATAAAATTACCATCAGTTAATTATTTATTGACAAGTCCAAGATGGCATCCCAAGGTGACATCCTGATCCACTAAAATGGCTCTGTCAAATAGTAGTCAACCTAGAGAGATATTTTCAGTGTGTATACCTAGGTTTAAGGCACCCAGGAAATCATCAAAATTACTTACATAAGCACAAAGTAATCAGGTAATCCAGTAAGCCAGGTTTACCAGCCCATTAGGCATTTGTTGTCTTATACAGTTAGTCGCTATTCATCGTCATCCTCCGACTCACCAGCTAATAAACCAAGTGTGTGTTTCAGATTGGAGATAAGAGTGTAATGTGTCTACACCACTGCCACCTGTGACTCCAGTCCACAGTATTCAGTGATCATTACAGACAAAGGTTTGTACAAAGCTTGAGAGGTTATGGCAAGGGACAGACTATTTTATATTGGGGAGGGGGGGGGGGGGGGGGACTGAAAAATCTGACAAACAATTTATTTTCATCTCAAAAGGAATAAGTATATTATTTGGTACATGTATGCATAAACAAAATCCATATTTTTTAGACATTTCCAAAAGAAATGTACACTTGTAATGCTTCAGACAGTCTCTTGAAGGTCATTCATTGTAACTGCTCCACTGCCTGCAAGACACTCCGCTGCTCTTGTAGACGATATGGACTACCATGTACTACTTACTGCCTGTGGACCGTGCCAACTTGAAGAATGTGACAATCCACATAACAAGTTTCTTCCAGAGGAGTCGGAGGATGACGACGAATAGCGACTAACTGTATAAGACAACAAATGCCTAATGGGCTGGTAAACCTGGCTTACTGGATTACCTGATTACTTTGTGCTTATGTTAGTAATTTTGATGATTTCCTGGGTGCCTTAAACCTAGGTATACACACTGAAAATATCTCTCTAGGTTGACTACTATTTGACAGAGCCATTTTAGTGGATCAGGATGTCACCTTGGGATGCCATCTTGGACTTGTCAATAAATAATTAACTGGTGGTAATTTTATTGATTCAATTGGATTCCTTGGGCCCTAAAACCTTGGGCCCAAAACCACCATTCTAGATTGAATAATAATTGAGATATGGCCATTTTAAGCTCCTGGTGGCCATCTTGGACGCCATCTTGAAAATGACCCCTTTCCGGAAGTCAGATGTTACTAAATTTTTAGTATGTTATTTAGCATGCCCAATGGTACCAGAATCCATTAAAAAACCTTTTGTATCAATTTTTTGGGGGTTAGGTGAGTTTTTTTCGTATATTGACCCTACTATTAATGCATTAAACGTACTAGTGAGATACCCATGCTACGCACGGGTGGGAGGCCAGAAGCAAACAGGCAATGCAGATACGGCGAATGCTAAAGCATGAAACCAATAAATTCCACATTCCTGTAGCACCTTCAGTCGCACGTCAGACATGGACAGCAAGTTCGTGAAGTACTTCCATGAAAAACATACCCGTTCGCAAACAAACGGGTACGTTCACGAAAAGAAACATCGATCCTAGGTCTGTGGCGAATCTGCATATGGCGATTCGCGAAGTCCACGTTCAGAAAGTAGAAACTATCACGGCATGTCGTCATTCACTTGAACTCGATATCTCTTTTTTAATTCCAAACAACATAACTCAAATTAATCACAAAATAAACTTTTAACAACATTCTTAATGTTTCCTTCATTGTAAAAACTACCAAATGAACAGTTAAAAGGATTTTGAGCCGATAGGTGTTACGGCGTTGGCAAGATCGATGGAGACAGCGATCTGTTAGCGTATTCACCGTCCAAATAGCTATGTGGAATTCTCTCATGTAGAGATTAAATGTCTTTGAACTTTTCCCGAGGTCATTATTTACTTTTAATGATGTTTATATACGAATGATGTTTAATGATGTTTATATTGGTTTTGGGTCGTCCTTTCTGCATACCTATCTCGTGGGATTGTAAGTTGGATAGACGGCCATGATGGTGGGGAGGGGGATGGAATTCTCTCAAGCATGGATTCAGCCCGTGTTCTTATAAAAGGTCTTTGTCCGAGGTCACCGAGTTCGATCGGTGCAGCCGTTTGTGCGGCACCCGGGAAAGCAACATCGTCACAATGAGAACAATGAACGTTATGCAAACGCCAATGTTATGCGGGAGACCAAACCTGAGAATGCTGGAGACTAAAGCTGAAATTGGGAAAACTAAATAGCCTATTTTACTCCTGGAGATCCCAGGATTATCCACCCAAAATATCTTTGCGATCGGTTCAGCGGTTTCTACGGTACCTTCGAACAGACAGACAGGCAGACAGACGGACGGACGGACATTTGGTGAATTATAGTAAGACTAGTGGGGTCACCCGTGGGAATCCCACGGCCATGGACGTGTGTGACATTTCGACATATTGAGTTAGATGCTGCACTTGCACATTCAGTTTCACAAAATGGTTACTGGCAATTCATCAGATGCACAAATGATGTAATCTACACGATGTATTTACTTCTGATAACATGTGAATGCATGTGCGTGCACACCCATACACACACACATACACACACACACACACATATATATATACACACACATACATACACACACACACACACACACGTGCACCAACACACATATATATATATATATATATATATACACACACACACACACACACACACACACACACACACACACACACACACACACACACACACGTAAAAAAAACACACACACACACACGTAAAAAAAACACACACACACACACACACACACACCTACACATGTCCCACATGTATATATCCAACATCCCACATGCATATACATGTTTAAAGTGTACGTGCCCTTCCCCCCTTCCTCCTCCCTCCCCCGCCCGGCAACGCGGGGTACATCTGCTGGTAACTCATAAAATAAAAACGAAGAAATATCTCTCGATAATTTCCTGTCTGTTCATTTATTTATTTTACAGATAACATAGAAGTCAATTCTACCCTCAGCAGTGCCAGGAAGCACTATCTCTCCACACTCAAGAATGAACTCTCAAACCTGTCTCCTTCCTCCAAATCCTGGTGGCGTCTGGTCAAATCCGTTTCTGGTGTTTGTTCCCCCTCCATTCCCTCCCTCACCTCAAATGGCCACACAGTTGACATCGCACGTGACAAAGCCGAATGCCTCAACTCTGTGTTTGCCTCAAAATCTTGTGTCCCAAACCCATCTCTCTCTGTTCCCACCTTTCCCAGTCGAACCCAACTGCTCCTGGACTCTGTGTCCTTCTCTCCTGACAAGGTGGAGGAGTTTTTGTCTAACCTCGACTCTGATTCTGCAACTGGACCAGACGGCATCAGCCCACGGGTCCTAAAATCCTGCTCTGCCGCTCTATCTCACCCTCTCTCTGTTCTTTTCACCCTATCTTTTGCTCAAGGTCATCTGCCAGCATCCTGGAAATCAGCAAACATTACTGCTTTGCACAAAAAAGGTGCAAAAACAGATCCTTGCAACTATAGACCAATCAGCCTGCTCCCAATTATCAGCAAAGTCATGGAATCCATCATTGCTTCGGATATGAAATCTTTCCTCTTCTCCAATGGCTTGATCTCTGATCATCAATTTGGTTTCAGACCAGGTCACTCTACTCTGGACATGCTGCTTCTGCTGTCTCAACAATGGATGGAGGTCCTCAATGCCAAACAGGAAATCAGAGCTGTCTCCCTTGACATATCACGTGCCTTCGATATGGTCTGGCACCCAGCTCTGCTCAACAAACTCTCCTCCTATGGTATCCATGGAAATCTCCATGCATGGCTTGCGGACTTCCTCTCTGGTCGTAGTCAACGTGTGGCCCTGAATGGATTTCTCTCATCTCCCCTTCCTGTTCAGGCTGGAGTTCCCCAAGGCAGTGTGCTGGGCCCTGTGCTTTTTCTGGTCTTTATCAATGATCTCTCCGACTCTCTGGAAAATCCTCTCTATCTCTTTGCTGATGACTCCACTCTCTGCCGCTCCATTCCTCTTCCCTCAGATCGGCAGTCTGCAGCCTCCTCACTCTCTGAAGACCTGGACAAAATCACAGACTGGTCAAACAAGTGGAACATGTCTTTCAATCCTGACAAATCTCACACTCTTACTATGTCTCTCCGAAAAGATCGACTGGACAACACTCCCATCTACTTTCTCAACAATCCTCTCCAAGAAGTTCTGTCGCTCAAGCTTTTGGGTCTCACTATCTGCCATGATCTTTCTTGGGAAAACCACATTTCCAAGCTGGCCTCCAAAGCCAGTCGCCGACTGGGCATCCTCCGTCGTGCGAAGTCCTTCCTAGGCACACCTGAGTTCCTCGCCACATACAAGGCTTTCATCCGCAGCTCAATGGAATACTGTTCTCCCCTATGGGCCGGTGCTCCTGCCTCACACATAGCTCGGCTTCACGCTGTTGAAACCAAAGCTTTCAGAATCATTGGAATCTCCCGTGATGAAGCTATCTCTGAGGGCCATTCACTCACTCACCGCAGGCAAGTAGGTGGTCTTTCTGTCTTCTACCGACTCCTCTCCAGCCTTGCTCCCCCAGCTCTCTCTGTGCTCTGTCCCCCAAATATTCCTACAGGTCGCACAAGATCTGCCAGCAACCCTCTGATGGTTAAACTGCTGAAATCTTGGCTCGCTGCTCACCTTCACTCTTTCATTCCACTTTTCTCCCGCCTCTGGAACAAACTCCCACACTCCCTTCAATCCCACTCCTCCCTCTAGGTCTTTAAAACAGCTGTTTACCACCATCTCTTATCTTCCCCCATCCAAAACCTTGATCTTTTCTACCCCCACTAATTCATCTCAGATCCACCTTGTTTGAAATTCCAACTTCTTTCCTGGAAGTCCTGGCAGTGTCCATATGTTTTATACCTCTCCCACCCCCCCTTCCCATGCCTCCCCCCCAAAGCCCTCTGCCTCCCACAGATCTCTCGATGTATCCATGTCTCTCGGTCCCTGCTCTCAAATGTTGTGTTTGTGTCCTTCCCCCTCTCTCCCCATCTTGTCTACCGCTCCCGATGTTATATGTTTTATGTGTCGGTTTGTCTTTCTGTGTGATTAATGTTCGCTCTTTCACGAGCCTCGATCTTGTATACAACAAAATAAATAAATAAATAATATATGTGAATTACTGTATACGTCCATGCACACGTGAAATGGAGTTTGTTTTTTCAAACGTGAAATGAACACGTGACCCTTTACTTCCGGATAATAATGTTGAATGAAATAAGAAAGAAGAAATATATGTCGGCTTTATTGTTCACGTATTTGTGACGACTGTCATCAAAAGTAAAAGTAATATAACTTAACGGAAAAGCAAAAGCGAATTTTAAATATATGTCGACACGTTGCCGTCGGTGTCATGTTGGGCGGTGTATGATACATCATGACGCGATTTTTAAAAATATATCTCTGCATTTTCCCGCGTGTGTGGAATGTTCTCAATTATTGCTGACACCGAGTCTAAAACCATCGATAAAAATGAAATCAGATGGTGAGTTAGATTGGAGATAAAGGCGTGAGAGAGACTCAATGGCCTTGAAGTTACAGGCCTTTGAGAATTCATTTCATTCTATAAACGGCAACTTTCATCGGATTTTCTTGCAGTTTTTTTTCAACCGAGTCTAAAACTATGTTAGCGACTGTGAAAAATGAAATGATATATCGAATTTGATTTGAAATAAAACTGGGAGAGAGAGCAAGACACCACGGGCCTACAAAACAGGCCTCAAAGCTATGCGAGTTAATAAAATGGTGGATATTTGTTTATATGAAGCAAAGCCTCTCCCAGAATGGGTGGAGCTACTCTGCAAACCGAGTAAGCCACACCACGGACAGACGCCCAACAGACAGACAGACAGAATCATCTCCGGCTATTATAATATAGACTAGTGGGGTCACCCGTGGGAATCCCACTGGCACGGACGTGTGTGACATTTCGACATATTGAGTTAGATGCTGCACATTCATTTTTACAAAATGGTTACTGGCAATTCATCAGATCCAGAAATGGTGTAATGAACACAATTTATTCATTTCACATAATATGTGACCCCTCACTCCTCTCCACCTGACACTCTCCTCTCTCCACCTGACACTCTCCTCTCTCCACCTGACACTCTCCTCTCTCCACCTGACACTCTCCTCTCTCCACCTGACACTCTCCTCTCTCCACCTGACACTCTCCTCTCTCCACCTGACACTCTCCTCTCTCCACCTGACACTCTCCTCTGTCCACCTGACACTCTCCTCTCTCCACATAGCACTCCTCTCCTCTCCAATCCCTCACATTCCTCTCCTCTCCAATCCCTCACCTCTCCAATCCCTCATACTCCTCTCCAATCCCTCACACTCCTCTCCAATCGCGCCTCACACTCCTCTCCAATCGCGCCTCACACTCCTCTCCAATCGCGCCTCACACTCCTCTCCAATCGCGCCTCACACTCCTCTCCAATCGCGCCTCACACTCCTCTCCAATCATACCTCACACTCCTCTCCAATCATGCCTCACACTCCTCTCCAATCCCTCACACTCCTCTCCAATCCCTCACACTCCTCTCCAATCCCTCACATTCCTCTCCTCTCCAATCCCTCACCTCTCCAATCCCTCACACTCCTCTCCAATCCCTCACATTCCTCTCCTCTCCAATCCCTCACCTCTCCAATCCTTCACACTCCTCTCCAATCCCTCACACTCCTCTCCAATCCCTCACACTCCTCTCCAATCCCTCACACTCCTTTCCAATCGCACCTCACACTCCTCTCCAATCGTGCCTCACACTCCTCTCTAATCCCTCACATTCCTCTCCTCTCCAATCCCTCACCTCTCCAATCCCTCACCTCTCCAATCCCTCACACTCCTCTCCAATCCCTCACACTCCTCTCCAATCGCGCCTCACACTCCTCTCCAATCGCGCCTCACACTCCTCTCCAATCGCGCCTCACACTCCTCTCCAATCGCGCCTCACACTCCTCTCCAATCGTGCCTCACACTCCTCTCCAATCGCGCCTCACACTCCTCTCCAATCGCGCCTCACACTCCTCTCCAATCGCACCTCACACTCCTCTCCAATTGTGCCTCACACTCCTCTCCAATCCCTCACACTCCTCTCCAATCCCTCACACTCCTCTCCAATCGTGCCTCACACTCCTCTCCAATCGTGCCTCACACTCCTCTCCAATCGTGCCTCACACTCCTCTCCAATCCCTCACATTCCTCTCCTCTCCAATCCCTCACCTCTCCAATCCCTCACCTCTCCAATCCCTCACCTCTCCAATCCCTCACACTCCTCTCCAATCGCGCCTCACACTCCTCTCCAATCGCGCCTCACACTCCTCTCCAATCGCGCCTCACACTCCTCTCCAATCGCGCCTCACACTCCTCTCCAATCGCGCCTCACACTCCTCTCCAATCGCGCCTCACACTCCTCTCCAATCGCGCCTCACACTCCTCTCCAATCGCACCTCACACTCCTCTCCAATCGCGCATCACACTCCTCTCCAATCGCTCCTCACTCTCCTCTCCAATCGCTCCTCACTCGCATCTCCAATCGGCTTTTCCCCGTCTCGTTTCTCTCGTTTTTCTCCCGTCTCGTTCTTTTTCTTGCTGCATCCTGTTCAAGTTTGCATCGACGTTCGTCGATGGACTCGTTCGCCCGTCTCATTCGTTTTCTTGCTACATCCTGTTCAAGTCTGCGTTCTTCATCGAGCGTCTCATTCATTTTGGAAATAGAAGTTTCCACGCAGCGCATGAATTGTCACGATCCTCAAGAGGAAGTGTCTCGTAATCATCAAATGATAAATGGCAAGTAAATTATATTGTGGAAAATTAAAGATGTCAAATAAACCTATTTAAAGTGTATGCGCACATAACTAATTTGAAAAAACGAAGAAATATCTCTCGGTAATTTCCTGAAACATATTTTACTTCCGGATAATAATGTTGAATTAAATAAAAACGAAGAAATATATGTCGGCATCATTGTTGACGTTTTTGTGACGACTGTCATCAAACGAAAAAGTAATATATCTTAACGGAAAAGCAAAAGCGAATTTTTTATATATGTCGACACGTTGCCGTCGGTGTCATGTTGGGCGGTGTATGATACACCATGACGCGATTTGTAAAAATATATCTGCATTTTCCCGCATGTGTGGAATGTTCTCAATTATTGCTGACACCGAGTCTAAAACCATCGATAAAAATGAAATCAGATGGTGAGTTAGATTGGAGATAAAGGCATGAGAGAGACTCAATGGCCTTGAAGTTACAGGCCTTTGAGAATTCATTTCGTTCTATAAACGGCAACTTTCATCGGATTTTCTTCCCGTTTTTTTTCAACCGAGTCTAAAACTATGTTAGCGACTGTGAAAAATGAAATGATATAGCGAATTTGATTTGAAATAAAACTGGGAGAGAGAGCAAGACACCACGAGCCTACAAAACAGGCCTCAAAGCTATGCGAGTTAATAAAATGGTGGATATTTGTTTATATGAAGCCTCTCCCAGAATGGGTGGAGCTACTCTGCAAGCCGAGTAAGCCACACCCCGGACAGACGTCCAACAGACAGAATCATCTACGGCTATTATAATATAGATTATCTGGGGGAAAAAAAGAAAACATTACAAATACATGGTATAAACTAATCTTGTATAAACGCTAAAACGGTGTTTTGGGGCTTGTGACTCACCCTGTAGAGAAAGCCAGTGGTGGCCACCTCTGCCTTTTAGCCAGAGTGGCCATCAAATATGTAGGGAGGAATCTTGGAGAAAGACTAGCGATGGACTGTGTCGACGGAAGAGACAGCAATGGATGACCTTTCAGGTGTTTAGAGACACATTGGCGTTTGGCTCATTTGAAACATGCGAACCACCTGGTCAATTTGTTTGTGGTACAGGAGATGCTGCCCGTACAGCAATGCAACTCTCAGAGGGCAGGTGGTGTAACCTGGCCACAGGTGTAATGGAACCTTTAATACCAGACCACTTAACGGATCGCAATCCAGGCACCAATTTGTAACTTGTTCAGGATGCCGGTGATAACTCACCTAGTCTTCATGAACGACACCATGTGATCTTTAACATCCACCAACCAGGGATGGTATATGAGACTTCCATTTTTACGTCCATCTGAAGCACACATTGATACCTCACCATGCATGCAAAATACCAGGGTGACATTTCTACCTGAGCCAGGATTTGAACCCAGGCTAGACAGCTCAGGGACAAGTGCACAAACATTGAAGCTATCCGACCATTTCATTTGAAAAATCTACAGGATGTATAATACAGAAGTACAAAGTAGTGTGCCTAATTAAACAATATTTAAATATTAATATTTGCTGATTAACTTACATGATGATCGACTTTGATGTTATGTTCGTAAAATAATTCAAAGGGACTTTTTCAGATGTTAATCTCGTTTATACAACCACAAACAGCACTGTATGGGTGAGAAATCTGTTGGAATATTTAAAAGGACACCATCTGGTAAGACATAGCATGACACTGTTAAAAAAGAAACATGACAAGAACAGTGAAACCTCTAGTTGTCTGCTTGCGCTTGGACAAAACCTCTCTGGTTGTCTGCTTGAGCTTGGACAAAACCTCTCTGGTTGTCTGCTTGGACTGGTACAAAACCTCTCTGGTTATCTGCCTGCACTTGTACAAAACCTCTCTGGTTGTCTGCCTGCACTTGTACAAAACCTCTCTGGTTGTCTGCTTGGACTGGTACAAAACCTCTCTGGTTGTCTGCTTGCACTTGGACAAAACATATCTGGTTGAACTTCTACAAAACCTCTCTGGTTGTCTGCTTGCACTTGTACAAAACCTCTCTGGTTGTCTGCTTGCACTTGTACAAAACCTCTCTGCTTGTCTGCTTGCACTTGGACAAAACATATCTGGTTGAACTTCTACAAAACCTCTGTTTGTCTGCTTGCACTTGTACAAAACCTATCTGGTTGTCTGCTTGCACTTGTACAAAACCTCTCTGGTTGTCTGCTTGCACTTGTACAAAACCTCTCTGGTTGTCTGCTTGCACTTGGACAAAACCTGCTGAAAAGTAAAGAAACAACAGAGTTCATTCCATAACAACTCACCAAGTGGGTCCCAGGTGCTCATCTCAGATTATAATGAAAACAATTATAAAAAAAACCTTAATCGCTTCACTTTACAAAATACTCACCCCAATTCCATTTGGTTCGGGGTGAGAGTTAATTGGGGTTGGGGTTAAAATTGCGTGTTACCCCCTTTTTTGCGTCAGTAAATAATCTGTGTTCTATTGACCTTTTTTGAGGCTCACATCTTGCCACTGGATTGAGAGGAATATGATGATGATGATGATGATGATGATGACGACGATGACGATGACGATGATGATGATGATGATCAAAGTGCCATTTTGATCAAGTTTTCAGAACCTGTCCTCAAAAACAGTGTATATCTTTGGCCATTTTGAACTTACCGACATTTTGTTTTACATCATTGGATTAGAAAGCTTTGGGGTTTACCCATTGTTCACATAGGTGGTTAGACGAATTCCATAGCATACCTTTAGAACATTCAGGTATTTTTTAAAACATGCTCTCAGGCTAGTGAAGGAGCTGTTACATAAACTATGCACACACAACTAGCACTATCTAGCTTTAAAATTAACCAATCAGACGTCACGATTGTTTTCACCTTTGGTTTAGTTCCAACATGGAGGAGAGACGTTAGATTTGCGCCATTTTAGTGCTTGACAGTGGAACCTTGGTGGCATAAAATAAGTGTGTCATAGGAGGGGAAGAAACAGTAACCTGCAAGGTAGAGTTATGGGGGGATCATGGGGATAGGGAAGATTGGAAGTAAGCATTGGGGGAGCGGGGAGAGGGGGATTACATGAGATGGTAGTGAATCTCTTGCCTGAATTGCTGGTGGTAGAGAGTGATTGAATGTCTTTGGAAGACAGCTCCACAGACGGGAAGAAAGAGTGGAGGTGTGCAGCAAGATTGGGATTGGGAGTTTAACCAGGAGGAGGTTACTGGAAAAACACATCCATCCTGGAGTTGTTGGAGAGGATGGGATGGTTGAGAAAGCAAAGGAAGCTAAACCAGAGGAGAAGGAAGTCCTTGCAGTCCTTGCAGTGTTCATGTTTTATACCTCTCCCACCTCCCCCCAAGCCCTCTCCCTCCCACAGATCTCCCAATATCCCTGCTCTCAAAAGTTGTGTTTGTGTCCTTCCCCCTCTCTCCCCATCTTGTCTACCGCTCCCCTTATTTTGTGTTTTGTGTGTCGGTTTGACTTTTTGTGTGATTAATGTTAGCTCTTTCACGAGCCTCGATGTTGTATACAAAAAAAAAAGGTAAAAAAAGAACAGAGAAACCATCGACCTGCATGTAATTTGAGAGCAACACGCCTCGTTCTTCAGCCTCATAGCAAGAGAGGTCATTAACGTTGAGAGTTTTAGGTTCCATAGAATCCAGGTAAGAAAGATGTAATGCTGGGACCCCAGCCCACAGGGAAGAGCAGTACTCCAAGAAACTATAGACAAAAGCTCCCAGTCTGCGGCTGGCTTTGGAGGCCAGTTTTGCTACGTGGTCGACTCAAAGGAGATCATGCAGGCCGATGGTGAGGCCTACAAGTTAAACAAAAGTCTGAACCTTTTCCAGTGGCTGACCATGGAAATAGGTAGGTTCGTTTGATGATCCTTCTGGAGTGACAGGAATTATATTTGATGTTAGGCAAAAGAGGCTTAACTGATGCAATAAATTTCATGTTTCATGACTTGATACAAGTTGACATGACAGAATTAGAAGGAAAATCCTGCATTCATTTACTGACAGATTGGTTGCTCACACGGCCAAATGGTTGATTATTTCATTACTCGCACTTAAGCAACGAAAGAGTTCATAGAACACCTTACCCCACACAGTTTTGAGGAAAAGGACTTGGGAAGTTTCTTTTAAACTTTTGCGTTGTGTTTCCGAGCACGATCTATTTTCCTGTGAGCCACCATTTTGTCTGAATCTCAATATTCAGAGCGGCAGATATGATTGGTCGAGATGTCGTAAAATGGGGGAATATTTTCTCGAAGAACTGATAAACTGGAATTTTTTTTGCAAGTGCCAACAATGTGATTTGTGTTCTCCATTGTTACCTCTGCCACCAAAGGTGGATGGAGGTTATGTTTTCACCCCTGTCTGTTTGTTTGTTTGTGAACAAAATATCTCAAAGTTATGGACGGATTTGGACGAAATTTACCAGGGATGTAGTGTATGCCACAAGGACGAAATGATTAGATTTTGGTGAAGATCCGGATTCGGATCCGGCTACTAGAATATTAAAATGATTCTTCACCATTGGGAGCTGGGGCCAAAAACGATACATAGCAGGACATCTCAAAAAGTTGTGGACGCATTTGGACGAAACTTGGTGGACCGGTTGGGTGTCTGACGAGGACAAATAGATTCGATTTTGGTGAAGATCTGAATATGGATTTGGATATTACAATTATTTAATTTTTTAAGTGATTCTTCACCATTGGGAGATAGGACCAAAAATTATACATAGCAGGATTTCTCAAAAAGTTGTGGACGGATTTGGACGAAACTTGTTGGACAGGTTGTGTGTGTGACGAGGAAGAATCGATTCGATTTTGGTGAAGATCCGGATCCGGCTCGTATAATTTTTAAAGTGATTCTTCACCATTGAGTGATATGGCCAACCAGGTGGAGGTATGTATGCTCTCTGCTGAGTGCCGTTCTAGTTCAAATATATAATTCAATTGAAATAAAATAAAGTTTTTAAAAGCCGTATAAAATATATATATATATTTGCAGAAGTTTACCGCTGTTTATGCAGAGTGTTTTATACCACTTTATTTAACATGTTACATTAATGATTCATGCCTGTTGTTTGTGTAATTTATGACTTCCCTCAAAACATTAAGTTTCCTGTTTGGAATGATTTTAAATTTTGACTGCCAGACAGGCAGACAGACTGAATCAATGACCTTACTCCTCTGTGTGAATGCACAATCAGGAAGGGATTCTGTACAATTTGCCAAATTCAGAGCCAAAGTACTGATAAACTGTAGGTTCATGTTCCGATTCGTGTTCTACAGTATTCAAAATATTCAATTGAGATTAAGTGTTTCTCAATCAAAGACTAACATCTGTAGACAGACATACAGACAGAGTGAACCAATAGCTTAACCCCGCATTTCACTTCGCATGCAGGATAATAACTCATCAATCATTATAGAGTAGGAAGAACATGTAAATGTGTCTAAAGGAAGAATAAATAGTAAGTGTGTTTAATTAAGGGCCAAATCCTCATAAGTGCAGCTAAGCCCATCAGTGCACAACATACTTACAATTAAAAACAACAACCTGATACAGAAGGAATTGAGCCACAAAGCTAAAACTTTGTGGCTGATGTAAATCCTATAGAGATGTTTCTTCAGTGTCAGTGAGTACAGTCTGAGTATTTTCCCACGTTGTCAACTATCCACTACAATGAGGCGGATCTTACTATAATTCACCAAATGTCTGTCCGTCTGTTCCCAGGTACCGCAAAAACGGCTGAACCGATCGCAACTAAATTTTGGGTTGGTAATCCTGGGACCCCCAGGAGTAAAATAGGCTATATTGTTTTTCTAAACACGATGGAATACTATTTACCGATATGAACAGTGATGTGGCTTTTATTGAAATTTTACAAATACTGTTTAGATTTTGATGATTTGCGTGTGATATGATTTAGCGGATGTTTATATGAATCGTTTAAAATAAATAAAAACCTTCAATTTCTGATATTTTTGCCTTTTCATTTGGGCCTCCCAATTGAAGTTCCGCCCATAGGGCGGGTACCCGTTGCCAGTATACATAATAATAATAATAATAAATATATATATATATCTAGTTCAAATATATAATTGTACTAACATCGATGAACTATATATATAGATTGAACTATATATATAGATGTATCAGTACATCTATATATATATATATGTACTGATAAACTGGAATTTTTTCATTTGGGCATTTCAGCAGATCCAAGTTTTTACCCCAGCTCTCCAATTATAAATGATTTGTTTGATTCATGCTTGCTATTGGGGATCGACCTAACCTAAATATTATCAAGCTACAATATTTAATTCCTCTGACAACTTGCGTAGGTAGGTACTGAGTAAAATCCCAAATCCCTAACATTCAATGTGAGACAAAATGTCCATTTTGAGATGTTTGTAACTTGAAAATAGGAAAAGTTACACTGCATTTGAAGACAGACGCTGATATCTTGGGTTAAGCTTAACCAGAGTTCAAAGCTTGTGCTGATATCTTTATCCATGGGCAAGATGGGAATCTTCCAAAATGTCATAAAATAGACTTGATTTGGCAGAGTGAAAAGTGACTGTCATACCCTATCTTTCGGGGAAATAACCCCCAAACCTCAGTTTTGGGGCTGAATGTTTTTGCTGCCATTTTACCGATAAAATAATTTTAAAATGCATTTTCATCAATACCTGAGATGGTGACCTAGAGAACTTTTGGAAAGTTTGGCGAGTTGGCATGGAATGACCCAAAGTCAATGGCTGCCAGAAATTACACAAGTGACTCTCTAATAGGGGTAGTAGAGTTTACCAGTGCTCCAAAGCTGACAAAACAGTCTTTCCTGTCCTTTAAAAAATTGTTTTATCAATACTATCACCCCAAGGTGGGAATGTCATAGTAGCCACAGGTTTCTCAAAGAGCACCATTGTTTATAAGACAAATCTTTAACATACGGAGGAAATTGGACAATTAATGGTGGGTAGATACATCATGATAATGATATATAATTATTATCCAAGTCTTTCTGATGAAATTGAGCCCAACTTGCTTTATATCGATTTGGAATTGATGGTGGATTCGTTTTTTGGTTCACTATTGTTAATATTATTATTTCTGTACACAGGACAAACAGTGGAGGGAGAAGAAAATGGGGAATGTGGAATCATTCTTGACAGCAACAAGATGTCACTGCAACATGCTGCGGATCTGCTTGCAGCTTGACTCATCATTGATATGTCGCGTGGTGTACCTGTGGGTGGTGAGGATGTCACATTAGGGTGGTGATAAATTAGCTTGCACATCACGCCAATTTTAATAATAAGTTGTATGGCCTGTTGGGAGGTACATTTGTAGGTACCTGAGAGCGTTCATCAGAGCTTCCACATTTGCAGCGGGCTGCTCCTTGAGCACACGGATGCACCCCTTCATCTGTACATATAGCACAATCAAGCAGTCAGTTACACAGGAAATGAAGTCTCCCTGTTAGATAGACACAATTAGAATCCTCTTTTCGGAGCATTATCTCATCCAGCCAGTCTGGATAAATGAGCTGGATAAATGGGATTGACGGAACGCCGATAACACCTATCAATGAATGTTTATCAACTTTTCTTTCATCCATTTTCAACCGTTCTCTGAATGTTTTTGTTTTAACACACACTAGAGTTGATATTGACGTTTTGTGGCGTAGGATCAAATGTGGCACCATGTGGGGCGATTGAGCAAACTCTATCGATATTGAGGGCTTTAGATGCCCAGACCATCCTGCCTTCATTGTTCATCCGCCTTTTAAGCCGGCAGTATCCTAGCCAACTTTGAAATGTCATTATTACTCACCAACCCAACATTAGTTATTGTCAAAACAAGACTAAAGAAACTTACAAGTTCTTCACGCAATTGTGGTAAACAAATTTGGCTTTTGTGCCAGCGTGACACACCATACACAGCATGGGCGATGCCTTCATGTATGGGCCAATACCGTTACAAATGGGGGGAAGATTTGGCTTTTAATGTCGACAAAGAACATTATCCTTACAACTTGCAACACACAACTTGCGATTCCAAGCCCCACACACATCTGCCATGCTACAAGTCTGAAAAGAAAAATTGGCAAAACGAAGACATTCGCTCCATGTGAATCATGGAAAAGCATGCAAGGCGAGAAATCACCAGATCACTTCACCCCAGATCCACTTTTCTGAAATACCGACTTCTTTCCTGGAAGTCCTAGCAGTGTCCATGTGGTTTTTACCTCTCCCACCCCTCACCCCCATTCCCATGCCTCCTCCCCCCAAGCCACCTCCCTCCAACAGATCTCCCGATGTCCCTGCTCTCAAATGTTGTACTTGTGTGCTTCCCTCTCTCTCTCCCCATCTTGTCTCCCACTCCCTTTATTTTGTCTTATGTGTCTGTTTCTTTTTGTCATTAATGTTAGCTCTTACACGAGCCTCGATCTTGTATACAAAAAAAATCAAAAAAATCCATGATTGCATCATTCCTCGAATAGACATTAAACTGTGTGTCCCGTCTGATAACTAGCACTGGTCGTTTAAGAACATTAAAGATCCCTCGGTCTCTTCTGCAAAGAGGCCAGAAATATCTGGCATCCCGAACAAGTTCCAAATTCCTACGCAAATCACCTTCGGTCAAGTACCCTGCGGTGGAGTGGTGACCTGTCCGGGATCGTTTCTTGCATTGAAACGTCTCTCGACTTGTCGTGAATGTCCAGAAGCTCTATCCAGAGTATGGGTCTCCATTACTAATATTATAATTATTATCATACTTAATTGAGAGTTTAAAAATAACTTGAAAAAGTGATAATTTTCAATGCTCATCCAAAACATCAGGTGATGCAAATAATGGTCATTTTGTAAGAATGTATAAGAAATTGTGATTGACATATTCAATGCTCCCAACATAATAACCATAATAAATACTGGACTGAAAAATAATTATAGTTTTGGAATACGTCCAGAAGAAACTGGAGATGTAAAGGGTACCTCACACCAAAAAATGTTTTTTTACGGACGTCCACGGATGTTCTTTCTACGGCAGCGTTGCGATTTTTTGAGCAAAATCGTGAACACCCAGGAGAGGATTTTGCTTGACCGTGACCGATTCACAGCGGTTTATTACGGTTTAGTACGGACTGCTACGGCTTCGTTGCGGATATACACGGCGGAGATACGGTTCCTCTACGTTTGCTTGAGGTTCCTTACGGTTCCCGGCCCAGAATATAAAAACGGGGGGCCCCCCGCTCTCCCCTCATTCTGCTGCTGACTTCCAAGGGGGCAAGACCTCTCCAGGAGAGCCATGGACGGAGCACCCGCTGCCCAGAGAGTCCAAGGAGAGGGAGAATCCTTGCGGATGGTTAGGATGGCCTTACGGAGTCTTACGGTGGTGTTACGGCAGTTGCGGAAGCGTTGAGGAGGCGTTGAGGAAGCGTTGCGGTCTAGATTTCCGTAGCACTGCCGTAATTGTCTTACGAGAGTTTTGGTCCAGACCAAAACTCTCGTAAGAAATTACGACCCCTCCCGGATGCTTAAGGATCCATACGAATGCTCCAGGAAGCGTTGAGGATGTCCCAGGTGCCACAAGGAATGCTCCCGGTTGTGCACGATTTTTTCACCGCAGCGCCGCCGCAACGACCCCGTAAGGCCGGTGTGAGGGGGGTTTTACCAGGTGTGTTTGGACCACATTGGTATCGTGTGGACAAATGCAAACATTTGAAATAACTGATCCTCCACTTTGGGGCAACTTGTGTACCTTTGCCTAACCACACTGGTTTCCATGGCCCATCGAAAATGGGAACTCTCCATGCGACACCTGTTTGCAGTGTGACCGAGGTGCATCTTTCAGGATTTCTCATGTTTTTCTGATCCAAACAAAATACCTGAGGTCTTTATAATCTGTACTCCCTTCTGGTCGTTATTATTATGAGCGAGGGGCATACATTATCAAAGGACAAATTGATCTATTAGTGACTGGAAATTGCAGCAAAAAAAAAAAAAAAAGAACCACCATTTTTCCCCGCAGAGCAGGGGTTGACCTTTTTTTGGGCACCGTAGTCCCCTTTTTGAAGCAATGTTTTATGGCCGGATGCCTTTCCTGCCGCCAACCCTGTTAGTCACCTCTTGCGACACACAGGGAATTACCAGTGAACTGGTACTCAATTTGCCGACCTCAGAATGATGACAGGCTGAGTTAACCCCCCTGGTGTTAATGATTCGAACCCAGGATCCTAGGATCCCAAGCCGGCACCCTAACCGCTAAGCCAACACCAGGCTCAACTGGAAATTGCAGCGAAGGAATGAAATAATCAAACGCTGTCAGCGTCAAATCCGATATAACTTCTCTCAATTTTTTCAGAAAGGTTTGAAATGTCAAAAAACGCTTCAACGATGATAATTATCTCTGGCAAATGGACCCTGTAGGGTTGTGCAATGATAAAAAGTAATGGTGAGTGACAGGTAGCAGGAAGACCCACGTCTATTTTGGAGGTTCTGGCAAAGGCACCCACGGGGTGCACATGGTCGTACAAGATGATTACGCCGACCATTACTCGTAGGCAGAAGCTTTCCGTCTCGGGACTCGCAAAGCGCCCACGATATTCTCTGCACAGGGGAGAAGGAAAAATGGTTGTATCGCTGAGTATGTCACTGGACAACAACACCACCAGCAGCATGCTCGACCCCACCACAACCACTTACACCACCAGTTTCAAGAAGCGCTCACCATTAGTAAACACAAATATGATGGTGTTGTGCATTAACGTCACCAATCCCCATATTCCTCCATCTCTCCATTGCTTACCCTCACTTATGATTGAGAACCAAATGAGGGCTCCAGCGTGAGGGGGTAACTGCTCAGACATGTTTGTAAAAGTGCTACTTGATAACAGATATTAACCAATTACGGTGTTCAAAACAATATCAACTAGAACGTACTTGGTAGAGTGCATACCTGCACCAGGCTGAACATTGTTTTTTTTAGGTCATCTCATCTCGATTCTCAAAGACATTAACTTATAAAATGGGTCGTGATGTCCGGATCATTGTCCATCGGTCCGTTAACTTTTTGCTATTTTTTCCTTCTCCTCCCTTATCACCAGGCTATTTGTTCTGAGACTTGACACAAAACTACAAGAAAGTAGCCCGCACAATCGCTCAGGCTTCGATTTTTAGATTTCGGATCAGAGGGCCTACCAGGGAATCAGGGTGGTCCCAGGGGGTCCCCCAAATCAGCAGAGGTCTGAACGACAACCTCAAGAGATTACCATCAACCCACACGGGGCTATTTTTTTATTAAGAATAGTTAGGCTCGTGGAAGAGCTAGAACACAGAACAGATCAGGACACAACATATCAAAGGGAACAGCAGGGGAAGGGGGGAACGCCAATAGCATTGAGGAGGGAGAACCTCGATGAAGATGGTCAAACAAGAGATGCAGGTAACGATGGAGTTTAGGGGAGAACGCAAAGCAGGAACCTGCAATTCGGTCAGAGTGCTGGCAATACCTTGCCTACTCTTCCCGAAGGACACCACGGGATCATTAACATCCACCAACTAATGCTGGCAGACAGGGCGCCCAGTTTAACGTCCATCTGAGGCATGACCCCCTGCTCGCAAAACACCATAATGATAGTTTGTAGCTGGGCTGAGAGTCAAACCCAGGATATAGACGGCTCAAAGGTGAGTGTCTATACATCTAGGCCATCATGCCGGCTGTCGACACCTCCGGCACAGGTTTTGATCACATTACTGGGAATAATCTGGATAAACTGGTTGGGAAGGTTCCTTTCACATTTAGTGTCCTGTCCCAATACTTTTGGTAATACAGTGTATATTATTACACAGAGGATGTGAGACGTTTACTTCAATAAACATGGCATTAAATGGGACGAAGAAACACATTAGAAGGGACTTGTTCCATTGGTCGCAGCATCAAGGGCAAATGTTTGGATGTGAAAACCAAGGCAACCTGACGTATTGATGAGGAATGAAAGAGATCTGAGGGTCGGCAACCCTGGATTATAAGTTATTATAAGGTATTATAAGGTATTATAAGGATTATAAGGTATTATAGGAGAAAGAAAAGCAGATAAATAAATTATATCTCCAACCACTCACCTTCAATGTGGTTTAACATCATGTGACAACTCAACCACCTTTAGAGGCCATTTTTCCCCACACAGCAGGGGTTGGCCTTTTTCAGGCACCTTGGTCCCCTTTTTGAAGCAATGTTTCATGGCCGGATGCCCTTCCTGCTGCCAACCCTGTTAGTCGCCTCTTGCGACACACAGGGAATTACCAGTGAACTGGTACTCAATTTGCCAAAGGATGACAGGCTGAGTCAACCCTCCTGGCATTAATTCAATGATCGACTAGGATTCGAACCCAGGTTCCTCGGATCCCAAGCCGGCACCCTAACCGCAAAGCCAACACCAGGCTCATCATGTGACAACCGCTGTAACGCAATCAGATGTGACATATTGGCAAAGTTTGGCACGGCCAGCAGGAGGCGCTGATATCGCATTGCTAGGATGAGAACACCAAATGTAAACATTGTCCAAGAGGTGTTTGAGTCGAAAACCTTCGAACCTGGGTCTTTCATGCTTACAACGTACTCAAAACAGGCCGTTTTGGGGAGTCACTCATAATGATTAAAATCACCCATTCCAGAATCCATGCACATAGAGCTGGCCCTTTCATTTTTCACTTTATTTGGTTACCTGATTCTCTAAATCTCGATTTGAGATAGAGAAATCAACTGTGAAATGAACATCCTCGTAAATAATGACATAGTGTACAACTCGACGGTAAAGATGATGTTAGACCGTGAAAGTAGCGAAGAAGAAAAGAAGAACCACCTTTGGAGGCCATTTTTCCCCGCAGAGCAGGGATTGGCCTTTTTTGGGCACCGTGTTCCCCTTTTTGAAGCAATGTTTTATGGCCGGATGCCCTTCCTGCCACCAACTCTGTTAGTCGCCTCTTGCGACACACAGGGAATTACCAGTGAACTGGTACTCAATTTGCCGACCTCGGAAGGATGACAGGCTGAGTCAACCCTCCTGGCATTAATTCAGCGATCGACCGGGATTCGAACCTAGGATCCCAAGCAGACCATGAAAGTAGCGGAAGCTATATCAATGAAGCATGCATGGTCCAATCTGCATCATCCATGTGAGCATCACAAATACCGAATCATCCATTTCTGAAATGGACCTCACATCATAGATGGGTCATGACCACCGTTTTTATTTTCACCGCCTCTACTCCGGTCTAGCTCTGTCTGCCCTCCCCGGGTCCTCCAGGACACACTTGTTCTTCCAGTCACCTCCTCCTGGGCCCAACCCCAAAAATCCAGGCCCACCCTACACCTTAACTCCTTTGTTCCTCTTTTACTCTTATAGTCATGCTTGAGAGTTCACTAACGCAATATCTCATCGTTTTATAAGATACCCAGTCAGTACAGCGTACTTGAGTTTTAACCAGTACCAGATATCCACTACCAATCTGAGTGATTGTAGAGCTCTCACTACCGATTGCAATTTAAGAGACTGTCTGTGTGCCAGTTGCCATTAAGGTGTCTGTTAAATGTCTTTGTCCTGAATGTGATTTCGGCACAAACTCCTCCATGAGTCTTTTATCTCTGTGAAAACAATAATGTGTATGATCCGTTTTATCCTGACGAGCTTTTCATTCATTCATAACATTGAATGACGTTGTCAAAGGATGTGGACTCACGGCATCTCCAGCATGACTTTGCATACTCCCGCCATGGTACAGAGACAATCAGTGGTGTTCTCCAGCCGCAGGTTCTTGTTCTGTTATTAGAAAGAGAAGGAAGAGAAGAGATGCGGCGTCGAAAAAACATCGATTGTTGCAATTTGCTAAGCTCCATGTTCACATCAATTCACGACGCAGAAAGTACGGCAGCACTTGAGGAAGAGAGAAGAGAGAAAGCATTCAACAATGCAGAGCCTCACCAAGGTATGGAAGGGAGGACCTTACCAAGGTATGGAAGGGAGGACCTTACCAAGGTATGGAAGAGAGGGACCTTACCAAAGTATGGAAGGGAGGACCTCACCAAGGTATGGAAGGGAGGACCTTACCAAGGTATGGAAGGGAGGACCTCACCAAGGTATGGAAGGGAGGACCTCACCAAGGTATGGAAGGGAGGACCTTACCAAGGTATAGAAGGGAGGACCTCACCAAGGTATGGAAGGGAGGACCTTACCAAGGTATGGAAGGGAGGACATCACCAAGGTATGGAAGGGAGGACCTTACCAAGGTATGGAAGGGAGGACCTTACCAAGGTATGGAAAGGAGGACCTCACCAAGGTATGGAAGGGAGGACCTTACCTCGGCAACGAAGCGTGAAGTTGTGTCGCTCAAAGTTTTCAACATGGGCGTTGCCTCCGCGTAGAATAGCGACATCCGGTTTGCCATCTCGTTGGTGACATCCACGTCGCATAAAGACTGTGAAGATGACAACCGCATTTTGGGTGAAAACACCAAGCAGACTTCATCTGAACATAGGCGTAAACATACTAGGTACAACTGAACAAGGGTAGACTTGGGAAATGGTACAAATAACCGAACTGTGCGCGCGAAGTGAAAAGTGGAGTGAAGCAATTGGTTCCCTTTGCCTGTCTGTCGATCTGTCTGTCTACAGTCTATGATCGAGGAACTGCTTAATTCATCTAAACCTGAAGGGGATGCACGTGTGTGTGTGTGTGTGTGTGTGTGTGTGTGTGTGTGTGTGTGTGTGTGTGTGTGTGTGTGTGTGTGTGTGTCTGTGTGCGAGAGCGTTGTTCTTTAATCTTTATCCGAAAAATCTCTTCTCCCTGCTTTAAAAATAAAAATGGTTTTCTCTGCAACTGCTTGTTAGCTCACCTAGAACGAAGTTCATTGGAGCTTATACGATGGCGCGTCCTCAGTCCGTCAGTCTATCCGTCCGTCAGTCCGTCCGTCCATCCATCCATCCATAAAAACTTGAAACTTCTCCGAAACCGCTGATGGGATTGCGACCAAATATGGCATAAATGATATTTGTTGTGTTGTGACTAAAGTTTGTTCACGGCATTAAAAAAAATCGGGGTCTAAGGGGTTTTACCGGGGTCAAAGTGGATCCAGGTTTGACCCCCCAAAAAATAAGAATTTGCTATTTCCCCTGAAACTACACACAATATTTCTATGAAACGTTATCACAACTTTGATCAGCTGTGATGTACCGAAGATTGTTCGCGGCATTAAAAAAAAAAATCGAAGTCTGAGGGGGTCGACGGGGGTCAAATTTGGTGCAGGTTTGACCCCCCAAAATAGATATTTTGCTTTCTTCTCTGAAACTACACACACAATTTCAATGAAACTTCACCAAAACCTTCACCACCCATGATGCACCAAAGTTTGTTCACGGCATTAAAAAAAAATCTGCCCCCTTAGGGGTCTACGGGGGCGGTTTCCCCCCAAAATAGGTGTTTGCTTTCTTCTCAGAAACTACACACACAATTCCAATGAAACTTAACCACAACGTTCATCACCCATGTTGTATGTTAGTATGATATGATTATGTTAGTATGATTCTACATGCTGCCCTGTCTTCTAGCAAACATTGAATTGGATAAAAATACCCTCAGTCGGTACAGTATAGTGTTTATTCTACCAGGTGAGCGCCGGGGGTATTGCCCCTATGTTCTGATTGATGTGAAAAGTTAAACATAGGAGCCATGGAAAATGTTTTATTGCTACCCCTGGCGTCATAGGTCACATGGTATGGCAGCCACATTGGATTAAAGGAAAAAATTTAGACATAATTTTCTCTGAAAACGCTCAACAAAAAAAATTGAAACTTGGCACTTGTCATCAACTCCCCATGGGGTATGTAGGGTGATCACGACGACGTCATCGCTGAAGAGGTATTCCAGCTATAATTGTTTGAATTGAAATCTTTATCCGAAAAACCTGAAACTTCACATATCACTATGACCCGATGTGAGGAACAAGAAAACAAGAACCACCTTTAGATGTGAGAGAAGAATTAAAATTATAACATTCATAACCCATGCCAGAAAAGCTGTGTGACATAATAGGGTGCATGGATGATACAGGTGTATCGGCCATAACAGTGGGCCATATAATGGTAGCAGGTCAGTTAACGATGGTATTTTTGTTCAGAATGAATGCGCAAGACGAGACTATGCACTCTACGAGTGCCATTCTAGTTGCAATTGATTTTATATTTCGAACACTGTGGAACACAAATCGGAACATGAATCGAAACACGAACTTGCAGTTTAGCAGTATTTTGGCTCAGAATTTGGCAAATTGTAGGGATTCTCATCCCGATCCCCATGCACACAGAGTAGCAAGATCAAAAAAAAAATTAGTCTGTCTGCCTGTCTGGAAGTCAAACAAAATTGAAAATCATTCGAAACAGGAAACTTACTGTTTTTGGGGACGTCATAAATGACACAAACAACAGGCATGAACCATTCATGTAACGTGTTAAATAATTTTCCGCCCATGTTCTCAGCGTTGGGGACTATCGAGATTCAGTGAAAATCGTCGCTCGTAGGAAATATAAATCGTGCTTGGAAACACAAAGCAAGCATTTAAAAGATCCTTTCCATGTCCTTTTTCTCAAGACTGCGCAGGTCTTATAAGGTGTTCTATGAACTCTCTAACTTCATGATGTGGTACATTGATTGAACTCTGAGGGTAGTTTTGTGAGGTGGATGCATGACCAAATTATAAGAGTGGGATTGTGAAGTTGGACACTTCACCAAACTGTGAGAGTATTATTGTGACTTGTTACACGTGACTAACTCGGCAGCCATTTGGACCCACAGGTAGGCCAACCTTGCTGTACATACCTTTGCACTGCGCATTCGCATTCGACTGAGAGTTCGCCTGTAGTAACTGAAGTCATTCTGGATTGCTGGATTCGTCATCTGTGAACAGGAAAATGAACGTCACATTTTTTTTTTAATACAAGATCGAGGCTCGTGAAAAAGCTAGCATTAATCAAAAAACGACAAACTGACACATAAAACCTTAGATAAAGGGAGCGGGAGACAAGATGGGGAGAGAGAGAGGGAAGCACGCAAGCACAACATTTGAGAGCAGGGACATCGGGAGATCTGTGGGAGGGAGAGGGCTTGGGGAGAGGAGGCACGGGAAGGGGGGGGGGGGGGGAGGTTAAAAACAAACAAACAAAAAAAAAAACACATGGACACTGCTAGGACTTCCAGGAAATGACAGAATTTCAAAAAAGTGGATCTGGGGCGAATTAATGGGTGCAGAAAAGATCAAGGTTTTGGATGGGGGAAGATAAGAGATGGTGGTGAACAGCTGTTTTAAAGACCTGGAGGGTGGAGTGGGATTGAAGAGAGTGAGGGAGTTTGTTCCAGAGGCGGGAGAAAAGAGGAATGAAGGAGTGAAGGTGAGCAGAGAGTCTTGATTTTGGCAGTTTAACCATAAGAGGGTTGCAGGCAGATCTTGTGCGACCTGTAGGAATATTTTGGGGACAGAGCCCAGACAGAGCTGGGGGAGCAAGGCCAGAGAGGAGTCGGTAGAAGACAGAAAGACCACCAACCTGCCTGTGGTGAGTAAGTGAAAGGCCCGTGGAGTTAGCTTCATCGCAGGAGATTCCAATGATTCTGAAAGCTTTGGTTTCAACAGCGTGAAGACGAGCTAGGTGTGAGGCAGGAGCACCAGCCCAGAGGGGAGAGCAGTATTCCATTGAGCTGCGGATGAAAGCCTTGTATGTGGTGAGGACCTCAGGTGTGCCAAGGAAGGACTTCGCACGACGGAGGATGCCGAGTCGGCGACTGGCTTTGGAGGCCAGATTGGAAATGTAGTTTTCCCAGGAAAGATCATGGCAGATAGTGAGACCCAAAAGCTTGAGTGACAGAACTTTGCACTCTTGCATACGTAAAAAGTCCACAAACACCACTGGAAACAAGGATAAATAATAAACCATTTATTATTACTCTATCAGTATAGTTACAGTTGAGGTGGTGTCTAAATGTGACGATGACTGAAGATAATAACAAGTCAAGTGAATCCACTTGGATTCCGCCCAGGTTGGCACATGGAAATTATGATGTAGCATAATTATCATCTCGGGTCAAGATTTGAAATTATGCCATGGTTTTTGTAAAATTGCTACTAGTATTCACATTATGTACTTTCACCAAAACATACATCATCATAGAAACATACATAGAATTTGGGTCCTCTGGGTCATTTGGGTCCTCTGGGTCATTTGGGTCCTCTGGGTCATTTGGGTCCTCTGGGTCATTTGGGTCATTTGGGTCCTCTGGGTCCTCTGGGTCATTTGGGTCCTCTGGGTCCTCTGGGTCCTCTGGGTCCTCTGGGTCATTTGGGTCCTCTGGGTCCTCTGGGTCCTCTGGGTAATTTGGGTCCTCTGGGTCCTCTGGGTCCTCTGGGTCATTTGGGTCCTCTGGGTCATTTGGGTCCTCTGGGTCATTTGGGTCCTCTGGGTCATTTGGGTCCTCTGGGTCATTTGGGTCCTCTGGGTCATTTGGGTCCTCTGGGTCATTTGGGTCCTCTGGGTCATTTGGGTCCTCTGGGTCATTTGGGTCCTCTGGGTCATTTGGGTCCTCTGGGTCATTTGGGTCCTCTGGGTCATTTGGGTCCTCTGGGTCATTTGGGTCCTCTGGGTCATTTGGGTCCTCTGGGTCATTTGGGTCCTCTGGGTCATTTGGGTCCTCTGGGTCATTTGGGTCCTCTGGGTCATTTGGGTCCTCTGGGTCATTTGGGTCCTCTGGGTCATTTGGGTCCTCTGGGTCATTTGGGTCCTCTGGGTCATTTGGGTCCTCTGGGTCATTTGGGTCCTCTGGGTCATTTGGGTCCTCTGGGTCATTTGGGTCATTTGGGGCCTCTGGGTCATTTGGGGCCTCTGGGTCATTTGGGTCCTCTGGGTCATTTGGGTCCTCTGGGTCCTCTGGGTCCTCTGGGTCATTTGGGTCCTCTGGGTCCTCTGGGTCCTCTGGGTCCTCTGGGTCATTTGGGTCATCTGGGTCATTTGGGTCCTCTGGGTCATTTGGGTCCTCTGGGTCATTTGGGTCCTCTGGGTCATTTGGGTCCTCTGGGTCATTTGGGTCCTCTGGGTCATTTGGGTCCTCTGGGTCATTTGGGTCCTCTGGGTCATTTGGGTCCTCTGGGTCATTTGGGTCCTCTGGGTCATTTGGGTCCTCTGGGTCATTTGGGTCCTCTGGGTCATTTGGGTCATTTGGGTCCTCTGGGTCATTTGGGTCCTCTGGGTCATTTGGGTCCTCTGGGTCATTTGGGTCCTCTGGGTCCTCTGGGTCATTTGGGTCCTCTGGGTCATTTGGGTCCTCTGGGTCATTTGGGTCCTCTGGGTCATTTGGGTCCTCTGGGTCATTTGGGTCATTTGGGTCCTCTGGTTCATTTGGGTCCTCTGGGTCATTTGGGTCCTCTGGGTCATTTGGGTCCTCTGGGTCATTTGGGTCCTCTGGGTCATTTGGGTCCTCTGGGTCATTTGGGTCCTATATTCCTATCCTATAACATATATATCCTATAACCTATCCTATATATATCCTATATCATATAACATATATCCTATATATCCTATAACATAACATATAACAAATATATCCTATATTATGTACTAGCGAGCGGCCGCGTACCAGCCAAAGGGGTAGCCCATGGTTAGCCTAAATATAGATTTGATGACGTCATGTTTACACATCTGAGCGACAGAAACTGGCTACACATCTGAGCGACAGAAACGGAGCTTCACTTTTGGAGAGACAGAAATTCCCAGGCAAACGCTATAACGCACCAGGTTTACAACCTGTGCGTTAATAACAAGTGAATCCACTTGGATTCCGCCCAGGTTGGCACATGGAAATTATGATGTAGCATAATTATCATCTCGGGTCAAGATTTGAAATTATGCCATGGTTTTTGTAAAATTGCTACTAGTATTCACATTATGTACTTTTCTTTTGATTTAAACATCCATAAATACAAAACAAATAGTTTTGTAATCTTAAAAATTTATTAAATGTACAAAAATGGCATTTGTACAAAAAATGACATTTGTAAGAATATAAATGACGGGTCATTTGGGTCCTCTGGGTCATTTGGGTCCTCTGGGTCATTTGGGTCCTCTGGGTCATTTGGGTCCTCTGGGTCATTTGGGTCCTCTGGGTCATTTGGGTCCTCTGGGTCATTTGGGTCCTCTGGGTCATTTGGGTCCTCTGGGTCATTTGGGTCCTCTGGGTCATTTGGGTCCTCTGGGTCATTTGGGTCCTCTGGGTCATTTGGGTCAATTGGGTCATTTGGGTCCTCTGGGTCATTTGGGTCCTCTGGGTCATTTGGGTCCTCTGGGTCATTTGGGTCCTCTGGGTCATTTGGGTCCTCTGGGTCATTTGGGTCCTCTGGGTCATTTGGGTCCTCTGGGTCATTTGGGTCCTCTGGGTCATTTGGGTCCTCTGGGTCATTTGGGTCCTCTGGGTCATTTGGGTCCTCTGGGTCATTTGGGTCCTCTGGGTCATTTGGGTCCTCTGGGTCATTTGGGTCATTTGGGTCCTCTGGGTCATTTGGGTCCTCTGGGTCATTTGGGTCCTCTGGGTCATTTGGGTCCTCTGGGTCATTTGGGTCCTCTGGGTCATTTGGGTCCTCTGGGTCATTTGGGTCCTCTGGGTCATTTGGGTCCTCTGGGTCATTTGGGTCCTCTGGGTCATTTGGGTCATTTGGGGCCTCTGGGTCATTTGGGGCCTCTGGGTCATTTGGGTCCTCTGGGTCATTTGGGTCCTCTGGGTCCTCTGGGTCCTCTGGGTCCTCTGGGTCATTTGGGTCCTCTGGGTCCTCTGGGTCCTCTGGGTCCTCTGGGTCATTTGGGTCCTCTGGGTCATTTGGGTCCTCTGGGTCATTTGGGTCATCTGGGTCATTTGGGTCCTCTGGGTCATTTGGGTCCTCTGGGTCATTTGGGTCCTCTGGGTCATTTGGGTCCTCTGGGTCATTTCGGTCCTCTGGGTCATTTGGGTCCTCTGGGTCATTTGGGTCCTCTGGGTCATTTGGGTCCTCTGGGTCATTTGGGTCCTCTGGGTCATTTGGGTCCTCTGGGTCATTTGGGTCCTCTGGGTCATTTGGGTCATTTGGGTCCTCTGGGTCATTTGGGTCCTCTGGGTCATTTGGGTCCTCTGGGTCATTTGGGTCCTCTGGGTCCTCTGGGTCATTTGGGTCCTCTGGGTCATTTGGGTCCTCTGGGTCATTTGGGTCCTCTGGGTCATTTGGGTCATTTGGGTCATTTGGGTCCTCTGGTTCATTTGGGTCCTCTGGGTCATTTGGGTCCTCTGGGTCATTTGGGTCCTCTGGGTCATTTGGGTCCTCTGGGTCATTTGGGTCCTATATTCCTATCCTATAACATATATATCCTATAACCTATCCTATATATATCCTATATCATATAACATATATCCTATATATCCTATAACATAACATATAACAAATATATCCTATATTATGTACTAGCGAGCGGCCGCGTACCAGCCAAAGGGGTAGCCCATGGTTAGCCTAAATATAGATTTGATGACGTCATGTTTACACATCTGAGCGACAGAAACTGGCTACACATCTGAGCGACAGAAACGGAGCTTCACTTTTGGAGAGACAGAAATTCCCAGGCAAACGCTATAACGCACCAGGTTTACAACCTGTGCGTTAATAACAAGTGAATCCACTTGGATTCCGCCCAGGTTGGCACATGGAAATTATGATGTAGCATAATTATCATCTCGGGTCAAGATTTGAAATTATGCCATGGTTTTTGTAAAATTGCTACTAGTATTCACATTATGTACTTTTCTTTTGATTTAAACATCCATAAATACAAAACAAATAGTTTTGTAATCTTAAAAATTTATTAAATGTACAAAAAATGGCATTTGTACAAAAAATGACATTTGTAAGAATATAAATGACGGGTCATTTGGGTCCTCTGGGTCATTTGGGTCCTCTGGGTCATTTGGGTCCTCTGGGTCATTTGGGTCCTCTGGGTCATTTGGGTCCTCTGGGTCATTTGGGTCCTCTGGGTCATTTGGGTCCTCTGGGTCATTTGGGTCCTCTGGGTCATTTGGGTCCTCTGGGTCATTTGGGTCCTCTGGGTCATTTGGGTCCTCTGGGTCATTTGGGTCCTCTGGGTCATTTGGGTCATTTGGGTCCTCTGGGTCATTTGGGTCAATTGGGTCATTTGGGTCCTCTGGGTCATTTGGGTCCTCTGGGTCATTTGGGTCCTCTGGGTCATTTGGGTCCTCTGGGTCATTTGGGTCATTTGGGTCCTCTGGGTCATTTGGGTCCTCTGGGTCATTTGGGTCATTTGGGTCCTCTGGGTCATTTGGGTCATTTGGGTCCTCTGGGTCATTTGGGTCCTCTGGGTCATTTGGGTCCTCTGGGTCATTTGGGTCCTCTGGGTCATTTGGGTCCTCTGGGTCATTTGGGTCATTTGTGTCATTTGGGTCCTCTGGGTCATTTGGGTCCTCTGGGTCATTTGGGTCCTCTGGGTCATTTGGGTCCTCTGGGTCATTTGGGTCCTCTGGGTCATTTGGGTCCTCTGGGTCATTTGGGTCCTATATTCCTATCCTATAACATATATATCCTATAACCTATCCTATATATATCCTATATCATATAACATATATCCTATATATCCTATAACATAACATATAACAAATATATCCTATATTATGTACTAGCGAGCGGCCGCGTACCAGCCAAAGGGGTAGCCCATGGTTAGCCTAAATATAGATTTGATGACGTCATGTTTACACATCTGAGCGACAGAAACTGTCTACACATCTGAGCGACAGAAACGTCTACACTGTTGGAGCTTCACTTTTGGAGAGACAGAAATTCTGGGTCATTTGGGTCCTCTGGGTCATTTGGGTCCTCTGGGTCATTTGGGTCCTCTGGGTCATTTGGGTCCTCTGGGTCATTTGGGTCCTCTGGGTCATTTGGGTCCTCTGGGTCATTTGGGTCCTCTGGGTCATTTGGGTCCTCTGGGTCATTTGGGTCATTTGGGGCCTCTGGGTCATTTGGGGCCTCTGGGTCATTTGGGTCCTCTGGGTCATTTGGGTCCTCTGGGTCCTCTGGGTCCTCTGGGTCCTCTGGGTCCTCTGGGTCCTCTGGGTCCTCTGGGTCCTCTGGGTCATTTGGGTCCTCTGGGTCATTTGGGTCCTCTGGGTCATTTGGGTCCTCTGGGTCATTTGGGTCCTCTGGGTCATTTGGGTCCTCTGGGTCATTTGGGTCCTCTGGGTCATTTGGGTCCTCTGGGTCATTTGGGTCCTCTGGGTCATTTGGGTCCTCTGGGTCATTTGGGTCCTCTGGGTCATTTGGGTCCTCTGGGTCATTTGGGTCCTCTGGGTCATTTGGGTCCTCTGGGTCATTTGGGTCCTCTGGGTCATTTGGGTCCTCTGGGTCATTTGGGTCCTCTGGGTCATTTGGGTCCTCTGGGTCATTTGGGTCCTCTGGGTCCTCTGGGTCATTTGGGTCCTCTGGGTCATTTGGGTCCTCTGGGTCATTTGGGTCCTCTGGGTCATTTGGGTCCTCTGGTTCATTTGGGTCCTCTGGGTCATTTGGGTCCTCTGGGTCATTTGGGTCCTCTGGGTCATTTGGGTCCTCTGGGTCATTTGGGTCCTATATTCCTATCCTATAACATATATATCCTATAACCTATCCTATATATATCCTATATCATATAACATATATCCTATATATCCTATAACATAACATATAACAAATATATCCTATATTATGTACTAGCGAGCGGCCGCGTACCAGCCAAAGGGGTAGCCCATGGTTAGCCTAAATATAGATTTGATGACGTCATGTTTACACATCTGAGCGACAGAAACTGGCTACACATCTGAGCGACAGAAACGGAGCTTCACTTTTGGAGAGACAGAAATTCCCAGGCAAACGCTATAACGCACCAGGTTTACAACCTGTGCGTTAATAACAAGTGAATCCACTTGGATTCCGCCCAGGTTGGCACATGGAAATTATGATGTAGCATAATTATCATCTCGGGTCAAGATTTGAAATTATGCCATGGTTTTTGTAAAATTGCTACTAGTATTCACATTATGTACTTTTCTTTTGATTTAAACATCCATAAATACAAAACAAATAGTTTTGTAATCTTAAAAATTTATTAAATGTACAAAAAATGGCATTTGTACAAAAAATGACATTTGTAAGAATATAAATGACGGGTCATTTGGGTCCTCTGGGTCATTTGGGTCCTCTGGGTCATTTGGGTCCTCTGGGTCATTTGGGTCCTCTGGGTCATTTGGGTCCTCTGGGTCATTTGGGTCCTCTGGGTCATTTGGGTCCTCTGGGTCATTTGGGTCCTCTGGGTCATTTGGGTCCTCTGGGTCATTTGGGTCATTTGGGTCCTCTGGGTCATTTGGGTCCTCTGGGTCATTTGGGTCCTCTGGGTCATTTGGGTCATTTGGGTCCTCTGGGTCATTTGGGTCATTTGGGTCCTCTGGGTCTTTTGGGTCAATTGGGTCATTTGGGTCCTCTGGGTCATTTGGGTCCTCTGGGTCATTTGGGTCCTCTGGGTCATTTGGGTCCTCTGGGTCATTTGGGTCAATTGGGTCATTTGGGTCCTCTGGGTCATTTGGGTCCTCTGGGTCATTGGGTCCTCTGGGTCATTTGGGTCCTCTGGGTCATTTGGGTCATTTGGGTCCTCTGGGTCATTTGGGTCATTTGGGTCCTCTGGGTCATTTGGGTCCTCTGGGTCATTTGGGTCCTCTGGGTCATTTGGGTCCTCTGGGTCATTTGGGTCCTCTGGGTCATTTGGGTCATTTGGGTCATTTGGGTCCTCTGGGTCATTTGGGTCCTCTGGGTCATTTGGGTCCTCTGGGTCATTTGGGTCCTCTGGGTCATTTGGGTCCTCTGGGTCATTTGGGTCCTCTGGGTCATTTGGGTCCTATATTCCTATCCTATAACATATATATCCTATAACCTATCCTATATATATCCTATATCATATAACATATATCCTATATATCCTATAACATAACATATAACAAATATATCCTATATTATGTACTAGCGAGCGGCCGCGTACCAGCCAAAGGGGTAGCCCATGGTTAGCCTAAATATAGATTTGATGACGTCATGTTTACACATCTGAGCGACAGAAACTGTCTACACATCTGAGCGACAGAAACGTCTACACTGTTGGAGCTTCACTTTTGGAGAGACAGAAATTCTGGGTCATTTGGGTCCTCTGGGTCATTTGGGTCCTCTGGGTCATTTGGGTCCTCTGGGTCATTTGGGTCCTCTGGGTCATTTGGGTCCTCTGGGTCATTTGGGTCCTCTGGGTCATTTGGGTCCTCTGGGTCATTTGGGTCCTCTGGGTCATTTGGGTCCTCTGGGTCATTTGGGTCATTTGGGTCATTTGGGTCCTCTGGGTCATTTGGGTCCTCTGGGTCATTTGGGTCCTCTGGGTCATTTGGGTCCTCTGGGTCATTTGGGTCATTTGGGTCCTCTGGGTCATTTGGGTCCTCTGGGTCATTTGGGTCCTCTGGGTCATTTGGGTCCTCTGGGTCATTTGGGTGCTCTGGGTCATTTGGGTCCTCTGGGTCATTTGGGTCCTCTGGGTCATTTGGGTCCTCTGGGTCATTTGGGTCCTCTGGGTCATTTGGGTCCTCTGGGTCATTTGGGTCCTATATTCCTATCCTATAACATATATATCCTATAACCTATCCTATATATATCCTATATCATATAACATATATCCTATATATCCTATAACATAACATATAACAAATATATCCTATATTATGTACTAGCGAGCGGCCGCGTACCAGCCAAAGGGGTAGCCCATGGTTAGCCTAAATATAGATTTGATGACGTCATGTTTACACATCTGAGCGACAGAAACTGTCTACACATCTGAGCGACAGAAACGTCTACACTGTTGGAGCTTCACTTTTGGAGAGACAGAAATTCCCAGGCAAACGCTATAACGCACCAGGTTTACAACCTGTGCGTTAATAAGATATGGTATAAAACGTTAGCTTATCTCCTCAGAGATTTGGTACTCGAATATATTAGGGGGTGTCACAAGAGCAGCAGCAATCCTGACATCTCGGTGACCATCACAACCCAATGTTGTTGTGTTGGTGTAGCCAAAGGTGTACAAAGGTGTAGCCAAAGCAGGATATTGGAGTTTGGACAGGGAACATACAATAGCTGCTCTTTTTGAAAGGCATCATGTGATCAATGCCAACTATTAAATATTAGCAGATGGAACAGCCAGCTTAACCCTCATCGAACCCAGACGTTACCTTTGTTCCATGCTATTGGGGTCTCTAATAGTCACGAGGACTAAGGTGGATGATGAGCATCCTGGAACGGTCACTGGGACCTTTATTCCATTCTGAAAGCTGAAAATGGGATGTGAAACGTTTCTCTTGGAGTTAAAGCCACAAAACCAAAAATAAAACCCTTGGAAGCCGAGAATATATTCAAAAATACTTCAGAACCCTTTGCTATCAGTGGTGACTGGAGTGATGAAATGTTATTAGATATTATGGACAAGGTCTTCAATCTATCCACACGCGCAATTGACAGCGGTGGACGGGGCTTTGCAAAAGTCTCGACCTATGACTATCTCTGAGTTATCCTGTCAGCCCAGCAGTGATGCGGGCAAAAGCAGAATGATTACCTCTGCCCATCAGTCAAAGATGGTGGGCATCCTGTTCTGCTCGCATTGGGACAATTAATACATTCACACCGGGTCCAAAAGGCGTCTTGGACCAATTCGTTGCAGCATTGACCCGTTGTGCTTGAGGCTTGTCCCACAAGGGCCGAGACAATGACGTGAGATCCCTCTGAGCCCGATAATCCTTTTGACCAATCTTCACAAAGACAAAGCTGCGAAAGGTTACAATCCCAGCAACCCTATGGCAAAACTGTGTGTATGTCGTATAATGCTCCAACTTCAAAATGATTGTCAAACAATGCTTATTTAGGATTTTATGGATTGTTTAACTTTCGTGCTTTTAAGCAATTTTAATGACTTTCTCACATCGTATTTCAATTCTCCAATTATTATAATGGAGTAAACATGTCGGGAGCTACATCAGTTGACAAATGTTGTTTCCTCTCAGGTGATGGATGACTCCTTGGGCTGTGAAGTACTCTCACAACCATTGTTTAATCTGTCTACCACTGATTATTCACACCTTGTGAGGATGGCTGTGTTGAAGTGCTTCTAGCCTGAGTCTTCTTCTTCTCCTCCTGCATTGAAGTTCCTTGTAAAGAAACTCATATTTAAATATATTTATTCACTACTACAACTACTATAATTTCTTCCAAATCCGTCCACAACGGTAGAGCGTTGAATTAAGTCCACCTTCTTGTGTGGGAGTTTGCATCTGGGAAATAGTGGCCCAGGTCTCTCGTGAACCAGTTGGCCAGACCTGATGTTCAATTGAAGGCGATTTTGGGCAGTAATTTGTTCAGGGTGCCGGTGATAACTCGCCAAATTGTCAAAAAAACAGTGGGATTTTTTTGTCCCCAAACTGATACGAGCAAGCAGGACACTCGGTTTAACGTGTATTTGAAGGACGGTGCACTTTGTGATGCGATGCCCTGCCTACCTTACACCAATTCGACAATTCTTCATCGGGTTGCCAAAATCTAATCATTTTGTCCTTGTCACACACCCAAGTTGTCCACCAAATTTCATCCGAATCCATCCACAACTTTGAGATATCCTGCTCAAGGATAGACAAACATACAGGAGTGAAAACATAACGTCCAGATCCATCCACCTTCGGTGGTGGAGGTAATCACAGCACCGAACCATGTGCTCGATATGTGGAAGAGGAACCACAAGGTACATTTCATGGTACAAGACACTACCGGGATTGTATATATACCTGTGGCCCGAGACCCTCTGCATCACTCATCCAAACGCTTCAACACCATGCTATTTCAGTGGTCAAAAAGATGCAAGTAAAGGTCATTTGGCTCATCATGCCTGTGCCATATCCAGATCACAGCATTCACATTTAACTCTTAGAGGCAGCCGTCAAAAATCCTACATAAACGCAGCCATTGGGCCTTGGAGACCCAACGGATGTATTAGTGTAATATTTTCTTTATAAAAAAATTTCTTTCATATCTTTTTTCAATCCAGGTCGATGCTCATGCATGTGTATTTGCTCAGAAAATGTGAATCATTGATCCTATTAGTTGGAAGAATCCCATACAATCTTTTTTTTCATAGTAATGAATCTTTTCTTTTCTTTTTTGCAAAAAAAAATTTTGTTCCTGGTTTTTCAAATTTTTTTTCTCTAAAAAGTTGAGGCTCATGGAGAAGTGAATGAATCTGTTTTTTTTTTTTTTGCAAAAAAAAAATGTTCTTGGTTTTTCAACTTTTTTTCTCTAAAACGTTGAGGCTCATGGAGGAGTATATGCTCAAAAATATGATTCACTAATCCTTTTATTTAGAATGTATATGTCCACAACTGTCAAAAATCCTACACCTATGCAGCCATTGGGCCTCGGAGGCCCCACGAATGTATTCGTGTAACGCTTTTTAATTTTCATATTTTTGTCACTGAATTATTTGTAACCAAGTTATAGGAGCATATAATGAGGCTCATATCAAGAAAATAATGATACAACATAGTAGTACAACAACATTTATGCAGGGCCTCAAAGGCCCCAGGCCTGCATTCGTGTTGGATTTTCAGGTTATAAGTGAAGAATGAAGATTTTCCCACGAGCCTGAATGAATTTTTTATTTCTGTCACTGAATTTTGTGTAATAACATGAAAGTCGGTGAAAATGAGGCTAATTCCCCCCCAAAAAAAATATTGTACAGCATAGTTTTTGCAACAAAAAAAAAACCTTGTGGGCCTCCGAGGCCCAATCACTGCATCCAAGGGTTAAAGTAAAAAAAATTTTTTTTTTTTTTTGTATACAAGATCGAGGCTCGTGAAAGAGCGAACATTAATCACACAGAAAGACAAACAGACACATAAAACAAATAACATCGGGAGCGGTAGACAAGATGGGGAGAGAGGGGGAAGGACACAAACACAACATTTGAGAGCAGGGACCGAGAGACATGGAGACATCGAGAGATCTGTGGGAGGGAGAGGGCTTTGGGGGGGAGGCATGTGAAGGGGGGGAGGCATGTGAAGGGGGGGAGGCATGTGAAGGGGGGGAGGCATGTGAAGGGGGGGGGGGTGGGAGAGGTATAAACATATGGACACTGCCAGGATTTCCAGGAAATAAGTTGGAATTTCAAACAAGGTGGATCTGGGGTGAATTAGTGGGGGTAGAAAAGATCAAGGTTATGGATGGGGGAAGATAAGAGATGGTGGTGAACAGCTGTTTTAAAGACCTGGAGGGAGGAGAGGGATTGAAGGGAGTGTGGGAGTTTGTTCCACAGGCGGGAGAAAAGAGGAATGAAAGAGTGAAGGTGAGCAGAGAGCCGAGATTTCGGCAGTTTAACCATCAGAGGGTTGCTGGCAGATCTTGTGCGACCTGTAGGAATATTTGGGGGACAGAGCACAGAGAGAGCTGGGGGAGCAAGGCCGGAGAGGAGTCGGTAGAAGACAGAAAGACCACCTACCTGCCTGCGGTGAGTGAGTGAAACGTTCTCTATGTGAATACAGTTTTTTGCTAATAATTGCTAATAATACAACCAACTTTTAGCAGTGAGTTTGGTACAAACAATTTCACAGCATTATCCTATTACAACATCATGTCACTATCACAGGTTCTAAGGAAAACAGCCACAAGCTGCCTGTTGATTGTTGAGCTCCTCAAAGAAAGTAACACAAGAACTGGTCCACCCCTTTGATCATAAGAGACCCGGCAAAATTAATGAATTAGTGTATGCTGCTCATCTCAGCTATAAATCCCATGGAATCTACAGGAAACAATTTATATTTTCAATTAACATCTGCCATTATTGCCTAGTTTACCGAGTTCACATTATGGGTTAGTGGGCTCACAGGATGGCCTAGAGGTATGCACACTCGCTTCTAAGCTGTGTAGCGTGGGTTCAAATCCCGACCCAGCTATAAACTACCATCCTGGTGTTTCACAGGCAGGGAGATTCATCAATGTGTGTGTCGTCCCTCAGATGTATGTTAAACTGTTGTCCCGTCTGCTGACATTAGATGGTGGATGTTAAGTATCCCATGGTGTCCTTCACAAAGAGTAGGTGAGCTATTGCCAGCACCATGGCCAAATTCACAATTCCTGCCCTAACCAGTAGAGGGCAATATATCAGCGGCACAGCCATGCCCTCAGGTAATGATGCCACCCAGCAGCAAAGAAACTGGTTAGTTTCACCTGTCACCACTTGGCCGATCATTTCAAGATTAGCAAACTTACTGTGATCACAAATAACCAAACTTTTCGCATTTCCTTTAGCCAAAGCTATCAGTCAATATACCAGAATGCTGGAAGCATTTTCAAGGCAAACAATGCACTTGGGTGGTTTGCCATTGCCTGCCCGGCTGAGCAGTCATGGGAATCGAACGCACACCAGTGGTAAGAGGAAACAGGAATTTGTAATTTGTTCAAAGCCTTACCATGTCAAACCCAAAGGTTTACCATTGCCTACCCAGCTCAACAGTTATCAGAATCAAACGCACACAGACAATGGTAATGTAACAAGGCCTGACCATCTCAGACCCAAACCTTAATGATAACATATGCAATGCTTACCATTATAAACAGTAGTGAGGGCAGAGAGATTGGGAGTTCAATGAGTGAGACTTGTCTTGTGTACTCTAACCTAGGACTATTATTAAACTGCTGAGCAACTATAGAAATATTTCATTTATTTCCTTGATGTCAATCTTCCTTAGATTTGACCACATTCAGTGGAGTAATAGTTAACACTTCTGCTCCGAATCTGGGTGGTCTGTGGTTTGAATCGTGGTCGGTGGTTTGAACCAGACTTTTAAAATGGTACGTGCTGTAAAAAAAAAAGAAAAAAGGTACATGCTGTAATTAAAAAAAATTAAAACATGGTACGTGCTGTAATAAAAAAAAATAAAAAAATGCGTGCTGTAATTTAAAAAAATAAAAATAAAAATATGGTATGTGCTGCTTCCTTGAATGATGCTCAGCATTTAAAAAGGATAGATCACAGACAAACAACCATAGGTTGGCAAACATAGCCAGGCTTGATGGGCCTAATGGCTTCCTTCTGCATTGAAATTTCTTGGAAGGGAACTTGTATTGGATTTCTCCTTTATTAGTCCCCTACCAGTGTACACGGGAGGGGACTATAGGTTTGCACGCCGTCCCTCCGTCTGTCAGTCCGTCCGTCCGTCCGTCCGTCCGTCTGTCTGTCTGTCTGTCAGTCCATCACACAAACAGTTTTCCGGCCTTTTTTTTCTAAACGCTTAATGCTAATGATTTCAAACTTGGCACATGGTTTCCTCATGATAACTAACAGATCAAGTTCGAACTTCACGACGTTTCGATCATTTTTGACAAAGTTATGGCACTTTGAACTTTGGGAATTCTGATAATTCTGATGATCCTTAACTCAGTGCCATTTTAAGTTTTAATTTCCTTTAAAAAAGATTTTCTCTGCAATAATAGGACCGATTGAGATCGAATTTTCACCGTAGGGGGGGACTCGGTCTGTGGAATATTTTAATGATAATTATGACGTCACAGGTCACGTGGTTCGGCCGCCATATTGTTTTTCGTGAAAACACGAAAACCCCTTTTTCTCTGCAACGGCTGAACAGATCGAGGCCAAACTTTGCAGGCAGAATCGCATACCCATGTCGAACAAAAAAGTCAGCGAGCATAATGTCATGCGTCAGATGGTTTCAGAGTTATGACGTTTTTAAGCATGAACCTTTAAAACCGAGCCCCTCCCTCATTTTTGATCAAATCGAGGGGAAACTTCACAGATCTGTTCAGCATGTCAATCTACTAAAATGTCCTTTTGGAATTTGCGATAGGGCACGTGGTTTGGCAGATATCGTTAATTAAACGAAAATAATTTTAAAAATGGATATCTCTTGTTTATCCTAGGGTTCTCCTCAAGCCGCACCGCGCGCCCTCAGCCTCGTCTGCGAACGTCAAAAGCGCGACACAGCGCACGCTTTTGGGAGGGGCGGAGCCAAGCCGAGCAACATATATAATATACACATCGATCATTGATCGTGAACCGGAAAATATAATAAATTACTGATATTTAGCGACTCGAAAGGTTCTTTATCAACAACGTATTTTCTCGTGCTTATGCTGACCTGTCTGCAAGGTGTATAAATCGAAGTCCCGAGTGCGAATCACAGGTGAGCCCATCCTGAGGTAATTAGCGATTGGGAACGATTCAGAACCTGTAGGTAAATAACCCTTGGTAATTTCCCCAACAGTTTTCCGGACAACAGACTGCCGGTAGAGGACATGTATTGAAGCGCATTACTCAGAATGCTTGTTAAATTGTGATTTTGTAAGTTATTATACAACTGACAATGCCAACTTAGGCACAACCATTTCAGGACATTTGGCATGAATGACGAGGACGTGTGGAAGGCCACCGCCATTGCATTCCTGAGAAGTAGACGACGACTACTGCATTTCCTCAACAGCCCCAATTAGTTCCACGTTCTTGTGGAGTTGGCCTGGGAGTAGTTTTGGCCCAAGCCTTTTATGAACTGGCTGGCCCAGTCTGACATTCGATGGACTGAAGGTGATTTGGGCAGAACTTTTGAATTTGTTCAGGGTGGTGGCAATAACTCATCTACTCTTTGTGAAAGACACTGTGGCATCTTTAACGTCCACCTGAAACTATAGGTGAACATATGGGATGCTCAGCTTAACCTCTATCCAATGGACAGCACACTGTTTGATCACACCCTACCTGTGCAGCACCAACGTAACAGTTTATAGCTGGGTAAAGAATCGAAATCTAGCAACAGTTGAAAGTTGAGTATTCCCACGATATAGAATGCACAGTCACTTGTTCTACCAACATGATGCTGGAATCCTAAGTTAAAATCCCATGTGTTCTGTTGATTTGTCTATTTTGTCCATTGTCCCTTTGGAGGTGTCTCACAAATCAAACAGTGTTGTGCTCTGAAGCCTGGAGGGAACAAAAAAGATGTGCGAGATGGAGTGGCGATCTGCAGTCAAGGACTGCTTCTAACCTTAAAACTCTCGACTTGTCATGAACACCGGGAGTGAGGGCCTCCATTATGGTTTGTCCGCCACATTTCCACACTAACGCTGAGGCCCTGTCTGCTTGGCTCCTTTCAGCATGCCCACCAACCGAGTGGTCGAAAATGAATGCCTACTGGGAGAACACCATGAAGTTTGCGCTAACTTGCACTGCCAGATTGTGTCCCCTAAAGATGGCTGGCAATCATGCTATGGTCACCGCCACTATTTTATTGTTTACAACATTCACATTGCACTAAAACTGAGGACGTTATGGCGGTGTAGTATTTTTTTTAATTTTTTTTGTGCAAGGAGCAGGAAGTTTTACCCCTCCAGCTCTCCTGCATGGGTGTCACATGTAGGCCCGCAAAAATATTGTACCATTAATCCATTGCTGTCTACCGAGTCTTTGCTCGTGCGAATGCAAGCTTTGGTCAGAGAAGTTTCTGGCAGTCTCGTGGTGAGTAAGACAAACTGGGTGAGGTGATCTACCTGTATACAGGGCACAACCCCCCAAAGAACCCATGCTTGGTCCATAAATGTGAAGAGCTTTAAAAGTAAGCTAGAGCAACGCGACTGTGTAGTCAATATGCCTCCGCATCATCCCACAATGGGTAGTTGCCCTCGTTCACTGTCCTAAAAATAAACAAGTTTGATTTAAATCCCTTCAGCTGTTTTCAATTATCACATTTTCACATCGATCGGTGAAGCGGTTTCAGAGAAGGGATTAAAAAAAAAATTGGCTTTCAGGCTAATATGGCTGCCACACCATGTGACATATGACCTTAAAAAATTTCCACTCTGCATATGTATGTCGGGGATCACATTTGTGAAGTTTCGTGTTTATCAGATAAGGTTAGTTTTTCTATTCAAGATGGCTGCCAAACCATGTGACCTACGACATCATCATTTTCAAACAATATGCAACAATGGTGTTTGATATTTGTAAAATGTAGCATCGATAGGGTAAGCAGTTTAAGAGACATAATTATTTAATATTTTCCTACAATCCAATATGGCTACCACACCATGTGACCAATGATATTTTCATGATCTGATATTTTCATGATGAACTTTTAATCACTATGCCGAGTCAATGATGCATGTAATGTTTCGAGTCAATCGATTTGGTGGTTTGGGAGAAGATGTTTTCTAAAGGTTTTAGATGAAATCCAAAATGGCTGCCAAACCATATGACCTATGACGTCATAAATTTAATATTTCAATACAAATGGGTCATGGATCATGTGCATGCAATTTCAGATTTTTAGGATAAGGAATTAGATTAAAACATTTGGGCTGGTATACCATTTCATCTATGATGTCATCATTATCAGGCTTTTGTTCCCCATTGGGAGTACTTGACAATGTGCCAAGTTTCAAATTTTTCCATTCAGCGGTTCCCGAGAAATAATTTTATTATTATTTGCGTTTAATCCAAGATGGCTGCCATGCCACGTGACATATGACGTCACAATTATCATAAAACATTCTGCACAAGTGTCACTCCTACCCTGAAAGTTTTGTCTCAATCAGCCATGTGGTTGCTGAGAAAAACGAGGTTTAGCCCGTACAGACGGGCGGACGTACGGACAGCCGGACAACCCGAAAACATAATGCCTCCGGCCATTTTCAGGGGCGGAGGCATAATAAAAGGAGAAAAGGAGAGTATGAGTTGAAAAGGAGAGTATGACCTGGGTGGGGATACCAGATAGTAGTTACGGTAGCAAATAATATAAGTAACGGTATTAATTTTTGTTTCAATAAATTCACATTCCTGTGCCACCTTCAGTCGAACGTCAGGCATTGACAGCAGGTTCATGAAGGACTTGGACAAAAAACGTACCAAGTCTGAATGTTGTTATATGCAGACAATGGCGAAACTGCAAAATGGGAAATCCGTGAATGTTATGGATGGAAACCCTTATGCCATTTCCTCATTCTGCTTTAAACTCAATCTCTCTATATTTTCATTCCAAACAGTATCATTCATCATTCCAATCACAAATTAACACTATAGTGTTCATATATCAAAATATGTTAAATCACGACTGTATCGAGATACGAGTATTATCAAACCGGCGAACCATTGTCGTCTGTTGACTTCCGGATTGTTATATAGCCTGGTGTTGGCCTAATGGTTAGGGTGCTGGCTTGGGATCCTAGGATCCTGAGTTTGAATCCCGGTCGATCATTGAATTAATACCAGAGGGGTTGACTCAGCCTGTCATCTTTCCGAGGTCAGCAAATTGAGTACCAGCTCACTGATAATTGGGGCACTGCATCAGCGGCACCAACGCGCTTCCAGAAAAATGATGCAAACCAGCAGCCACGGGCTGCATACAAAAACAACAACTCCAGATTTGGGAGCAAGATCCGTTTCGATCGCATTTCAAAATCACAATTATATTGAGGTATTTCTGAAACCTCCTACCTACCTTATGACACCCGCTGGGACTCCAAAACGTTCCACAAAAGCTTATTATATGTTCTTATAGTAAAATATGCGCAACTGTAATGGTTACTAAATGCTGCCCTCCTGTCATGTGACCAGATCCTCAGCTCTGATTGGTTTACGTTTGTGGGGACATACGGACAGACAAACGCTGTTCTAGATGGCATTGCTCTAAGGGCTACGCCAATTACTGTCGCACCCCTAGCTAGTTAAGACCAGCCTGGGATGGATGGGCTGAACCAGCTTTAACTCCCGAGGCGATCTCCAATTATGGCGGTTACTGACGCGAGCAAAAGGGAAGAGACACAAAGGCTTAGTCTCACAAAACACATGGGTTTATTCCGAAACCCAAACACAACGCGACAAGTAAAAATGCAGCAATAATGATTGATAATAAAATGAGACGCAGATGAAAATAGCAAAAATGAAGCTGAGGTAAAAGGCAAAGTTGAGGATCCTCACACATGGACACAAACACGCTCATAGGGAAAAGTAATACAATAAAAGCTCCCTTTTCACTTATCTTGCCACAATGGGTCATTATGGGAGGTTGGCAGCCGTCGAAGCTCAAAGCCACACAGGCGGGAACCCGGCTAAGATGGCCGCGCGCCGATGAAGCCACTGGCGTGAGGCGAGCTGCGGAGAGCGCCCATTTCCTCTTGGTTCCTCCAAGCTCCAAACACCTTCGTGTGGGAACTAAGAGGAATCCTCCTTTTCAAGAAAGGGAAGCACATCCTGCCACAGCAGAGCTGAGCCAACGAGCCTCCTCTGTCCTTCAATGCTCTCCTTGGCCAACACCAAAGAAAAAAAAATGTCCTCCTTCTGCTCCTGCTCACGCTCCCTCATCCTCCTTAATCAAAACCAAGCTTCTTCTTTTAGTTCACCTCGCCTACGCCATCCAGCTGCGTCACACGGGAGGCATGGCCTGCCGGCCCTGTTTCCCCCGCCCACTGTGCCTCGGTCACTCCGCCTCTCCTGGGTGGGTCTTCACTGTATCGGGTCCATAGGGGCGGGCTTAGCTTGGCCGGCAGTTCATGAAGCGTGATTATTAGCCGGCTGTGTTGTGTCATACTTCGCCGACCGTACCGGCAAAAACGTTAGGAATGATACAGATGGCTTGACACACAGGGAAAATTAGCCTTAAACCCTATTACTAATCAACACGTCATCATCCCTTGTACGATGAACATTTAAACACAAACTTAAGCTACATTTTCCCGATTTAGTACATCGAAGTGCTCCTACACATCACATGATCCATACTATATCTATACAATTCTACCTTTCCTACTGTATTCTCATACCTACCCCCATAAACGTAACAATAGTCATAAACATAAAGTCAACACCGACTAACGGGCCAATGACTTTGCTCTCATGATTTTGTAAACAGAAAAAAAAAAGTGGTTTTGAAGAGTCCAAAAGGAAGATATAATCAGATGTATAATGAGAATACTTGATCAGGTCAAAACAAAATGGTCATACCTTTAACTCGTCAAACTGTAGAGTGAAATGCAGGATCTCGGCAAACTGCTTCGCCAATGCTTGTTCCCTCTCCAGATGCTGCGTTGGGCTGAGTGGAGGAGCGGTGAGTACCGTCAGCAGGTTGTGCAGCGCTGATTCTGCCACGGCAGAACATTCATAACCATACTTTCCCTTATCACACCGAGTCATCCTTATAGTCATATCTACCAACTCGGCTCAGTTTGCAACTCGAAAGTCTGCAAGGTGCATACCGAGCTGCAAGGAGAACTCGTAAAATGATTTGAGCTTGCTCACGAGTGGACACACAGCCTCCCAAGCCTTGTGCTGTTGTTCTTCATCACTTGGGTGTGATATTGCCTGTGTTAGAAACACGTGATAAATACCAACAAGGTGCCCTTTTCTACTGCACTGCTATTTCATTCGCATCACTCTCATTGGAGCCTTTTTAAGCATTATGTAAATCTTCCTGGTTTATTGACATTACCAAATAACCCATCCTTATGGACGTGTTAATTCCCCCAATTTTATGATGTTTATCGTGTAATTTGTTACCTGCGCCACCGAAGGTGGGTAGAAGTTATGTTTTCACCCTGTCTGTCTGTCTGTGAACAGGATATCTCATAAAGTTGTGGATGGATTCGGACGAAATTTAGTGGAGAGGTTGGGTGTGTGACAAGGTCGAATCGATACAATTTTGGTGAAGATCTGAAACTGGATCTGGATCAGAGGATGTTTTATAAAGTGATTATTCACCAATGAATAGTGGGGCCAAACACGATATGCAGTATAGCACGATATCTCAAAACAATATGGACGATTTAAGACAAAACTTGTTGGATGAGTTGGTTAGGTGACAAGACCAAGCCGATTAGAGTTTGGAGGTCTGGATCCAGATCCGGCCTATCAGTGGGAACCAAAACTTAAACTGTTCAGCATGCGGGGGTATGCACTCTACCTAGTGCCATTCTAGTTAGGACTTGCAATACTGGCACACAACAGGTGGTGCTGTACGATACACATTTATATCGAGAAGATTAGAATTTTGTAATATAGAGAACAAAACTTTATATAGAGAACACTTACCCCCTCCCCCTTGTAGACCTCGACCTCGACCACGCGCACACACGCACACACACACACACACACACACACACACACACACACACACACACACACACACACACACACACACACACACACACACACACACAAAAGTCTTGATACCCAGTTCCAGGAAACGCATGGAAACGTGAACCAACGGCGATAATTGAAAAAAGGGAAGTAACGCTCATGTATGACCTGATTATCCCATCGAGTGTGAACACAGAAAAAGCATCGTGACCGGATATAGTACTGATCAACAAAAAGGAAAAGACAGCAATTCTGATTGAGGTGTACCCAGCAGTTTTGGCCCAAACAATGCAGATATCAAGAAAATTACCAAATACCAAGATCTTAAGAATGAAGTGAAAAGATCCTGGAAGCTGAATAACACCGAAATTGTACCAGTAATTAGTGGATCAAGGGGAATTACGAAAAATAACCTTATGGAGATCCTAAAAAAACCATCTCTGGGAATATTACTCCAAACAAACTACAGTTGGAAGCTGCCCGAGGCATGGTGACGATCCTCAAAAGAGCTTTGAGAAAAAAAAAACCTGAGCATAAGAAAACCTCATCTTCCTCCATGAATCATGATCCCTTACTGAAACGGAGGTGGATACTTCGAGACCTGGGAGGACTCCGTTACACCTACTGAAACCCACATATGGAGATGACACGCACACAACAATTTGAGAAAGAAGTACAAAATGGCAACTAAAGTTTTTATGCCCAAAATTACTTGCTCTCTTCACTCTTAACTAGATGGCTTCAGCAACACCATCCTCATCCCGACCCCCACCCCAATCCCACTTTCCCTACCATCCACACATTTTTGCAGCCACACAGGCCCATTTGTATTGAAATAACTCATTGCTTGTGTGTTTAGCAAAATATTTAAACTTTCCATTCACTTCCTCTTCTTATCTCTCAACTGTACAACCACCTGCGCTTGTGGCTGTCCAGTCACGTCTTTCTATTCAGTCTTTAAGGTCATGCTTAAACTGCTGTTAAACACATTCCAATAAGATAACTCCAGTTTTTCCCCTGTGCTTCAGGGCACTCATTATTTACACATAACTAAGCCCAATTACATCAAAGTTCTCCACTGCTCGGGTACGGGCTTCTCTACCGGCCTTAGGGACTTTAATCTCTACCAGTCTTGTCGGAAATTTTCAAGGAAAGTGAGAACAAAGAGTGAGTACAGGGAAGGATGTTGCACCTTGGGAAAATAGGGAAGTGGGGTAGGAGGAGTTGGGGGATATGACACTGTTGGTTTTGACTTCTATGGGGTAAAATAATCAGTCTTTAGTATAATAATAGTTATTTTGTAATATTTGTTCAGTTAAGTGGATTGTATTGTAAAATAGTTCGATTAAGTTTGAAATAGATTAAGCATGTAAATAGATATGCGTTGCGAATGTGTTTGATAGGCGTCCATATGATATACTGTTATGGTATTTTTTACCTCACACACTCTACTCTTAAACGACTTTCACGCACATCTCAGCGCAGAAACTCCTTCGCGTCCTCTCCTGAATACCTCACAATACTCAAAAACCAGTTTGAACCGGTCCGGGGAACATCCAGTCTGTGTGCAGGTGGACAATCAATCGCATAATCAAGCCCTAACAACGCACCAAAAACCGGTATCCCAACAAACAACTCCATGCGGCCAATCACGAGATGGCACCAGAGATTGGGGCTCTGACATGCCAATCAGGTGAGAGGGGAGAAGTCACCATAAAATGGGGGCACGCACGAGAGCATCGGGCTACTAGGTCGTCTTGGTTGACAGCTTGAGCTTGTTCGGGTCGTCTAGAGCTGGATCGAGAGCTTGAGTTGTTCTTAGAGAGCTCGTCTCAGGAACCTGGCATCTCTCAACATCTTTGGTCTTGGTGCCTTAACGTAATGGTCCGTGGTTCCCATTGTGCTCATCTTCTGTCCTGGGGTGCGGTGAGAAGGACCAAGACATGAAGAGACATTGAACCAGAGTCATTGGGGGCATCAGCTTTGCCGAGCTGGTGCAAGATTTGACAGGGCTCGAGTAGATCCCTTGTTCTTCTTTCTCTCTCTCATCTTTCTCCATCATTTCATTGTTCCAGATGTACAATTGGCACCATATGGACAGAGTAAGTGATTGTTTAAGGATTCAGAGGGCAGGTCTGTCCACGTGGAAATGCGATCGATTGCCTGTACATATATGCTCTGTAAATTGCTTCTGTAAATATGCGAGTTTAAATACTCGAGTACACCCGCAGACTCTGGGAGGGGCAGGAAGGCCCATTCCTCTTTGGGGTATATAGATGACAATCGATCTATGGTCTGGTCTCAAGAACATTGGGTATGTGTTCATTTACCAAGTTTCTTGTGGCGAGATCGCCAAGTGGTTTAAGCATTTGAGCAAGCACTCCATTCAAAACCGTTAAGGAACGGCCGGCTTGGCAAGCGCTAGCTAGCTGCTTGGTAAATGAGCACAACCTGAGCTTCTCCCTTTCAGTTTGGTAGCAAACAGTAGGAGTGAGTTTCAAAAGTTTGCTACGAAAAATGCCACGGCAGTGGCAGAAAGGGCCATCTTTACTATAATTCACCAAATGTCCGTCTGTCTGTCTGTCTGTCTGTTCAAAGTTACCGTAATAACTGCTGAATGAATGAATGAATGAATGAATGATCATTTTAAGGCCATTTTCCCCGCTAGAGCGGGGGTTAGCCTTGCGGGCCCCATGACAATCATGGGTCCCTGTTTGAGGCAATGTTATTATGGCCGGATGCCCTTCCTGACGCCAACCCTTGGTCGCCTCTTACGATGCGCAGGGATACGGTGTACCTATTCTAAACCGGGGTACACACCGGGATCATTCATCCCAGCAAGCTGGTACTCAATTTGCCGACCTCGGAAGGATGACAGGCTGAGTCAACCCCCCCGGCATTAATTCAGCGATCGACCGGGATTCGAACCCAGGATCCTCGGATCCTAAGCCGGCACCCTAACTGCTAAGCCAACACCAGGGATACCGTAATAACTGCTGAACCGATCGCAAAGATATTTTCGGTGGATAATCCTGGGATCTCCAGGAGTAAAATAGGCTATTTAGGTTTCCCAATTTCAGCTTTGGTCTCCAGCATTCTCAGGTTTGGACTCCCGCATAACATTCGCGTTTGCATAACGTTCATTGTTCTCATTGTGACGATGTTGTTTTCCCGGGTACCGCACAAACGGCTGCACCGATCTCTGCACGGCTGCACCAATCGAACTCGGTGACTTCGGACAAAGACCTTTTTTGAAGGACACGGGTTGAATCACCGTTTGAAAGCATTCTAACCCATTTCAACTGAAGCAAACACGTATCGGGAGTACATACGACATAGGGAGGACTAACTGCATGCGTCTTCAGTATCAAGCTTAAATCTGTCATGGCGGATCTGAAGAGCAGAATGCTTGGAGAAGTGGTGGGCTTCTTTGGCATGAAGGACGATCAGAAACGTGGACTCCCACACTGCCACATCCTGCTGATACTTGCTCCCGCATGACGTTATTTTCCCGAGTGCCGCACAAACGGCTGCACCGATCGAGATTTAACGGATGTTTACATAAATCGTTTAAAAGAAAAAAAGCCTCCAATTTCTGATATTTAGCCTTTTCATTTGGGCCTCCCAATTGAAGCCCCGCCTGTAGGGCGGGTACCATTGCTCGTATTATTAACCCAACATTTGTGTGTTATATAGAGTACAGTAGATCTTTGCTCAGTTCTGTAAGTAAACCTTACTTCACAGATGTTGGGATTCTTAAAATTTCTTCATTTAGTGTTATAAAGAGCATTAGCGACTGTTTAAAAACTAAGCATATGTGTTTGTGGTGTATAATATTTTTACTTCCTGTAGAAGCCGTTGCTCCCACAGAAACGCCATTATAACTATAAGCTATTTATACATGTTATCACTGCAGGAAAAACGCTTTGGGGGAAGTGGACATTATTAGTATTAATATCGTTTTGTAATAACATTAACAATATGCGATTATCATTAATTTTGTTATTAAAAGCGTCTTTGGAAAAACGCCATGATAAAGCTAATTTAACATTTATATACACCTCAACGTGCAACCTCATTGACGGCAATGGCGGGCAAACTCGCTCGGGGGGGAGAAAACCCCCTTTGGGGAAGGGGGCAAATGAATTGCTACAACCTTCATTGTGTAACCCTTAGTCATCCTGTCAAGTTTGGTTGAGATTGGATAAGTAACGACAGTGTATTGACGTCAAAAAATCATCAGACAGACACAAATAGCGTATTTTAGTATGATGTTTAAAACCGTATGGTGGCTCATCCTGTCTGTCCTGAGGCACTTGCGATTTGATCTCTTCCGAAGACAGAAGCCTTTTCCGGAAGATGGCTTTGCGCCGAACAGGCAGAAGAGAAGCAAGATGGCAGCCAAACATGTATTACTCACACTCATGATGGAAGAATTAGACAAAGATGACACTACATCACAAGTTGATGCAAATATCCAGATTGTGTTTTCACTTGCAAGTTTTGCTGCGTAAGTATAACCTCTTCTCTTCTGCCTCTTCTTCCTCTTCCTCTTCTAACCGCCTCTTCTGCTGGATAACGGAAGAGGCAGAAGAGCTTCCGAGAAGAGAAGAGTCCAAATCGAACGACCAGAAGAGTCTTCCGGACGTCTCTTCCTCTTCCAGAAGTGCAAATCGCACGCGCCTCTGATGGCGGCATGCACGTGGCAACTGGTGATTGGTTAATCAAGAGATTTGGGCTCTAATTAAGAATGCAGCACGTAACTTGGTTCCGCTCGGCCAATCAATTAAGATCTGCTACATGACTGTCGGCACGATTCCCCATTCAGAACGATACCCCCATTAATAACGGTAACACGGCTTTGGACCTGAAGCCGGCTCGAAGTTCGGGGTACGAAAGGTGACCGTGGTATTTATAAAGACTCGCTGTCCCTCTCGAGTTATTCAGACTGACGATGACAATAATACTTTAATTGTTCCTCACTTAAAGTTGGTTCTCATTGATGTGGAGCCATTAATTTGCTTCGGTGAGTAGAGATCATTGCATCGACCAAAAAAACCTGCTGTTTTAATGTTAAAATTCCACACCTGGAAATGGAGGGAATGTTTATTTGGAGTTACTTCCAGAGATTCATGCACATAGTTTTATCATTTATTTATTTTTCTTTTCTTACTCCATCACAATCTATTTCGACATTGCTTCTTCATCACTACTTGCCTTTTTGACCTTGTTGTTTGTGAAAGACTCACCTCCCGAATATGAGGTCCAGCACCTTGATACGCCTGTAGGGCTGCTAAAACCTGCTCTGCACGGCTGAGCACCTGGGCTACATTGTCCCACACGGCTCGCTCGTTCTCTGAAGGGTGTGCGTCTGCACCAAGAGTAAGAGAGGCACCATGAGAGTGAGACAGAATCTTGCACCTTGGAAACGAGCAAATACACAAATAGGTAAAGGCAATTCTGAACAGCCGAGCCGAGAGATGGAATCAGTACAGAAAACCATATGAAATCGTTTTATTGTGGATGCTCATTGTAAATATTGTAGCTCCTGCAAAAAAAGAAAAAAAGATTCTGACCTGACTTCTATCAACCTTTAAAAATGTATCACACAAAGCCAACAATGTACGAGGTATTCATGCAGGTAGGGTTCATTAGAGGGACCAGATTCAGGTGATATCAATGTTTTTTGTGATTAAATGTATTTCTCACCTTGATGGCGGATTGAAAACAATATTAGTAATTTTAATTTCATCTTACTATAATTCACTAAATGTCTGTCCGTCTGTTCCCAGGTACCGCAAAAACGGCTGAACCGATCTCAACGAAATTTTGGGTGGGTAATCCTGGGACCCCCTGGAGTAAAATAGGCTATATTGTTTTTCCAATTTTTTTTCCCCAATTTTCCAATTTTTCCAATTTCCCAGTTTTTCCAAACACGATGGAATAATATTTACCGATATGAACAGTGATGTGGCTTTTATTGAAATTCTACAAATACTGTTTATTTTTTGATGATTTGCGTGTGATATAATTTAACGGATGTTTATATAAATCGTTTAAAATAAAAAAAACCTTCAATTTCTGATATTTTGCCTTTTCATTTGGGCCTCCCAATTGAAGCCCGCCCTTAGGACGGGTACCGTTGCTAGTATTACCAATGGAATGGAGTGTTTTTTTTTCATATTACCAAGTGTTTTTTTTCAGATGGAATGGATTTCAGAAAATTTTAAAAACCTGCATATATATTTATGACTACTACTACTTCTATCTACGACTATTATTTTAAAGGCCAAAATATTTCCACCCTCTTGTGGGGCTGCGGAAATGTTGTGGCATTTATTTTTGGAAAAAAAAGGTTTTTCACTGCTCTCCCCTCTGGGCTGGCACCCCTGCTTCACACCTTGATCAGCTTCTGCCTTTAAGATTATTGTAACCAAGGCCTTTCTGATTATTGGAATCATCCACGATGAAACTGAGTCGATGGGCCTATCACTTTGCCATTGCAGACAGGTCGGTGGTCTCTCTGTCTTCTTCCACCTCATATCTGGTCTTTCCCCCTTTGCCCTCTCCACGCTTTGTCACCCCCAGGTTTCTGCAGGGCGCATGCCGTCCACCATGATGAAACCTCTCCTGGTGAAACTACCAAAATCCAGAATGACTGCTCAACTCCACTCATTTGTTCCTCTTTTTGGCCACCTGTGGAACCAGATTCCACATTATCTTCAATCTTATTCTTCCCGTAAGGTCTTCAAGACAGCTGTTCATCACTATATCAGATCATCCCCAATCCAAAACAACGATATTTTCTACCCCTGTTAAGCCAGCCGCTGGTCTCTTCGTCTTCACTCTGTCTTCTTCTGGTCTCTCTGTCTCCCTCCTCCCCCTCCCTGCCTCCAAGCCAACCTCTTCCGAAATTCCCATGTTCTTCCTTCCTGAGAGTTTGCTTTTGTATCCATCTTATCCACTCATTGCGTTCTCTCTTAACCCTCATTCTTACCTGAATCCCTTGTTTGGCTGTTTGCGTCTATTTTCACCCTTGGGCCTGCTGTTGGCATTTTCTCCTTCTCTTTCTGCTGTTCCTTTTGTTATGTTGCATCCTGATCCGTTCTGCAGTCTGGCTCTTCCATGAGCCTCGACTCTGTACTGTATATAAAAAAGAAAAAAATACATTTCACGAACAAGCTGGCCAGGCCTGATGTTTTAACGAGGGCGGTTTTGGCAGGAACTTGCAATTTGTTCAGGGTGCCGGTGAAAACTTGCCTCGTGGGCAAGGCTTAAACGTGGGTTTAATAGTTCTTTCTGCACAGCACATCCCAAATATTGTTTGGCAATATAAAACCTTCATATTTCTACATGAATATGTGTAACTGTAGATACAAAAATACTGGAGCATAGTGGTAGCAACAAACTCATCTCTGTACTTCCTCAATTAAAATAGCAGAGGGTGGAGGGGGGAAATCCCATTTTCTGCTTTTGCTTCATTTTCCCAAGTGCTGCTACAACATGGCAGATGGAGGCAAACTGTTGCCAGGCTGACTTCTTTATCAACCAGGAAGGTCACTTCAAACATAATCCCAATCAATGTTCATCAGTCAATGTGTCTCTTGTTGTGTCAGAGTACACAGTATCAGGTGTGCTTAAAAAAGGAGCTAAAGACAATTATGTTTCTTTGCCAACAACAAAATCACCCTTGAGGCAACTCGGACCTGAGGCACAGTGTATAATAATGCTGTACATTGGGAAATTTCAACTTTCACTTATTTTACGTATTCCTCCCCGAACCCCGGTTACTGTGCCCATCAGTCTCGAGCGGTAACACGGCAGAAAGATTTGTTATTTTGCAGAAAGAGTGTTCTAATAAACCATGGTAAAACCACACCAATGCAATAGTGTAGGACAAAACAAGTAATTGTATTGAGAACTCTCACATACACAATAATAACACTTGAAGAAAGTGCAATGAAAATGTCACTTGCATCAAATGAAAAATACATATGATGGTACCATCATTCCCCAATGCTCTCAAAGCAATACACTCACGATACGACAAACGTGAGTGGAATGTAACATTCCCCAAAGTTTGTGCATGGGTCCCCACGCTGGTTGAAGTTGTGCAAAACGACGAGAACAGGCAGGTATCGGCACGGGAGCGGACGAGGAGTTACGAGGTGAGAGGTGGATATGGGAATTGAGCCGATATGGAAACCAACGGTGATCAACACAATGATGTTGATATGGGAGTCCCAACGACAAAACAAGATGCTGTTTGTTTCAAACAAACTGTTTGATGCTGTTTGATTCATCAAACAAGATGTCTGTTTGAGGACAAAATGGCATATAGGCCTGTAATGAAGGCTCTTGCTCCCTCCAACAATAACTCACACTTGGTGAAAAAACCTGAGACGCAGGTTTAATTGCACTCGCAATATGTGATGATGTCGCAGACAATCCCTTTCCCGGGAAGCCTTAACTCATTCACGACCAATATCAAAAAAGCCCGCTCGCATCCTCGATGCGATTCATGGCTGTATATACTAAAGTCATCTCCATATCACACAAAAACCTTAACAACAATATTACCTGAAACTAAAAATGCTGACAGTATATAATAACAACAAAGGCAGAAGTGACGGATCCATAACACTCCCCATCCTCAAGGAAGAAAGTTTGAACACGGTGAAAACTCTTTCCATACAAAAAGTATCTTTAACACCCAAAAGTAATACCCACACCCAACAACTACAAATCAAAACTATGGCTGATCAAATCCCTTAAGCAAACAAAACTTCCAAACAACGCACAGGAATCCTCAAAATTAATTCAATCTGGATAAAGCATTGGTGACTACATTGTCTCTGCCCTTTACATGCCTAATTTCCATGTAGAACTCTTGCAAAGACAAGCTCCATCTCATCAACCTCTGATTTTTATTTTTCATTTTTTGAATGATGGTTAAGGGGTTGTGATCGGTGAATACCTTTATAGGAAAGGTAGTAGTTCGCAGATACATCTCATAATGCTGTAGAGCTAGTAGGAGAGCAAGGTTCTCTTTTTCCACAGTGGCGTAATTGTCTGATGTCTGTCAAACTTCCTCGAATAGTAACACACCGGGTGATCAATGCCATCATCACCTTCCTGCAGTAAAACTGCCCCAGCCCCTACATCACTTGCATCGATGGCCAACTTGAAAGGTTTTCGAAAATCCGGTGCTGCAAGGACAGGAGAGCTCATCAATATCGCTTTGACTTGGCCAAAGGCAGCCTGGCATTTGTTATCGCAAACAAACTTGGTCTCTTCCCTCAGCAAATTCGTTAAAGGGGCGACCACAATAGGAAAATTTCTGCAGAACCGCCGGTACCAACCAGCCATACCCAAGAATCTCATCAGCTCCTTTTTACCTTTTGGAATTTGGAAGTGATCAATGGCTTCTATCTTGGCTGTCACTGGTTGCACTTGACCCTGACCAACTATATGGGCTAGGAACACCACCTGTGCTTTTACAAACTCACTCTTAGCTAAGTTAATGGTCAACCTTGACTCGGTCAATTTTTTGAAGAATGCATGAATTTGTTTAAGATGATCTTCCATTGTCATGGTATGGATGATGACATCATCCAGATAAGCCTCCACCCCCTCAAGGTCTGCCATAAGCTTATTAATTAGTCGTTGAAACGTAGCAGGACCGTTTTTCAACCCAAAGGGAAGAACCTTGTACTGATACAACCCATTTGGTGTGACCAAGGCTGAAATTTCCTTTGCCCGATCACTAAGAGGAATCTACCAATACCCCTTCAGCAAATCACATTGGCTTACAAATTTAGCTGGGCCTATTCTATCAATACAGTCATCAATCCTCAGGATGGGATATGAGTCGGTCTTGGTCACTGCATTAACCCGTTTTAAATCCGTACAACAGCGAAAACTGCCATCGGGTTTTGGAACCAACACACATGGTGAGCTCCATTCACTGCTGCTTGGTTCGATGATGTCATTCTTCAACATATACTGAACCTCCTTCTGGAGATAATCCATCTTAACAGGGTTCATCCGGTAGGGGTGATGTTTCACGGGAGTGGCCTCCCCCACATCAATGTCATGACATACCAGATCGGTACGACCAAGTACATCTGTGAACAAATGCACAAACTCAGAAATTAGGTTGGATAATTGTCCTTGTTGTTCCTTCGTCAAATGACCTAATTTCTGGTCTAGGTTCTTCAACACTTCAGTGTTCGTCAATCTGGGGCAAGCCTGGTCATCAATGCTATCGAACTTCACACTGGCCTCAAACTCTGGCACACCGACGACAGGTGAGACAGGAGCCATTTTTCCCACAGGCTTCCTCTCATAATATTTCTTAAGTCGGTTCAAGTGACACAGCTGCCGCTTTTTCCATCGGTCTGGAGTTGGCACCACATAATCCGTTTCATCGACTCTCCTTTCGATGGCATAGGGACCAAAATACCTAGCCTGTAGCGGATGACCTGGGACTGGAAGCAACACTAGCACTTGGTCCTCAGGACTGAAATTTCTTATCTGAGAAGTCTTGTCATGTCTCACTTTCATTTTGTCCTGTGCTGCTTTCAAGTTTCCTCTCGCTACTTCACAGTCCTTAGCCAATCTGTCACATACTCTGACACTGTTGACTGCGATTATCCTCCTTTCTGATAATTTCTGGTCCTTTCTGATAATTTTATCCTGTAGCCACTGTTCCTTCACCAGTTTCAACGGTCCTTGAACTGTGTGTCCAAACATGAGTTCAAAAGGTCTGAATCCCAATGACCCCTGAACAGACTCCCTCGTAGCAAACAGCAATAAGGTTATTCCCTCATTCCAATCCTCGTCACATTCAAAGCAGTAAGTTCTGATCATATTATTTAATGTCTGGTGAAACCTTTCCAAGGCCCCATGGCTCTCGGGATGGTAAGTACTTGACCTCACTTGCTTCACTCCCAACAGGTGTACCACTTGCTGAAAAAGCGTTGACATGAAATTGGAACCCTGACCAGACTGGTTGACCTTAAGTAGGCCAATCAGGGTGACAAATATATTCAAGGCCTTCGCAATAACTGTCGCAGTAATTTTCCGAAGAGGCACCGCTTCTGGGAACCTCGTGGAAGCACACATGATGGTCAGCATATACTGATGTCCAGCCTTAGTTTTAGGTAAAGGACCTACACAGTCAATAACGACCCGGCTGAGTGGTTCTTCAAAAGCTGGAATCGGTTTTAAAGGCATTGAAGGGGTTTTCTGAAGAGGTTTGCTCACCAGCTGACGAGAATGACAAGATTTACAGAATTCCGCCACATCACGTCGCAATCCTGGCCAGAAAAATGTGCCAAATTCTTTCACATGTCTTGTTCACTCCAAGGTGCTTGGCCAAAGGTGTTTCATGTCCCAAACTCAATATCTCCTTCCGGTACAGTTGTGGCACCACAATTTGGTAATGGACTTTCCACTCATCATTTGCTGGTACCTCCGGTGGTCTCCATTTTCTCACAAGTATTTCCCCTTTCATGAAGTAACCAACAGGTACCTTCATAGCTCTTCCTCTGTAATGGCTTTACCAATCAGACTCCGGAGTTCAGAATGTTTGTATTGCTCTTCAACAAGTCTCTT
>NC_136266.1:115708223-115778223 GCF_964187855.1 Myxine glutinosa | reverse complement strand
AGGGTATCTTCAGCGAGTGGTGGTGATGGTCAATTTCAGCTCTTCCCGCACCTGAGTGAACAGGAGGGTGATGGCCAACGAAGGCGCCAAGGGTGTGAGGGGAAAACGTCCCCTACCTCTCCTCGGTTCCTCCAAGCTCTCGAGTGAGCCCAAATGTTGCCCGCCTCTGTCGAGATGCTGCATGGGCAGCAAAAGCTCCATGCTCCTTCAAAAGTGCACCAAAATCACTGGCATACCAAACGCACCAACAATGGCGAGCTTCTTGTTCAAGCCAGAACCAGGAGAGAGAGGGAGAGGGAGAGGGAGAGAGACTCTTCTTCCTTCTGCTCGAAGCTTCTCGCTCTGACGTCACACTAACCAATCGCCGAGCTCCCCTGTATGTTCGTGACCATAGGCTTTAAATCTCAGTCTGCAAAGGCTTGAGTGCCACACGGATGCCTCCTAGTTTGGATGTGATGTGTTGGCATAATTTATGCGCATGACATCAGCGTCATGTCATAGGGTGTGTTCTTCTTTGGTTGATATACAGTCGTGGCCAAAAATATTGGCACCCTTGCACTTTTTTCATATAATGCACCATTTCTCCCAGAAAATTGTTGAAATTAAAAAATCTTTTGGTATCCACATGTGTATTTCTTTTGTGCGCAGTGGAATAAAACAAAAAAATCTGAAAAGAGTTACTAAATCTTAGTTAATTCCACACATAAATCCTAAAATGACCCACACAATATTATTGGCACCTTTTAGAAGATGTTATAAATAATTATATTTCAAGCAGGTGATTCTACTTTACATTGGAATTGAACTCACCTGTGGTGAGTTCCAGGTGTCTGCAATATAAAAATCACTCATTAAACCAGTTTGAATAGAGAAAAGGAGTCATTCTGCTGTTTTGTGTCACTGTGTGTACCGCAATGAGCATGGAGAAAAGAAAGAAAACCAGAGAATTGTTTGAGAAGGTCAGACACAAGATTGTAGCCAAGCATGGACAATCTCAAGGCTACAAGTCCATCTCCAGAGACCTTGATGTTCCTGTGTCCACTGTACGCAATGTTATCAGGAAGTTTAAGGCCCATGGCACTGTAGCCAACCTCCCTGGACGTGGCTGCAACAGAAAACTTGATCGAAGATTCCAGCGAAGGATTGTTCAAATGGTGGAAAAAGCACATCGATCAACTGCCAAACAGATTCAAGCTGACCTTCAGACACAAGGTACGACAGTTTCAACTCGCACCATCCACCGTGAACTCAATGAAAGGGGGTTCATGGTAGGAGACCCAGGAGGACCCCACTGCTAAGAAAGCCCGACTAGAGTTACCCAAAACACACCTGAACAAGCCAACATCCTTCTGGGAGAATGTCCTGCGGACCGATGAAAACAAATTTGAGCTTTTGGGTAAAGCACATCATCTCTATGTTTACAGAAAACAAAATGAAGCCTTCAAAGAAAAGAACACCTTCCCTACAGTCAAACATGGGGCAGGAGCAGACTGGAAGTTTGGGACGATTACACATCACAATCACGTAATTCAAAACACCACACCACCACGTAATTAAAAACACCTCACAACCACAAAATTTAAAATATCTCACCACCACGAAATTTAAAATACCTCACCACCACGTGATTCAAAACCACCAAAACGTTATTAAAAACACTTCACAACCACGGAAACAAAAGTTTCAGGGAGTAGTTCAGTGACAACACAGACACTGCCCAGATATGTAGATATATAGATAAATGACTGCACTTGAGTTGCTGTTTTGTCATGGTTTACACCAATCATAATACAAACAATTATTTTGCACAAATGCATTTGTAATATACTTGATATTACATTTTATAAACAATTGAAGTTGAAGATTTAAGTAAAAAAAAGCAAATTATTTCCCAAAAAAATTTTTTCAACCTTTTTTTTTTTTCAAAACATTTCAAGAAAAACACCCTTAGGACATACACACGGGAGAGACAGGTGCATACCAGAAGTTTGGTACGATTTCACAAAAAGTTGAGGGAGTAGTTCAGTGACAAGACAACACAACACAAGGTAGACACTGCACAGAAACAAAGTTTACAAAGTTTAACATACAATGCCAACATTATTGAAATGGTTGACATGATGTAACCAAAACATGATCACTCATTTAATAACTTTCATAAATAGAACCTGATATATAGGCAGTTAAGAGCCACAGTGCCTGGTGGTATCACGTGGTGTTGCAGCCTCATATCATGCAGCCGTTACCAAATGACTAATGGGCAACCTTGTATTTGGCAAGTTATCGGTCAGTAAATCCAGGTGTAGTGGCACAAGGGAAGAGCCATTAATTGGTCAGAAAATAAATAATAGGTTAAAAAACAAAAAGTAAGTGTGCCTTTTCCAGCCCATCGACAACTACGCCATGTCACTGTCCTCTCGTGATCGCAAGAAAGGGAATAAAGGGGGACATTTCCCCTGTAGCCTCTTCTTTATGGTGGGCGAGCTGTTGCTGGATATTTGATGATACCATGAAAGAGAAAAACAGGACGTGAAAACACACACACACACACACACACACACACACACACACACACACACACACACACACACACACACACACACACACACACACACACACACACACACACACACACACACACACACACAGGATGATTACCGGGAAGTGGCCCATACTCGCTTGATCCCTTCACGTCACATCCTTCTTCTTGAACCATTGTGATCTCGTTCATGGAAGCACAAATCGATATAAACATAGATGATATTATTGACTTAGTCGACTTTGTTCATTTTGGGTTCTGCTCTTCAATCCAACCTGCCACATTTATTAAATTAATACAATATATAATAATAATGATGATGATGACTATGAGGATTGATTTATTAAGAGAAGATGAATGGCATGTTCTAAACTCACTTTCGAAGTCGAGGAAGAAATTCGGACCTTGTTCCAGGTCAGGGCTGTTCAGGACCTTCAGAAGGTTTCCCATTGCAGAGTGGAGCTCAAAACGAGGGTATAGAAGATCGGCAGCTTGGGGAGAAGCAGAGAAATGTGATGAAAGCAGGTGAGATTATGAGGATGCTGAAAAGAAATGGGGAGATGCAAAAAGTGGGAGGAGGGGGGGGGGGGTGGTTGGGGAACAAGAGTAAAAGGATGTGCATGAAGAGGTGTAAAATATCACAAGGAAATAAATTAGGTTTAAAAATTGTGTTAATAGTGAAGGTGTGAAGAGGAAGGGAAAATGTGGTATGGAGAGATAGAGATAGAGATAGAGATAGAGAGACAGAGACAGAGAGAGAGAGAGAGAGAGAGAGAGAGAGAGAGAGAGAGATAGAGTGAGGGAGAGACTTTTGTATCTTTTTATTATAAAAATAGAAAAGAAAACCCCCAAATAGGGGTCACATTCTCATTTCAAGGAGAAAAACAGAGACAAAAAAAAATTAATACAGTAAAATTATGTACAAAACATTTCACAAAACAATAAACGTTTCTCCAGGATTTTACAAATGACTTCTTTCACACACCATTTGGCCTCAAACTGTGGCAGCCTTCCTGTTATGGAAAAAAAGCAAAGTCCAACTTTACACGGCTCGTCACAAGATTTTTAAACAAGAACAAGGCATTTTCCTCATTAGCTCCAAGATCATCAACTTTTCTTTTCCTTGATTTATACACTGCCATTTTTGCCTGTGCAAGCAGGAAATTACCTAACACATCATTCAAATTCTTGTGGAAGATGTCTAAGCCATAAATGAAAACATTGGAGCTTGGAGATGGCGGCAGGGATTCTCGAAGCTCCACACGGTCTCCATGTTTTCAAAGTTGTCTGTTCACAATTGTATTTTGTCGAAACTGTATTTATCTTTCGGTGTGTGAAGTTATAGTGTGCACCTTGGAAGTTTCTCGGTGTTTATCTTTCATAAATTAATCGTCTGTTTGCCGCGTCGCGAGCAAGGCCTTTGCCGCATCGCGAGCGATTTGAAATCGAAGTTAAGTAATTGTTCCCATTTGTATTTTCGTTATAACTGTATTTATTTTATGGTGTGTGTACGTATATTGCGTCCCGAGGAAGATTTTCGGTGCAAATCTTTCATACCTGTATTGAAAATCGTGTTAATTCGTGTCGTGTCTTGAGGCCTTGTACAGTGTACAACCTTGAGGCTTTGTTTTTCTCTCACCGGTCCGTCGTTTGTGATCCAATAACTTTCGTTCTCTGTTTTCCCAGTCTTTTCACCCCATAGCCTACTTCCTTGTGTAAATCTCAACTCAAAATAAATAAAAAATAAAATAAATAAATTCCTTCTCTGTTCTTATTCTTTGTTCTCATTCGTTTATTCATTCTTATTCGTTCGTTCGTTCTTTGACCACGTGTTTCCCCCCCCCCCCCATTTCCCCAGATAAATTTCACTGTTATTAACCTTCAATGTTTACACTTTCCCCTCAAGTTCTGTATTCCGTCATATATTATAACACCTTTTTCTTCTTCTTCTTTAAAAGGCTGCTTTCGACTTGCTCACCAAATCTATTCATCCCCAGAAAAAATTCCATCTCCTATAGTGCCTTTTTTCTACATTCCCTAAACTCTCCTGCACTCCATCCTCCATCCAGCGTCCTTAAACGTATTTTTAACTCGAAGGTCACAGGAAACTCATTTCGCAATAAATGTTCGTCTCCCATTAATCGTACACTTTCTAAAATCCAATCTCACCCCTCCCCTCCAAATCTTCCCCATCACCCCTCCCCTCCAAATCTTCCCCATCACCCCTCCCTTCCAAATCTTCCCCATCACCCATCCCTTTCAAATCTCCCCCCTTGCCCCCTCCCTCCTAAACTACCCCCTCACCCCTCCCCTCCAAGACTCCCCCTTGCCCCTCCCCTCCTAGACTCCTCCCTCACCCCTCCCCTCCAAATCTCCCCCATATCCCATCCCTTTCAAATCCCTCCCCTTGTCCCTTCGCTCCCAAACTCCCCCCTCGCCCTTCCCCTTCAAATCTCCCCAACCTCATTTCTTCTCAATTTCCCCCCTCTCACTCCCCCTCCTCAAAGCGTCCTCCCCGCTTCTTCCCCCTTCCAACTCTCACCTCCATCTCCCCCAACCTTCTGCCTCAATCTTCCCCCTCCTCAAATAACACCTCATTGTTCCTCACCCAGTCACCATCAAACCTTTTGTCCGCCCCATCCCTCCCTTTCTCCGAGCTATTCTGAAATCTCTGACACACCTTCAACAGCTCTCCCTACCTCTTCCACCTCTTCCACCTCTTACCCTACCCCTCCTCCCCCCTGTTCTGTATCCGATGCTCCCCCTTCCTCTTCATTAACGGTATGGACCTCAAACATCCGGGGCCTTCGTTCAAACTTAACTGATCTCTCCATACAGGTTGCTTCTGTCAAACCAGACGTGATCTGCTTAACAGAAACTTTCCTCCTTCTTGATGTCTCTGATTCCTTAGTATCTCTCCCCGGTTACTCCCTCCTCCGGTATGATAGACCTGAGCCTCGTCCTGGAGGTGGGGTTGCTATCTTTATCAAAAACTCTCTTCCTCACTCGCCCTGCACTGCACTCTCTCCACCTCACCCCCAGGAATACCTCTGGCTACGGCTTCCCCTTCGCTCCCACCTCTTGTTCATATGTGTGTTGTACCGTCCACCAAACAGTGATGACTCCATCTACATCTCGCTGTCGGATAATATGGACCAACTTCTATCTACTCATCCCAACTCTCGCTTCCTCATATGTGGTGATTTCAATTGTCACCATGCCAGTTGGCTGGGTGTGGGTACCTCTCTCTCCAGCCATGGCTCCTCAGCAAAGGACTTCTGCGACTCACTGGGACTGACACAATCTGTCAATTTCCCGACCCGGATCTCAGTCAATGGAGCATCTTCTCTTCTGGACTTGGTTATGACTAACTTCCCTGAAAATGTGTGCTGCTCTTCTTCTGCTCCAATCGGATCATCTGATCATGTCCTTGTTAAAGTGGACATCTCTCTGACCATTCTCAGGGAGCCTGCTCAGCGTCGACGAGTCTGGCATTTCACTCAGGCCAACTGGCATGGTCTTCAAGCAGCCATCAATCATCTGGACTGGTCTCCCATCTCTACCACCTCTGACATCAACTCATCCTGGGATTTCTTCCAAAGTAAATTGCTCTCTCTCATGCACAGATTTATCCCATCTCGTCTTCAGTTGTCATACCCTTCCTCCCGTCCATGGTACACGGAATCTTGTGGTGAGGCTGTTGCCCAGAAACAACTTGCCTTAGTCTCCTGGAAAGCAAATCCAACAGAAGGAAATCTCATTTCCTTTCACAAAGCCCGAAACAAGTGTGTGTCCACCCTCAGGAGAGCCAGGAAACAATATCTCTCCGTTCTCAAGACCAAACTCTCTTATCTGTCTCCCTCTTCCAAATCCTGGTGGCGTCTGGTCAAATCTGTTTCTGGTGTTTGTTCCCCCTCCATCCCCTCCCTTACCTCAAACGGCTACACAGCTGACTCCGCACGTGAAAAAGCTGAATGCCTCAACTCAGTGTTTGCCTCTAAATCGTGTCCCAAACCCATCCCTCTCTGTACCCACCATGCCCAGTCGTACCCAGCTGCTCCTGGACTCCGTGTCCTTTCCTACTGACAAGGTGGAAAAGTTTCTGTCAACCCTCGACTCTGATTCTGCAACTGGACCTGACGGCATCAGCCCACGGGTCCTAAAATCCTGTTCTTCCGCTCTTTCACTCCCTCTCTCTGTTCTCTTCACCCTCTCTTTTGCTCAAGGTCAACTGCCATCTGCTTGGAAATCAGCCAACATCACCGCTTTGCACAAAAAAGGTGCAAAAACAGATCCTAGCAACTACAGACCAATCAGCCTTCTCCCAATTATCAGCAAAGTCATGGAATCCATCATTGCTTCGGATATGAAATCTTTCCTCTTCTCCAATGGCTTGATCTCTGATCATAAATTTGGTTTCAGACCAGGTCACTCTACTCTGGACATGCTGCTTCTGCTGTCTCAACAACGGATGGAGGTCCTCAATGCCAAACAGGAAATTAGAGCCGTCTCCCTCGACATATCACGTGCCTTCGATACGGTCTGGCACCCCGCTCTGCTCACCAAACTCTCCTCCTTTGGTATCCATGGAAATCTCCACGCATGGCTGGCGGACGTCCTCTCTAGTCGTCGTCAACGTGTGGCCCTGAATGGGTTTCTCTCATCTCCTCTTCCTGTTCAGGCTGGAGTTCCCCAAGGCAGTGTTCTGGGCCCTGTGCTTTTTCTGGTCTTCATCAATGATCTCTCTGACTCTCTTGAAAATCCTCTATTTCTTTGCTGATGACTCCACTCTCTGCCGCTCCATTCCTCATCCCTCAGATCGGCAGTCTGCAGCCACCTCACTCTCTGCAGACCTGGACAAAATCACAGACTGGGCAAACAAGTGGAACATGTCTTTCAATCCTGACAAATCTCACACTCTTACGATGTCTCTCCGAAAAGACCGACTGCACAACCCTCCCATCTACTTTCTCAACAATCCTCTCCAAGAAGTTCTGTCGCTCAAGCTTTTGGGTCTCACTATCTGCCATGATCTTTCTTGGGAAAACCACATTTCCAAGCTGGCCTCCAAAGCCAGTCGCCGACTGGGCATCCTCCGTCGTACGAAGTCCTTCCTTGGCACACCTGAGCTCCTCACCACATACAAGGCTTTCATCCGCAGCTCAATGGAATACTGTTCTCCCCTATGGGCTGGTGCTCCTGCCTCACACCTGGCTCGGCTTCACGCTGTTGAATCCAAAGCTTTCAAAATCATTGGAATCTCCCACGATGAAGCTATCTCTGAGGGCCTTTCACTCACTCACCGCAGGCAGGTAGGTGGTCTTTCTGTCTTCTACCGACTCCTCTCCGGCCTTGCTCCCCCAGCTCTCTCTGTGCTCTGTCCCCCAAATATTCCGACATGTCGCACAAGATCTGCCAGCAACCCTCTGATGGTTAAACTGCCGAAATCTTGGCTCTCTGCTCACCTTCACTCTTTCATTCCTCTTTTCTCCCGCCTCTGGAACAAACTCCCACACTCCCTTCAATCCCACTCCTCCCTCCAGGTCTTTAAAACAGCTGTTCACCACCATCTCTTATCTTCCCCCATCCAAAACCTTGATCTTTTCTACCCCCACTAATTCACCCCAGATCCACCTTGTTTGAAATTCCAACTTCTTTCCTGGAAGTCCTGGCAGAAGTCCTGGCAGTCCACCTTTACTCTCTTGAAAATCCTCTCTATCTCTTTGCTGACGACTCTACTCTCTGTCGCTCCATTCCTCATCCCTCAGATCGGCAGTCTGCAGCCTCCTCACTCTCTGCAGACCTGGACAAAATCACAGACTGGTCAAACAAGTGGAACATGTCTTTCAATCCTGACAAATCTCACACTCTTACAATGTCTCTCCGAAAGGACCGACTGGACAACCCTCCCATCTACTTTCTCAACAATCCTCTCCAAGAAGTTCTGTCGCTCAAGCTTTTGGGTCTCACTATCTGCCATGATCTTTCTTGGGAAAACCACATTTCCAAGCTGGCCTCCAAAGCCAGTCGCCGACTGGGCATCCTCCGTCGTGCAAAGTCCTTCCTTGGCACACCTGAGCTCCTCACCACATACAAGGCTTTCATCCGCAGCTCAATGGTATACTGTTCCCCCCTCTGGGCTGGTGCTCCTGCCTCACACCTTGCTCGGCTTCACGCTGTTGAGGCCAAAGCTTTCAGAATCATTGGAATCTCCTGCGATGTAGTCAACACCGAAGGCCTTTCACTCACTCACCGCAGGCAGGTTGGTGGTCTTTCTGTCTTCTACCGACTCCTCTCTGGCCTTGCTCCCCCAGCTCTCTCTGTGCTCTATCCCCCCAATATTCCTTCAGGTCGCACAAGATCTGCCTGCAACCCTCTTATGGTTAAACTGCCAAAGTCTAGGCTCTCTGCTCACCTTCACTCTTTCATTCCCCTTTTCTCCCGCCTCTGGAACAAACTCCCCCACTCCCTTCAATCCCACTCCTCCCTCCAGGTCTTTAAAACAGCTGTTCACCACCATCTCTTATCTTCCCCCATCGAAAACCTTGATCATTTCTACCCCCGCTAATTTCACCCCAGATTCACATTTTTGAAATACCAACTTCTTTCCTGGAAGTCCTTGGTGTCCTTGCGTTTTATACCTATCCTGCCTCCCCCCAGGCCCTCTGCCTCCCACACATCTCCCGATGTCCCTGCCCTCAAATGTTGTGTTTGTGTGCTTCCTCCCCTTCTCTCCCCATCTTGTCGACCGCTCCCCTTTTTATATACTTTGTTTGCTTGTTTGTTTGATAAATGTTAGCTCTTTCACAAGCCTCGACTCTGTACACCAAAAAAAACAAACAAACAAAAAAAAAACCTATTGAAAACCAAACCAATCCTGCCAAAACAATTCTTAAGAAAAATAAATAAGGGAGCCAACCGTTGACATTCAACATAAATATGAAAGAGGTTTTCAGGCCTTTTACAAAATGGACATTCATCTGCCAGGAGACTTGAGAAGCGGTGCAGCAAGTGGTTAGAAGGGAGGATCCAGGGGGCAAGTCTCCATTGGAGGTCGCCATGTCGTGGCGGCACAGGAGGATGATAGAATCCTTTCCAATTCGGAAAATATGGGGGGGGGGGGGGGGGACAAGGTAAGAGGTCTCTCCATCGAACCCTCCGCTGTGTCATTTGTCCTTGTAAAAGAAAACCTACGCAACCCAAATAGAGGTCTTTTTGTTTCGGAAAACCATTGGATCCTATGCTAAAAGAGGTACAAGGAGGAGAGTTGGCAAGAGAAAACTTGCAAATAAGTTCAGGAAAGGTAGCAGGAGAAGTACCTTGTTCGTTGTCTGCTTGGACTTGCTCCCAATTAGGTGCAAGCTGTGCATAGGTATGAAGCACACAGCGTAACATGCGTGCCACAACACTGGAGGATCGCACGCCAACCAGGCTTGCCAGTGCATCAGCTCCAATCCAACTGCCATTTGGGCTTAAAAGATCGGCGACCGATTTATGTTCTTCGCGACAAAGCATTGAACGAGACACCTATCAGCAGGCATATCGTGGAAAATTGAATTGTAAAACAAACGCACCATCAGGAACATTTGCCTTGTGTACGAATGCGTGGCTCTTGTTGTCGTTAGAGCTCGCCATGCGTTTAGTTCACTCTGATAAAACCTAGAGAGGGGAGACATATCAAGATGAGAAAGATCCATCAAGAATATAGCGTGGTCATAGCCTAGTCTCCCCGCCTGCTGCAAAAGGCGACGAGCGACGTTAACCCAAGCTGGAGAGGGGTGCATGTACAGCATGCGTAGAGCAACCGAAAGTCGAAAGGCCATTAACCGGCTCTTTATGTCAACCAGGCCTTGGCCTCCATCGGTCAGTGGCAAGCCGAGGACCTCGGGTCGCAACCAGTGCTTTCCATCCCAGAAGAAAGACACAAAGCACTTCTGGAGCTGTTGAAGCAACACTACCGGAGGGTGCAGCACAAAGAACCTGTGCCATAGGGTAGAGGCCACCAAACTGTTGATCACCAAGATCCTTCCACGATAAGACAATTGTGAGATCAGATTTCTCCATTTTTGCAGTTTTCCTTCAACAAAATCCGACAGACCAGACAAATTATTTGCTACTGTGGCGTCATTACCCAAGAACACTCGAAGGTATTTCACACCATCAGTGGCCCAAGAACACTCGAAGGTATTTCACACCATCAGTGGCCCATGCAAGAGGAGAAGGAAGTCTTGGTGCCAAGTGACATGACGGACCAAGCCAAAAGGCGCTCGTTTTGTCCCAATTCACTTTGGCGGAAGAAGCCTTTTCAAACACGGATAGACAATAACGGACAACATTAATGTCATTGAGGTTCCGCACAAAGACACACACATAATCAGCATATGCCAGCACCTTAATGGGCCGTTCAAGATGAGAAAACCCAACCCCGGTTAGTCTAGCACGCAAATAAACCAGTAAGGGTTCGATGGAGAGAGCATAGAGCAAGCCAGAGAGGGGGCAACCTTGTCGAATTCCCCTGTTAACAGGCAAGGGTGTAACAAGTTCATTGTTTATCTTAAGCACACTAGAAATATTGTTGTACAGCATCTTAATGTAAGAAATGAAGGTCAGACCAAGTCCAAACCGTTCAAGCACTTTGAAGAGGTACCGATGATCGACGCGGTCAAAGGCCTTCTCCTGATCAAGGAGAAGAAGTCCCAAATCTGTGGGGTTTTCTTTGCACAGTTCAATCATGTCTCTTACGAGGGAGATGTTGTCATAGATGGAGCGTTTGGGTACACAATAGCATTGGTCTTCTTTCAACAATGATGAGTGAGTCGTGATGCCAGGGCTTTCGAGAATAACTTATAGTCTGTGCATAACAAAGAGATTGGGCGCCAGTTTTGAATATAGAGCAAGTCTCCTTTCTTTGGTATGAGGGTGAGAATAGCCCGTCAGCAACTCTGAGGGAGCTCTCCAAGCTGGCAGCTTGCGTTCAAGGTGTTGAGGAGTTCGGGACCCAGTAGATGCCAGAATTTCTTATAAAATTCAGTTGGAAGTCCGACCAATCCAGGCACTTTCCCAACAGCAAGGCTGTGCAGAGCGGCGCCAAGTTCGTCCAAGGTAATGGGCCCCTCCAGGTGGGAACGTCCACCCTCACACAACACTGGCAGGCCGACGGAGATAGAGGCGACACTGACAGGATTTATTTGCTCCATCGAGTATATTTTAGAGAAATATTCCTTTGTGAAAAGTTTGATAACTGATTGGTTGAAAGTGATGGATGAGTCTGCCAAATGCAGTTGAGAGAGCTGTTTGTTCGGAAGGCGTTTCTCTAAAGAAACAAAATACTTAGTTGGTATGTCTGTCTCGTTAAGGTGCTGCACCCTCATCCGAACGAAGGCACCACGTGCATTCCTCTCAGTTATTTCTTTCAATAAAGACTGTTTTTCGGTTAAGGCTCTTTCCTCTTTGCACATTATTATTTTGTCCTGTGACCCTCTGAATATGTAAAATCTCCAATTGCAATAATTCCCTCGCTTCATAATCAGCCCTTTTTGAGAAGCTCTGGTATTGTTGGCAGAAACCTTTGATTTGGGTTTTTACTAGATCCCACCACACCAGTGGGGGGTTAACAGAACAGCTTAAATTCCGTTCCAAGAGATCTGTCCAGAAAGATTCAAAAGCCTGAATAAAATTGAAGTCTTCTATTAAACTATTGTTGAATTTCCAGTGAGAACTCCCTGGACACGGTTTAGAGAGGTGAACGAATGCTCGAGCTAGGGAGTGATCGGAGAAACCGGAAGGCACGATATCAGATTTGCAAACTCCATGCAACAGGTGAGAATTTACATAAATGCAATCAAGCCTCGCAAGTGAGATGTGGTTGTTGGAACAACGACACCATGTACAGGATTGTTCAGAAGGGTGCTGCAAGCGCCAGACATCATGGAGATTATATTTTGCAATGATATTCGCAAAAAGTTTTGCGGTACATGGTTGAGGTTCCGGCCCATTTCGGTCGCATGAGGCATTAACAGTGCAGTTAAAGTCGCCACCAATAAATTAGACAAGTCTGCAGATCGAGTGTTTGGAGGAACTTTCTCAGTTCAGCGAAGAAGGAGATCCGCTCACCATTTTTGCTTGGAGCATACACATTAAGGATTGTAAACTTGACCCGATTGAGATAGAAGGTCACAGAGACAAGATGGCCATCAATGATATTCGCAAATTGAAGCGAGGATGGTTGGAAATGTTTCCCGAAGACAAACATGATTCCTGCCTTAGACGAGGAGCTGTTACTAAAGAAACACTCCTTATCCATAATGAGTCGCCACTGGGCCTGGACAGATCTGACGGCATGGGTCTCCTGCAACAAAGCTATGTCGAGACCGTTAGCGTCTATCAGCTGCTTGGTCTGGATCTGGCGGAGTGAACTTCCACCACCATTGACATTTACTGTTCCAATCTTGAAACTCACCATGTGTTAACTTCGAGTATTTTTCGCCTTGGCGATCAATTTCCTTAAACGGTGACAATGTGTCTGACGAAAGTTGAATGAGTCAGGCCTGCGTACAATAGTCTGAGCACACTCAAGGAAGGACGGTAAATCTGAAAAGTATTCTGTGAGGTTTACACTGCGTTTCCTGTATGTATTTTGCAAGAAAAGTCTCATTTGTTCAGGGGAAGTAGGACCTAGACTGGTAAGCTTCTCCATTGCTTCCACCTGGTGTTTGCTTCCTCCAGGTCAGATTCGTCAGAGTCAGTTTTAATTTCCGAATCACACAAGCTTGTATAGAGGACTATAGAAGGGACGAGGGTGGGGGGGACGAGGGTGGGGGGGGGGGGGGGGAGAAGGGACGAGGGTGGGGGGAGAAGGGACGAGGGTGGGGGGAGAAGGGACGAGGGTGGGGGGGGGGGGAGAAGGGACAAGGGACGAGGATGGGGGGGGAGAAGGGACGAGGGTGGGGAGGGGAGAAGGGACGAGGGTGGGAGGGGGGGGAGAAGGGACAAGGGATGAGGGTGGGGGGGGGGAGAAGGGACAAGGGATGAGGGTTGGGGGGTGGGAGAAGGGACAAGGGACCAGGGTGGGGGGGGGAAGGGACAAGGGACCAGGGTGGGGGGGGGGGGGAAGGGACAAGGGACGAGGGTGGGGGGGAGAAGGGACGAGGGTGGGGGAGGGGGAGAAGGGACGAGGGTGGGGGGGGGGAGAAGGGACGAGGGTGGGGGGGGGAAGGGACGAGGGTGGGGGGGTGAGAAGGGACGAGGGTGGGGGAGGGGGAGAAGGGACGAGGGTGGGGGAGGGGGACAAGGGACGAGGGTGGGGGAGGGGGAGAAGGGACGAGGGTGGGAGGGGGGGAGAAGGGACAAGGGACGAGGGTGGGGGGGGGGAGAAGGGCCAAGGGACGAGGGTTGGGGGGGGGAGAAGGGACGAGGGTGGGGGGGGGGAGAAGGGACAAGGGACGAGGGTGGGGGAGGGAGAAGGGACAAGGGACGAGGGACGAGGGTAGGGGGGGAGAAGGGACAAGAGACGAGGGTGGGGGGGAGAAGGGACGAGGGTGGGGAAGGGGGACAAGGGACGAGAGTGGGGGAGGGGGAGAATGGACAAGGGACGAGGTTGGGGGGAGAAGGGACGAGGGTAGGGGAGGGACAAGGGACGAGGGTGGGGGGGGGGAGAAGGGACAAGGGACGAGGATGGGGGGGAGGGAATGGACAAGGGATGAGGGGGGGTTAAAGGGACGAGGGCAGGGGGGGGGGAGAGACGAGGACAGGGAGGGGAGGAAGGGATGGGAGGAGGGTGAATATCACGCGAGAGAGACAGAGAGAGAGAGCGAGAAGGGACGTGGTGAGGAAAGGAGAATCGATGTAAAAACACACACGCACACACACACACACTTTATAATAATGATCCAATCTGAAGATGCATAATAATGTGTGTGTGTGTGTGTGTGTGTGTGTGTGTGTGTGTGTGTGTGTGTGTGTGTGTGTGTGTGTGTATGTATGTATGTATGTATGTATGTATGTATGTATGTATGTATATATATATATATTGTTACGGTTTTTAGAACCTTCACTTTGTAAGTTTGGTAAATGTTCCCTGATAAATAATCCCCTGTAAATATTCCCATTTTTGGTAAAGGTTAAAGATGGCACCCTAGTTAGTCCATGTACAACACGTAGAACACCATAGGACCTCTCTGTAGTTATCTCATTATTATGTGTTTTAGTTAAGGATCTGTTCCCAATAGTTGAATCTACGTTGCATTAATCAAATGAGATAGGCCCCTTCAATTATCCCCAATCATCTCCCCAATAGGCTTTGTGTACTGCGGGAACCGGCGAGGGTCATAATCACGGCGGTTTCAAAAGAACCGCCGTGCGCGATCCGCGCCGGGCCCCGCCCTGCACTGTCGGTTCCGCGCTTTGCCAGGCAAAGCGGGCGGCCCGGTTTGAGGGGAGGTAGGAGGGGTCGGAACGGTGCCCCCTTGTGGTTGCGGCATTCCGGCCGGGCAAGATTGGGCCATCGGGCAGAAGACCGAAAGGCTCCGCGCCGAGGTGGACCTCGGAATCTCGGCCCGACAAAACCTCCTCCCCTGCATCGAGTGCCGGACGGACCCAACCGCAGTAGACAAACCACCCGCATTCATTGCTCGGCTTTGCGAAGCCGAGCTTCGAAAATGTAATGACGCACCGAGGCTCGTAGTTTAATGGACTGGATAGCGATGGTCGTAGTGATAGTGATGGCGAATGGTAGTTTTACCATTCACCTCACATCATCTATCAGAGCACATGAGCATTAATTTATGGGGTGGCTGTGCAAACTAGCCCGGGAGGGTTAGGATAAAATGATAGGGATTTAGAGATGACTTTAGGAGACTTGGGATTTAAGTAGCGACATTGTACAGGTAGTAGGGGACGTAGGTAGATTAGCTGGTTGATAACGACGGGGGAGTGCTTAGTATAAGGGAAGACGGGGAGCACGAGTTTCAGAAGGGAGTAGTCAGATTAGACGATGCAGTGTATGATTGAGTAATTGTGAAAGTGTGTGATTGGCATTGTATTGAAGTGAATGGTCCTGGGAGGAAAGGAGGGTGCAGGTGGCACCAGGTGTGTGGGCACAGGTGTGCAAATACAGGTGAGAATGGTTGTGGGGAATAAATGGTCTGGAATGAATGGAGTATAGAATGGATGGTGTGGAGTGAGAGTGTGGAAAATGTGGAGTGGGAGTGCATGGTGCGAAGGTGTGAATGGGGGAAAGGTGGACCCCCTTCACGAGTACCCGGGGAGGGTAGTTTAAGAGTAGGTAGAGGGTATAGGTAAATTATGGTGGATATTGACGTCTGTGGTGCGTATGTAGAATGGTGTTTGGTTGGGTGCATTAGTAGAGTAAATTGGATGGGCGTGTGGCGTGTTAGTGTGTATGGTTGAATGGGCACTCCCCCACTGCTAGTCTGTCGGCCAGGTGAGGCCGCAGGTAGGCTCTGGGAGCCAGTAGTGTTCAGTGGGGCCCGAGGATCCAGGGACGGATCCGGGTAGCCCGACGCCAGAGAGGGCGGTAGTGGGGAGAGAGCCGGAGGGCCTTCCCCAAGATAGGTTAGGGTAAGGAGCAGCTAAGCTCGGGAGGCAAGTACGGTGGCGGAGGTGTGCAGGTGAGCAGGTCTGCTGGGAGCGCCACACGACCCAGCCCTGAAATTGTGCGAGGGCACCGTGAGTTGAATCGGGGGAGTGAGACCCCAAATTGGTGAGCGCCACAGATGGTCAGTGGGAATTGGTTTTTAGAACCGCATAGAGTAAAGTGGCCAATGGTTTGGCAGGGAAAGACCCTGGGTAGTGTAAAGAGTGGTAATGTCATTTCAAAGATAGGTAGAATGAAATCCCTTCACACCATATGCAGCCACTCACCAAGGTGAGATAGACTCCACACCATGATGTTGTGTTCGTAAATGGTTGGTTGGATTGGAAGACGCATCATGATGTAAGTGTGACATTGTGCTGTAATTCCATCTCTTCCTCCTTAGGAGGGATTGATGAGGAATTGGAATTGGGGGCAAATTTGGATTAGAGGGATTGGTAACCAAATTGGATTTGGGGAGATATGGGGAAGACGAGACAGTAGTGACGAATTTGTAAATGTGTAGAATTTTGTAAATACGGGGTAAGGGCAAGGGTAGGGTAGGTGACAGGGGGGGTGACGTACAGTAGGGATGAACTTTCTCCACTCGCTCCCATGCACACCTCACCTTGCATTACCTTGTATTAATGTGTACCCTTGCGACCTTGCCCCGATGCTTGCTGTGTCCTTCCTTCCCCACTCACGGCTTGTTCTTTTGGGTCTGGGGGGAGTGCGCAGGTAGCCGCAGTTGTGTGCCTGAACCGCCACTGCCTGCCTGCCTGGACCGGTACACCACTTTATGGACCACACGTTTTGTGGCCGCCCACCTTATGGACCACAGTTCTGTGGCCAAGCACCACACTGATGGAACCCATGTGTTGGGGACTGACCCCTCTGCTGGGACCGGCCAGGATGGCCAGAGAAAGTCATCGCTTGCGGACCTCGGTGAGGTGGCACTAAGCCATGCAGGTGGACCACCTTTAGTTGGCCCCTGCTGGCCACAATTTTTTTTTTAAGCGGACGCGTTTTGTGCCCTTTTTATTACCACCAAATAGGCCGCAAGTAAAGAAGAGGAAAGATCAATGAAGAAACATCAAGAAACATCGGCCCAGGAGAGCAGGAGGAACAAGAACAAGGTCATCAGTTTGTTTTTATTGTGATGACTGTGGTGCTTTATTGTACTTATTAGTGCTTTGGTGCTCTTTTTGGTGAATTGTAATGCTGTTGTGCTCGGGGGTGCACTGCAATATCAATTGTGCATCCCCGGGCATTTGGTTATGGTGTACCGGTACAGTGCAGTGCATGCTCCTTCCTCTTTCAAAACATATTTTTGTCTCCCAAAAGACAGGTCCTGGGTTTGCAGTGTACATAATTAGTGTCTTGTAAATAATGCTCCCCACCGGCTTTATGTGTAGTTTGGAAATAATTCCGTGATTCGGTTATCCTGTGGGCGTGAATCTGTTAGGTGGGACATACTTAACTCTTTTAAAACTGTCGCACTCAGGGTAAGGTTAATAGTAGAGGGTTACTACACCTGAGTGTCACATTAAGTTAAAGTTCTTTTGGGCCGGGACGGCCCTGGAGGAGAGACGGGTGCTGTGTTACGGTTTTTAGAACCTTCACTTTGTAAATTTTGGTAAATGTTCCCTTATAAATAATCCCCTGTAAATATTCCCATTTTTGGTAAAGGTTAAAGATGGCACCCTAGTTAGTCCATGTACAACACGTAGAACACCATAGGACCTCTCTGTAGTTATCTCATTATTATGTGTTTTAGTTAAGGATCTGTTCCCAATAGTTGAATCTACGTTGCATTAATCAAATAAGATAGGCCCCTTCAATTATCCCCAATCATCTCTTCCTCTTCAAAGTGCAGTAGCGGTATGGCAGCGTTCGCTGCCCTTTGTTTTGGTTTGCTTGCTGGCCGCAAGGCGCCATTGAACACGCGGTAATCTGGGGAAAAAAGGGGAGGAGTGGGTTCGAGTGCCAGGAACGAGGCATGGCCTGTCAATGTCCCCTCAAGAGGTGGAGCCAGCGAGCCCTCGTCGGCCAACCAGGGCCGAGGTGAGCCGACCGGTAGGTGTGTCCTAGGAGCCGGCGGCTGAATACAGGAAGGCCCAATAAAAGCGGCTGGGAGGGACTGCTTCACCAGATGAGTGGGAGGTCCGAGATATGAGGTACCAGATGAGCATACAGCTGAATCATAAGGCAGGAGAGTGGGTCCGTTGACGGCGACAATACTGCAATATATTCGCATTGTCCGACCGCGTGAAACCGATACGTGCAGCTGCCGCCGGGTTTCACCTCAAGCCCGGAGCGTGGACCGGAGCGCAACCTGGAGCGGACCTCGACGCTGTGCCATCTGCCCGGACCTTCCTGCCCTGCCATCTGCTTGGACCTTCTCCCCCTTCCAGCCATTCCTTCCTGCCATTCCCTATTCGTGTAAGTCTGTTTGTTCTGTCTGGGCATATGGTAATATAAGACTGTTTTTAAGGTTGCCCTATGTCCTTTTATTTCCTCTCCTTGTATATTCCCTTCTTTCGTTTCCTCTTGTAGATAGTGAATAAACCTGTGTTCTTTCTTACCCTTTTGGTTTCTTCTTCCCCCGATCGATTTAGTCCTTTCCCAATTGAGTACCTGTGGCACGATTCGGCCAACGCTCCGAATTGGGTTTAGTCTTTTGTTAACGGCCCGAGTCGCAGCTCGCTTCGCTCAGCGCATCCATTCACGCTGCGGCCCGGGTGGGAGTATCTCCTCGCTTACGGCCGGTGGTAGTAATTAGGTAGTAAGACGGATTGGGCTTACAACCCTACTTACCACCGACCGGAGGTGACGTCATGCTTCCAGGACCGGCGAACGGCCAGCTTAACAGGACAAGGGGATTAACCCCCCCTTGCTAACGGGAGTGCCGTCCCCTGGATCCATAACAATATATTGTTACAGACGCGGCTTTTAGATGTTATATTGACCGAGCGGTGGTGTATTTAACCGCGTCCGAACAGTTACTCCCCGATTAAAACCCGATTTCACCCGACGTTGACCAGATCGCCCCACGGATATTCAATCGGGAAATCTCTAAAGCGATCGCAAGAGAATGAAAAAGAAGAAGAAGAATACGGAGGAAGAACAGATTTATTATACACACACAAGCAAAGGATGGAAGAAACAGTGACACAGCGAATCCTTAACTTACACTATTCATTTTTACTTAGCCCCAAGACAAACGAGCAGGACAGGACGTTCACACTTACACAGGGGATAATGCAGGCAGGTAAGGCTTGAGATGGAGGCAAGGTCGGGAGGCCGCCGTTCGCAATTCCTCGCGGTTTTGGCGGGAAACCCTCCGTCGCGTATCCACTGCGGGAGACGCCACGCGCTGGTTCGGCACACCTGCTCCTTTTCTTGGGGTGGGGCCGTCTCTCTCCTTTCAGCGCGTCTCTCCAAAGCTGGTTTCCTTGCCGAGTACCTCTCCTCTTTGGCTTGGAGCGTTTCGCATCTCACCGCCTCTCTTTGGTGCAGCCTCTTTGCTCCTCTCCCAGGGTCATCTCCAGTCATCTGGCAAAGCAGTCCCTTACAGTCGCTTTTATCACCTCGGCCGAAATCAAGCCGCCGGCTCCGAGGGCACGCCTACCGGGTCGATCACCGCGGTGTTGATTGGCCGTTAGGGCCGGTTCACTCCTTCCCTCTTCTGACGAGGTGGAGACACGCCTTTCTTCTCCAACCTTACCTCGTGGCCAATGGTGGTTGAAGAGAAAAACCGACCAAAATGCGGAAGGCAAATGGAAGGGAGGTTTTGGGGAAATTGGAAGGGCCTGCGCTTATTTTGTTTGATACAATGCAAAGTCAATCTAGTGGGAAAACACATACTTAGCCTACATGGAATAAGGAAATACACTATTTAAAAGATATATCGTGGCCTGCGTGTACTTTTCATGCAATTTAACTAGGACGCTGACTGCGACCATTATTTACATTACAGGGTGGTACCGTACGTTTGTAACGTTCACATTGTAACGTTTCCACTTCGTTACACTTCCTCCAAAATTGTTACACTTCTCAAATTCGTTACACACTTCTCAAATTCGTTACACACTTCTCAAAATCGTTACACTGCACCCCCCTTTCTTCAGGTCCGTCCTTGGGCCTATTAAACTTTAACTTAGTGTGACACGTAGGTGTAATTCCCTCTACAATTAACCTGACCCTGAGTGTGACAATTTTAAAACACAAATAAGTATGTCCCCCTATTGCATTGCATCCTGTCTAACAGACTCAAGCCCACAGCTAACCGAATTACGGGATTGTTCTCAAACTATACATTTACGGTGGGGAGCATTATTTACAATGACGTGATTTCTTATTAACAACGCAACCCAGGACCTGTGTTTTTTTTTTTTTTCTTTTCTTTTTAGGGAACAAGAGAAAGAAATTCCTGTTGGGAGGGAGGAGACAGCACGCATTGCATCGATGCACCAGTACCAATACCACCAAAGCACCCAAAAGCACCCAAACACCACAAAGCACCCAAAAGCACCATCCGGTGCGGTCACCATGGTTCATAATAAACACAACAAAACAACTGGTGGTGGTCTTCTCTTTCTCTGCTGGGCCGATGTTCTTCCCGACGTCTTCTGGCTTCATGCGGCCTATTTGGACATAATAAAAAGCACAACTTGTGTCCATTTTTATTTAGGGCCTCAGGGGCCAACTAAGGGTGGTCCACCTGTTTGGCATAGGTGCCACCTTACCGAGGTCCGCAAGCAAGATTCCCTGGCCACTATGGCCGGTTTCCAACAGAGGTGCCCTGCCCCCGAACCTGGGGTCCATCAAGTGGTACTTGGCCGCAGAACAGCGGTCCATAATGTGGTACATCAACGCAATGCATGCTGGTTCTGGGAATCTCGGGCGCACAATGGCCACCTCACGCACGCTCCCATCGGCACCCAATGGCGCACAGGTCATGTGGGAGACAAAAGAAAGACAATTGAGCGAGGGGTAAGGTCACAAGGGTACACGTCAATAAGGCAATGCAAGGTGAAATGCGTACGGAGGGCGAAGTGAGAAAGCTCGTCCCTACCGTACGTCACCCCCCTGTTACCTAGCCCACCCTTGCCCTTACCCCATATGTACAAAACCTACACATTACCAATTCGTCACTACCGTCACGTCTTCCCCATATTTCCCCTATAGCAAATTCGTCTCCACAATCCCTCTATCCAAAATTTGCCATCACCAAATTCATCATCAGTCCTCATAAGGAGGCAGAGATGGAACATCAAAGCACAATGTCACACCCACGTCATGATGCGTCTCACAATCCAAAACATTTGCATCAAAAATAATTAAACATGGCATGGTGCGGAGTACCTGTCACCTCAGGTGAGTGGATGCAGATGGTGCGAGGAGATCCTTCATCCTAACTATCCTCTAAATGACTTTAACACACTTTACACTACCCGGGGTCTTTCCCTGCCAATCCATTGGCTAACTTACACTATGGGTTCTAATAACCAATTCCCATTGGCCAAACTGTGGTGCTTCTCAATTTGGGGTCTCACTCCCCCGATTCATCTCCCGGTGCTCTAGCACAATTTCTGGGCTGCGACGTGTACCTCTCCCCAACAGGTCTACCCACCTGCACACCTCCACCACTGTAGTTGCCACCCGAGCTTACCTAGCTCCTCACCCTAACCTAACTACCTGGGGACAGCCCCTCTCCTGGCTCTGTCACCCCATGGTGCCCTCTGGCACTGGGCTACCCGGGTCCGTCCTCCGGATCCTCGAGCCCCATTCACAACAACTACTACCGGCTCCCAGAGCCCACCTGCGGCCTCACCTGGCCGACATCCTCACAGTGGTGGAGTGCCCAAACCAACTACACACACTAACAGGCTACACGCCCAGCCATTTCCACAACACCAATGCACCCATCCACATACCATTCTGTCACCCGCACCACAGATGCCAATATCCAACCACAATTTACCTGTACCCTCTACCTAACACTTACACTACCCGCCCCGGGTATCCGTGATGGGGGTCCACTCTTCCCCCATTCACACCTTCGCACCATCCACTCCACTCCACAATTTCCACCATTCTCACTCCACGACCATCCATTCCACTACTCCAGATATTCCACACTACCATTTATTCCACACAGCCACATACACCTGTTCTTCATTCACCTGTCGTTGCACACCTGTGCAATCATACCTGGTGCCACCTGCACCCTCCTTTCTTCCTGGACCATTTGGTCAACACAACACGCAATCACCACTACTCCCTCATACACTGCTCCACACACCTGTTCAGTTGCACACCTGTGCAATCACACCTGTTCCATTCTCACCTGTTCAATCCTCACACACACGGCATCATCTCAGCTAACTACTCCCCTCTGAAACTTGCGCTTCCCAGTCGTCCCTTTAAACTATTGCGCTCCCACGTCATTATCATCCACACTAATCTACCTGCGTCCCCACTACAGGTATCAGTCACTAACTAAACTTAACGTCACCTAATGTCATCTTTCTAGATCCCTACAATATAACCTAACCCACCCGGGCTAGTTTTCACTGCCATACACCCCATAAACTATTGCTCCTTTGCCCCCACGTCTGTGAGGGATGGTGGATTTGCCATCCCACCACATCGGGGGTCTCTCACTATCAATTTTGTTCGTCCAGATTTCCAACCAATTCAAAAATTTTCCATTTACTGCCAATTCTATTCACTTTTCTAAATTTCGTTTTAAATCACTATCACTATCACCATCACCCGTCTACTTATTACATCCTCTCGGTGCGCCAATTCACATCTACAGCCCGGCTTCGTACAGCCGAGCACTGAACGCGGATTCTTTTGTGCTGGCGGCTGGATGCGTCCCGCATTCGGGGCAGGGGCGGGGGCTTACCCGGGCCGAGATCCCACGCATCACCTCGGCGTGGAGCCATCCAATGTCCCGATCTCGACCTGCCGGCACGTCTCAACAAAACGTGGTCGCCATAGCGACCCTTCCTATCCAGCTGCCCGCTCCGCCTAGTGGAGCCCGGCCGCGGCCGTTCCAAGCGAGGCACAGCGTGGATCGCGCACGGCGGTCCTTTCGAAACCGCCGTGGTTCGGATCCCCGCTGGTCCTCGCGGCACGCGAAGCTGCCCGACGCGCACCGAGGGCCTGATTCGGCTATAAGTCGTTCTAACCTCTTGCCTGGTTACCGTCGACGCTTCACCTGGATTCTTACAAGCATACGCTACCCCTTTCTTGCTCATACGTGCAGCTGTTCCCATTCTCCTCGTACCTTTCCTGACACACCTCGGTACACTCATTCCGCTCGCCGACTTGGTCACACACCTGACCACTGAACACTTTGGCACACATTCGTTGGTCGCACACCTCACCAACACACCTCTTCGCGCCCCCTCCTCGGTCACTTCCTCTGTGACAATCACAGGTGTGCCCTCATTCGCACACCCAACCACGTGCCTCACTACCAACTCAAATGTGCCTTCCCACACACGCTCTACCATTCCAGGTGTGCATCCTTCCATCCCAGGTGTACATCCTCGCTCACCTGTCACAACCAACTCACGCTCCTTGTCACTCTCACTACTCTCACCACCACTCTTGACAGCGCACTCACCCTTACTTTCGACGGCACACTCGTTCCTCATGCACCCGTCCGTTACACACCTTTCTCGCGCACACCCTCCCGTTACATCCTCTGTAACACTCACCACAGGTGTACACTCTCTCGTTACTTCCTCCGTAACACTCACCACAGGTGTACACTCTCTCGTTACTTCCTCCTTAACACTCACCACACCGCGCTTCCATGTACCCCCTCGCACACGCGCTTCGACCGGCTCACTCCTGACGGCACACTCACTCCTCGGCGTGCACTTTTTCCTCACACACCCCATGGTCGGACATTCTCGCACACCTCTTTTTTCGCACACCTGACCTGTCACACACTTCACCAACGGCCTTTCACGAACACCCGGATCCAAACCAATCCCCAAGCCGACTGGAGCTTTCCCCACATCATATACATTGCCACTCACCTCCGTACTTCGTCTCCGCACCTCCTTTGCCACCTGCAAACTCTTTATTTGGTTAGTGAGCACTTCATCATGATTTGAACACAGACCTTGTACATATTCCATGACTTCCTCCTTTATCTCCCTTTTAGTTTCCCTCCGTCTCTTCTTAATTTCACTCACCCCTTCTTCCACCTCCTCTAATTTTTCCTTTACCTCCTTCAGCTCCCGGTGCGCCCCCTCTATTTCTTCCTCCATCGCTACTTTAACCGTTTCTATGTGCGTCCTTACCTCCCGGTCCTTCGTCTCCATTACTTCTGTCACCTCTTCCAACCTCTTCGTCAATCCCTCATGTACCATTTGACATTCCTTTTGTGTCGCTATTAATTCATTTTTAATGTCCTTTTGTGTTGCTTTTAAACCCCCGATGATTGCAGTGTTCTTTTCCACTTGGTCCGCTAGTTCCTTTTGTCCCACTGTCAGCTGTTCTACTCCTTTCGTCAGATCTTCCATTCCCCCCTGTAACTTTGCCGTATTATTTCTCACCTCTTTCTCTATACGCTTTTCGCCTCGCTTTACCTCCTCGCGTAGCCCCGAGACCTCCTCACTCACCCCTCGTCGTATTTCCTCCATCTGGTTCCCCATCTGTTCGATTTCCCGAGCGGATTGTTCCCCTATTTCCCGCAATTTGTCCTCCATCCTATTTTCTAACCCCATTAACCCATTTTTCACCCCCTCTAACTGATTCTCCTGGGCAGCCATTCTGTTTTCCACCCCCGTTAACCCATGTTTCACCCCTTCTATCCCATTGTCTAACCCCTCAAATTTCTTGTCTAATCCCTCAAATTTCTTTTCTAATCCCTCAAATTTCTTTTCTAATCCCTCACCGGTACCCCTCGCTTCGTCCCTCATTACCCCCAATTGGCCCTCCAATCGGTCACCCTGAGCATCCATTTTTGCTTCTAGCCCCATATTTGCCATTAGTATGGTTGCATTAATCTGCGCCATGAGGTCCCGCACATCAATTCCCGCTATTTGCGCAGCGGGCGCGGCTACCCCGCGCTCGTGCGAGCCGCCACTTTGTGCGTCTGATACCACGTGCGCGAGAGCGCCATTTTGTGCACCTGATACCCCCTCAACCACATTGCCAATGTTCTCCTCCTCCCTTTCCTCCACATACATTTCCCCGAGGTCCTGGGTCGATTCCACCCTGTCTATCTCTCCCACCGACATCCGATCGCCTTGATTGTCCATGGCGCGATCTCAAAATTCGGGTTTTGCTTTATAAAACAAAATAAATTTCGGCAGCTTGTAATTTTGAGCGCGTTAAGCGCGCTTCGGGTCCGATTTCGGGTCCGATCTCCCTCCTCGACACCAATTGTTACTCTAATAGTACAATTGGTGTTCCAAAATTTGGGCCTAACAAATTTAGTCCCAGGTCCGAATTCCACTCCTCGACACCAAATGTTACAGACAATTTGTACAATTTGGTGTCCAAAATTTGGGCTAAATAAATTTAGTCCCAGGTTCGAATCCCAACTCCTGACAACCAAATGTTACAGACGCGGCTTTTAGATGTTATATTGACCGAGCGGTGGTGTATTTAACCGCGTCCGAACAGTTACTCCCCGATTAAAACCCGATTTCACCCGACGTTGACCAGATCGCCCCACGGATATTCAATCGGGAAATCTCTAAAGCGATCGCAAGAGAATGAAAAAGAAGAAGAAGAATACGGAGGAAGAACAGATTTATTATACACACACAAGCAAAGGATGGAAGAAACAGTGACACAGCGAATCCTTAACTTACACTATTCATTTTTACTTAGCCCCAAGACAAACGAGCAGGACAGGACGTTCACACTTACACAGGGGATAATGCAGGCAGGGAAGGCTTGAGATGGAGGCAAGGTCGGGAGGCCGCCGTTCGCAATTCCTCGCGGTTTTGGCGGGAAACCCTCCGTCGCGTATCCACTGCGGGAGACGCCACGCGCTGGTTCGGCACACCTGCTCCTTTTCTTGGGGTGGGGCCGTCTCTCTCCTTTCAGCGCGTCTCTCCAAAGCTGGTTTCCTTGCCGAGTACCTCTCCTCTTTGGCTTGGAGCGTTTCGCATCTCACCGCCTCTCTTTGGTGCAGCCTCTTTGCTCCTCTCCCAGGGTCATCTCCAGCTCATGCTCAACTCCAGTCATCTGGCAAAGCAGTCCCTTACAGTCGCTTTTATCACCTCGGCCGAAATCAAGCCGCCGGCTCCGAGGGCACGCCTACCGGGTCGATCACCGCGGTGTTGATTGGCTGTTAGGGCCGGTTCACTCCTTCCCTCTTCTGACGAGGTGGAGACACGCCTTTCCTCTCCAACCTTACCTCGTGGCCAATGGTGGTTGAAGAGAAAAACCGACCAAAATGCGGAAGGCAAATGGAAGGGAGGTTTTGGGGAAATTGGAAGGGCCTACGCTTATTTTGTTTGATACAATGCAAAGTCAATCTAGTGGGAAAACACATACTTAGCCTACATGGAATAAGGAAATACACTATTTAAAAGATATATCGTGGCCTGCGTGTACTTTTCATGCAATTTAACTAGGACGCTGACTGCGACCATTATTTACATTACAGGGTGGTACCGTACGTTTGTAACGTTCACATTGTAACGTTTCCACTTCGTTACACTTCCTCCAAAATTGTTACACTTCTCAAATTCGTTACACACTTCTCAAATTCGTTACACACTTCTCAAAATCGTTACACTATATATCCAACCCCTGGTGCATACAATTTCCTTTGAACATTCTTGTGATGTCTCTGCAATTTGAATGGAGTCCACCTGTGGCTAATTCAATTGATTGGACATGACAAATAACCACACCTTTCTATATAAGGACCCACAGTTGACATGGCATGTCAACGGAGAATCTCTACCATGAAGTCAAAGGAACTGGCCATAGAAATCCGAGACAGAATTGTAAGGAGGCATAGATCTGAGGAAGGGTATAAAACAATTTCTAGAATGTTAAAAGTTCCCAAAAGCACAGTGAGGTCAGCTCCATCATTAGGAAATACAAAGAATATGGACTATCCAGACTCTTCCGAGAGCTGACCGTCTGACCAAATTGAGCAACCTGGCAATAAGGACCTTGGTCAGGGAGGTGACCAAGTACCTAATGACCACTCTGACAGAACCAGAGTTCCTTGACTGAGATGCCAGAAGGAAAACAGTCTCTGCAGCACTTCACAAATCTAGGTTTTATGAGAGAGTGGCCAGACAGAAGCCACTTCTGAGAAAAAGGCACATGACAGCATGCCTGAAGTTTGCAAAAAGGCACGTGAAAGACTGAGCATGAGGCAAAATACGTTGTTGTCTGATGACACCAAAATTAAACTTTTTGGACTAAATGCAAAGCGCTACGTCTGGGGGAGGCCGCGCACAGCTCATCAACCATCTAACACCATGTCTATCATGAAGCATAATGGTGGCAGCACCATGCTGTGGGGATGCTTTTCAGCGGCAGGACGAGGAGAGTTGTAAGGATAGAAGGAACAATGGATGGGACCAAATACAGGCAAATCCTTCAGGAGAACCTGCTTTTGATGGCAAAACACCTGATACTGCAGCGAAGATTGACAATCCAACAGGACTTTGACCCCAAGCATACAGCCAAAGCAACACTGGAATGGCTTCAGAGTAAGAACGTGAAAGTCCTTGAGTGGCCCAGCCAAAGCCCAGACTTGAATCCCATTGAAAATATGTGGAAAGACATCAAGATTGCTGTTCACTGACGGTCCCCAACCAACTTGACAGAGCTTGGGGAAAAGTGCAAGGAAGAATGGGAGAAACTCCTCAAATCCAGATGTGCAAAGGCTCATACAGACATACCCAAGAAGACTCGAAGCTGTAATCGCTGACAAAAATGTGCTTCTACGAAGTATTGATTCAGGGGGCTGAATACTTATGTAAATTAGATACTTATGTAAATTCTAGATATTTCTGAAATTGACTCAGGTGGCTGAATACTTATGTAATTTAGATATTTCTGAATTTCATTTTCAAGAAATTTGTAAAAAAATTCTAAAAACCTGTTTTCATTTTTAGCTGGGCGGCTTAGCTAAAAAATTCGGATCGATTGTGCCTTTTCCCTTAAAAGCATGAAACTTGGCACATGGCTAGAATACCCGAAAAGAAAGATTTTTAGTCCAGGGGGCATCCCCAATTTCACCCCATATGGCGGCCATCTTGAAATCCAAGATGGCCATCATACAAGACCTATTTTGATGAATATCTCCATAATTAGAACAGATATCAAAATGGTTGAAGTGCCTATACCTACATTTTTAGGGTCTAGGATTCCAATGGCAACATAAAATATTCAATAGTATATGGCAGCCATCTTGAAATCCAAAATGGCCGCCATAACAGACCTGTTTTGATGAATATCTCCATAATTAGAACAGCTATCTAAATGGTTGCAGTGCCTACACCTACATTTTTAGGGTCTAGGAATCCAATGGTAACATAAAATATTAAGCAGTTGTGCAAGGAAACGTTCTAAAGATAGACCTGCATTGGCTGATGATGCAGGCGAGGGTCCATCTGGTGTTTCTAAGCGCACTCGTCAGTCGACTTCTGCATTGTCAATTTGTGAAGACCTCTGCTTTTTCTGCCAGAAGTCATCTGGAAAAGACCAGCTTCATGATGTTTCCACATTCAAGACTGACAGACGTGTTCGGGAGTGTGCTGCACTTGTAGAAGACGATGACTTGCTAAGACGTCTCAGCGGTGGAGATATGATTGCACTGCAATCAAAATACCATGCGAAGTGCCTAGCATCTCTATATTATCGTGCATCCACCATTCAAACAGAGCAAGCACCAGCAGACTATCGCGATAAAATGCGCCACAGCACTGCATTTGCAGAACTTGTGACATTCATTGAAGAGAGCCGCTTTGAGGACCACACCACTGCTCCAGTATTTAAGCTAGCTGACCTTTCAAATCTGTATTCTTCACGGCTGGAACAACTGGGTATCAAGCATGAAAGCCGCATACATTCTACAAAGCTCAAGCAGAGAATTCTTTCCCGTTTTCCTGATATGAGAGCGACTAAAAAGGGCAGAGATGTTTTGTTAGTCTTTGATTAGGACATCGGGCATGCCTTAGCGAAGGTGTGTAAACAGGACAGCGATAGTGATGCAATCCACCTTGCTCGGGCAGCTGAAATCGTCCGCCGACAGTTGTTTGATAAGTGTAAGCCATTTGATGGTTCATTTAGTGAAACATGTCAGGAGGAATCTGTGCCTGATTTGCTGGTATCGCTAGTCAACATGATTCTAGAGGGTCCAAGTATTAAGGACCAGGCATTCCAACCTTCCAGTCCAGCTGCACTAAGCTTAGCACAGCTTCTTAAGTTCAATGCTGTAAAGCATGTCCGCAAGCAAAAGGATAAATCCACCTATGTAAGACACAGTCAGGAACGGGAAACCCCAGTGCCAATTTATGTTGGGTTGAAGTTGCATGCAAAAACTAGGAAAAGAGAGTTGGTCGAAAAGCTATCCCAACTTGGTGTCAGCATTTCGTATGATAGGGTTCTTCAGATATCTACCGAAATGGGGAATAGTGTTTGCCGGCTATACAGATTGGAACAGGTCGTGTGTCCACCTAAACTTAAGGGGAACCTGTTCACTACATCTGCCGTTGACAACATAGATGTCAATAAGAGCTCGACAACAGCAAAAGACCATTTCCATGGAACTGGCATCTCATTATTCCAGCATCCAAAGGAACATGATGAGGGTACTGATTGTGGAAGAGCCATACTTGGTGGTGCTGTCGGCGTGAAGAAACTTGAACCTTTGCCAAATTACTACACGAACGTACCACCTATTCAGACGAGTGTAAAAGGATCTGTAGTTCCAGACATAGGTCTGAAGACCCTTGCACGGGAGAAACCGGATGAGAATGAGGAAAAATGGCTCCAGAACGTAAGAGAACACATTGAAAACGACACTTCAACCTCCCGTGCAGAGAACATTTCCTGGGCTGCATACCATGCTCACAACCTGTCTCAGTCAACTCGACCAACATCTGTAACGGCTCTAATGCCGCTGTTTCATGAAAGTGCACACACTGTGGCCATGATAAAACACTCCATGGATGTCATTGGGAGTGCCGTGCAACATCTAAATCCAGGACAGACTCCTGTCATTGCCCTTGATCAACCATTATTTGCAATTGCAAAACAGATTCAATGGAAATGGCATGAGCAATATGGAGAGGACAGATTTGTTCTGCTATTCGGAGGATTGCACTTTGAAATGACTGCACTGAAGACATCGGGTGACTGGTTATCTGGAAGCGGCTGGGTAGAAGCATTGGTGCAAGCCAATATTGCCTCAGCGGGAAGTGCAGATTCTTTCCTGCGAGCTGCACATGTTTCACGCTCGCGCAATGCCCATCAGGTGACAGCTGCAGCCTTGCACATACTGCAGCATCGGGCATACAATGACTATGCAATAGAAGCTGAGACGAAACTTTCATTTACTGATTGGTGTGGCAAAATGACGAAGGAACACCCACAGTTCCAATACTGGAGTCTCACGATGGCATTGGAGAACAGCATCCTGACCTTTGTGCGCTCATTGAGGGAGGCTGACTTTGAAATGTACTTAGATGCTTTATGGGAGCTTCTTCCGTGGTTCTTTGCTCTTGACCATACGCACTATGCAAGATGGGTCACAGTCCATTTGCGTGATATGATGGACTTGCACAAGACACACCCTAAAGTTCTGGATAATTTCCGAGCTGGCATGTTCACGGTACAAAAGACCCAACGCAAATTTTCTTTAATTGCTACAGATCATGCACATGAACAGAACAATGCACGTATCAAGGGAGATGGAGGAGCTGTGGGTCTGCTGGACAATGCCCATGCTCTGCAAAGATGGATGGTTGCAGGTCCAGAGGTCTCAAGGGTGATTGATGAGTTTGAGACTGCACAGGAGCAACATGAAAGCAAAGCGCCATCACTGCATCATGATCAGAATAAAAGCACCCAGATGACCTTTGACAAACATGTCAGATCAGTTGTATCAGTTATCGAGGAGCTAGGTAATCCATTTCTTGAAGAAACCGCTGACCTTTTGGTCCTTGACACAAAGGATATAGCAAGTGCATCAGTCGTACAAAGTGTGAAAGACGTGCAGAAAGTGGGAAAGGAGGCTCTGGAGTCATTTGTGCAAGAGAGCCTGATTGAACGCTCAAAGCCTTTGAATGATGTCGTCCCGCGCAAAAAGTTACCTCTATTTGGCAGCTCATCAGTAACAGACCAGCTGACAGATAAACACAAGGTAGCCTCATTGAAGAGTGACGTTCAACTGTTTTCGCGCCTCTATATTGCCTGTCAAACCCGCGAGGGAAACCTGGATGAATTTTTCCGTCATGAAAATCAATCTTTCCCTCCATCTCTGTCCAAGGATGGGAAGCTTCGACCTGGTACAAAGAGCGACCTTTTGGACTGCTTAGAGGAACTTTCACCATCAAGCACACAGATGCCAGAGGTGACATGTGTCATACTTGACGGGGCAGTAATTGTTCAAAAGCTAAAGCCCGATTTTGGCACAGTCAAAACATTTGGCGAATATGCCGAAAAGGTCTTCATCCCATTTGTTTTCTCACAGTACAAATCTGCAACCCGACTTGATCTGGTGTGGGACCGTTACCTACCCGACAGCCTTAAGAGCATGACCCGTGAAAAGCGTGGCAAGGGGGTTCGCCGACGAGTAGATACCTCAGTTGAAATTCCTGGACAGTGGCAGAACTTTCTTCGAGTTGATGAAAACAAGCGTGAACTCTTCAGCTCCTTTCCAATGAAACAATTAAATCATTTGAAGACCAGCGCAAGGAGCTAGTTGTCACACTTGAAACAGAGGTTCTTACTGCTCCACCACGCATTGATCTAGAATCACTCTCCCCGTGCACTCAGGAAGAGGCAGATGGTCGGATGTTCCTACATGCTGCTGATGCAACACAGAGAGGGCATAGTAAGGTCCTCATACAAACTGTGGACACAGATGTTGTCGTGCTTGCAGTTACAGCATCCCAGAAGCTTTCAGTGATGATATGGTTACAATTTGGGACAGGCAAGAACATGCGATTTATCTCTGCACATGATATAGCCACAGCTCTTGGCCCTGAGAAATCTAAAGCCCTCCCCATGTTTCATGCACTAACAGGGTGTGACACTTCTTCAGCGTTTAATGGGCGTGGAAAGGTAACTGCATGGAATGTGTGGGAATCATTCCCTGAGCTCACAGAGGTACTAGCAGAAATTTGCCACCAGAGCACAGAGATAACTGAAACCTGCATGAACGTCATTGAGAGATTTGTTATTCTGTTGTATGATCGCACAAGTACTGCTACTGACATTAACATTGTACGAAAGAAACTGTTTGCAAAGAAGGGCAGACCTGTGGAATCAATTCCACCAACACATGATGCCCTTGTGCAGCACGTAAAGCGGGCAGTATACCAAGGCGCACTATGCTGGGGACAAGCATTGCATGCTAAGCCTGATCTACCAAGCCCCACTGAATGGGGTTGGCAAAAAACGTCTGCTGGCCAGTTCAAACCAATATGGACAACACTTCCAGAGGCTGCAAAGATCTGCAATGAACTTGTTAAGTGTGGGTGCAAAAAAGGATGTACTGGTCGTTGCCGGTGTAAGAAAGCTGCACTTCCCTGTACTTCTCTCTGCGCATGTGATGGAGAATGCAGCAAAGACTAGAAAACCACAAGATGGCACAGTTACAGTCTGCGATGTCAAAGACACTTTTAATCACTGAAGAATGCCAACCTGTTAAGAGTATTTATATGCATTCCCAGTATGCATGATACTATGCAAAATTAATATTTTCATATGACTGCTTAATATTTTATGTTACCATTGGATTCCTAGACCCTAAAAATGTAGGTGTAGGCACTGCAACCATTTACATAGCTGTTCTAATTATGGAGATATTCATCAAAACAGGTCTGTTATGGCGGCCATCTTGGATTTCAAGATGGCTGCCATATACTATTGAATATTTTATGTTGCCATTGGATTCCTAGACCCTAAAAATGTAGGTATAGGCACTTCAACCATTTTGATATCTGTTCTAATTATGGAGATATTCATCAAAACAGGTCTTGTATGACGGCCATCCTGAATTTCAAGATGGCCGCCATATGGGGTGAAATTGGAGATGCCCCCTGGACTAAAAATCTTTATTTTGGGGTATTCTAGCCATGTGCCAAGTTTCATGCTTTTAAGGGAAAAGGCACAATTCATCAGTTAAGCAGCCCCACTATTTGTCATTATGGGTATATTGTATAGATCGAATGACATAAAATTTACATTTAATCCATTTTAAATTCAGGCAGTAAGACAAGAAAATGTGAAAAAGTCAAAGGGTGTGAATACTTTCTAAAGGCACTGTGCAGTGCCTATACAAACTCTACACCCCTTTTCAAATTTTTCACCTTTTATTGCCTGAGAGCCTGGAATTAAATTGCATTAAATTAGACTTTTAAAACCTTTATTTACACATCGTAACCCACAACTTCCAAGTGAAAAACAAATTCTAAAAATGTCAGAAAATTAATTAAAAATACAACACTAGAATATCTTGGTTGGATAAGTGTCCTCCCACCTTATAATAGCAATTATAAATTAGGTCAGGTGCAACCAATCACCTTTAAAATCACACACTAATTAATTGGCCTCCACCTGTGTTAAATTGTAGTGATTCTGATTATTTCAGAAAAAAATCAGCTGTTACTTTCGGTTTCCACTGCTGGGTAGTTCATTTCACAGCAAAGACACAACCATGAGCACCAAGGAGCTTTCAAAAGACCTCCAGGATAAAGTTGTAGAAAGGCACAGATCAGGGGATGGGAATACAAAAACTTCAAAGGCCTTGAATATCCCTTGGAGCACAGTTAAGACAATCATTAAGTGAAAGGTGTATGTTACCACGAAGACCCTGTCTAGATTAGGCCGCCCATCAAAACTGGATGACCAAGCAAGGAGGTGACTGATCAGAGTCCACCATGAGGACACTGGCAACTTTGAAAGAGCTACAGACCTATATGGCAAAGACTATTCACTGTGTGCATGTGACAACAATATCTAAAGCACTCCACAAGTTTGGGTGGCAAGAAGGAAACCATTACTCAAAAAAGCCCACCTTGAGTCCCATTTGAAGTATGCAAAAATCCACTCCGGAGATTCTGAAGCCATGTGGTAAAAGGTTATGTGGTCTGACAAAACCAAAATGGAACTTTTGGCCGAAATGCAAAACGTTACATTTGGCGCAAACCCAACCCAAAGAACACTATCCTTACTGTGAAGCATGGTGGTGGCAGCATCATGTTATGGGGATGTTTCTCATCAGTAGGGACTGGGACACTTGTCATGATAGAAGAGAAAATGGATGGAGCAAAATACAGGAAAATCCTAGAGGAAATTATGCGCTGCTCTCTGCAAGAGAGCTGAAATTGGGATGGAAGTTCACCTTTCAGTATGACAACGACCCAAAGCACACAGCCAATGCTACACTAGAGCGGCTAAGGAACAAAAATATACAATACTAGCCGAAACCCGTGGAACATCCACGGAAGGGAGGATGTGGTGTATGGATAGAGTGTACCATTATGGATGGCATAGGGGATTTGCTTGTCCGAGTAAGAGTTAGGAAGAAAGATGAGAATGAAGAGTGCGTATATGAACAACGTATTTATTGCAATCTACTTAAATGGCAACGCCACGATATACTTTTGAAAAATGAATGGATTCGTAATAGGAATCGGCATAGCACCACTCTGGGATTGTCCACTCAGCGGACGGCTTGCTTCGCCTTCGCCCAGCAGACGCCAATACGATGGCGTCGTAAGATGGCGTCGTATCGGCAGTTAATCGGATGCTTTTGGGCCCCAACGTCGGCTAATTCAGATTTTTCGAGTATGGCTGTACGTGATAAACAAAGGGCGCGGTTCGTAGATCGTAAATCCATTAGTGCCGTGGGCATCGGGTCACTGGGTGCGGCGTAAAAGGGATAACAAATTCGAGTCCTTACGCTATTATTATATAGATACAGTCTGAGAAATATACAATATTCACTTGGTACAAAAAGTCATTGAGTGGCCCAGTCAGAGCTCTGACCTAATCGAAAATCTGTGGCATGACTTGAAGTTTTCTGTCAATCAACACTCCCTACGCAACTTGACTGAGCTTGAACAGTTTTGTCCAGAAGAATGGACAAATATTGCCCAAGCAAGGTGTGCAAAGTTGGTAAAGACCTATTCCATCAGACCCACAGCTCTAATTGCTGCCAAAGGTGCCTCGACCAAGTATTAACTAAGGGGGATGGACACTTATCCAACTAAAATATTTTAGTTTTGTATTTTTAATTAATTTTGTGAAATTTGTAGAATTTGTTTTACCCTTGGAAGTTGTGGGTTATGATGTGTAAATAAAGGTGGAAAAAAGTCTTATCTAATGCATTTTAATTCCAGGCTATAATGTCTGCCTTCGTTCCTTATGCACAGCCACATCTTTTAAATTCCAATCACCAACCTCGTGGTACAAATAAAACTTTGTGTGGGGGGTAACATAGGCTATGTGGCCGTGGCGGGCGGCGGGAGCGGGCGGCGGGGGAGGAGGGGCAAACATTCTCGATGTAAATGTGCACTGTGCAGCATCACCTGGTGGTGGTGGCAGAGGGTATTACAATTTTCCTTTTTTACCTGGGCAACACCAAGGTTAAAGCATCTGTGCAGTGTGTCTCGTCACTGAACTACTCCCAAAAACTTTTATGAAATCGTACCAAACTTCTGGTATGCACCGACCTCTCCCATGTGTATGTCAGAAGGGTATTTTGTTTTTTAATTTTTGAAAAAATAAATGTTTGTTTTTTTTTTTCAACTTAAATCTTCAACTTCATTTGTTTATAAAATGTAATATTTATTTATTTTCATTATTAATCATTTATTTATTTTCTTTCTCATCTGGGCAATATCTCAGGCACCTTTTGAGCTAGGAGGTTGATATTTGGACATGACAGTGACCAAGTGATGTGGCTATCAAGGATATTTTTGATTTATTGATTAATCAATTAATCTATTTAATAATTATTTATTGATGAATAAATTAATTATTTAATTTTTTTAATTAATGACTTATTTAATTAAATTTCTAAACGTTACATCTTCAGATGAAGCACTTGTGGTTTAGTTATGCTATTAGCCAATTGATTAAGAAAATATTTTATGACAATCTTTTATTGATTTTAATTATGCAATTAATCAATCAATTATTGTACACCTCTCCCGCCCAATGCAGTCTCTATAAGCTGCACTGTAGGATATGTAATTATTTGGCATGGGGCGGTGTACTTTGAATGTATCTATACTTGTTTGTATTATGATTGGTGTAAACCATAACAAAACAGCAACTCATCCTCAGGTATAGTCATCTATCTATATATCGACATATCTGGGCAGTCTGTGTTGTCACTGAACAACTCCATTGAAATTTTGTTTCCATGGCTGTGAAGTGTTTTTAATTACGTGGTGGTGAGGTGTTTTAATAACGTGGTAGTGAAGTGTTTGGAATTACTTGGTGCTGAGGTGTTTTGAATTACGTGGTGGTGAGGTGTTTTGAATTACGTGGTGGTGAGGTGTTTTGAATTACGTGGTGGTGAGGTGTTTTGAATTACGTGGTGGTGAGGTGTTTTGAATTACGTGGTGGTGAGGTGTTTGGAATTACTTGTTGGTGAGGTGTTTTGAATTGCGTGGTGGTGAGGTGTTTACAATTACTTGTTGGTGAGGTGTTTTGAATTATGTGGCGGTGAGGTGTTTTCAATTATATTGTGGTGAGGTGTTTTAATTAGGTGGTGGTGAGGTGTTTTAATTACGTGGTGGTGAGGTGTTTTGAATTACGTGGTGGTGAGGTGTTTTGAATTACGTGGTGGTGAGGTGTTTTGAATTACTTGTTGGTGAGGTGTTTTGAATTATGTTACGGTGTGGTGTTTTGAATTACGTGGTGGTGAGGTGTTTTGAATTATGTGGTGGTGAGGTGTTTTGAATTACTTGTTGGTGAGGTGTTTTGAATTATGTTACGGTGTGGTGTTTTGAATTACTTGTTGGTGAGGTGTTTTGAATTATGTGGTGGTGAAGTGTTTTGAATTATTTGGTGGTGAGGTGTTTTGAATTACGTTGTGGTGTGGTGTTTTGAATTATGTGGTGGTGAGGTGTTTTGAATTACGTGGTGGTGAGGTGTTTTGAATTATGTGGTGGTGAGGTGTTTTGAATTATGTGATGCTAGGGTGTTTTAATTACGTGGTGGTGAGGTGTTTTGAATTACATGGTGGTGAGGTGTTTGGAATTACTTTTTGGTGAGGTGTTTTGAATTACGTGGTGGTGAGGTGTTTACAATTACTTGTTGGTGAGGTGTTTTGAATTACGTGGTGGTGAGGTGTTTTCAATTACATTGTGGTGAGGTGTTTTAAGTACGTGGTGGTGAGGTGTTTTAATTATGTGGTGGTGAGGTGTTTTGAATAACGTGGTGGTGAGGTGTTTTGAATTACGTGGTGGTGAGGTGTTTTGAATTACGTGGTGGTGAGGTGTTTTGAATTACGTGGTGGTGAGGTGTTTTGAATTACGTGGTGGTGAGGTGTTTTCAATTACATTGTGGTGAGGTGTTTTAATTACGTGGTGGTGAGGTGTTTTGAATTACGTGGTGATGAGGTGTTTTGAATTACGTGGTGGTGAGGTGTTTTGAATTACGTGGTGGTGAGGTGTTTTGAATTACCTGGTGGTGAGGTGTTTTGAATTACGTGGTGGTGAGGTGTTTTGAATTACCTGGTGGTGAGGTGTTTTGAATTATGTGGTGGTGAGGTGTTTTGAATTATGTGGTGGTGAGGTGTTTTAATTATGTGGTGGTGAAGTGTTTTGAATTACGTGGTGGTGAGGTGTTTTGAATTACCTGGTGGTGAGGTGTTTTGAATTACGTGGTGGTGAGGTGTTTTAATTACGTGGTGGTGAAGTGTTTTGAATTACCTGGTGGTGAGGTGTTTTGAATTACGTGGTGGTGGGGTGTTTTGAATTATGTGGTGGTGAGGTGTTTTAATTACGTGGTGGTGAAGTGTTTTGAATTACGTGGTGGTGAAGTGTTTTGAATTACGTGGTGGTGAAGTGTTTTGAATTATGTGGTGGTGAGGTGTTTTAATTACGTGGTGGTGAGGTGTTTTGAATTATGTGGTGGTGAGGTGTTTTAATTACGTGGTGGTGAAGTGTTTTGAATTATGTGGTGGTGAGGTGTTTTAATTACGTGGTGGTGAAGTGTTTTGAATTACCTGGTGGTGAGGTGTTTTGAATTATGTGGTGGTGAGGTGTTTTGAATTACCTGGTGGTGAGGTGTTTTGAATTATGTGGTGGTGAGGTGTTTTGAATTAAGTGGTGGTGAGGTGTTTTAATTACGTGGTGGTGAAGTGTTTTGAATTACGTGGTGGTGAGGTGTTTTGAATTATGTGGTGGTGAGGTGTTTTAATTACGTGGTGGTGAAGTGTTTTGAATTACCTGGTGGTGAGGTGTTTTGAATTACCTGGTGGTGAGGTGTTTTGAATTACCTGGTGGTGAGGTGTTTTGAATTATGTGGTGGTGAGGTGTTTTGAATTATGTGGTGGTGAGGTGTTTTATTTACGTGGTGGTGAAGTGTTTTGAATTACGTGGTGGTGAAGTGTTTTGAATTACGTGGTGGTGAAGTGTTTTGAATTATGTGGTGGTGAAGTGTTTTGAATTATATGGTGGTGAGGTGTTTTAATTACGTGGTGGTGAGGTGTTTTGAATTATGTGGTGGTGAGGTGTTTTAATTACGTGGTGGTGAAGTGTTTTGAATTATGTGGTGGTGAGGTGTTTTAATTACGTGGTGGTGAAGTGTTTTGAATTACCTGGTGGTGAGGTGTTTTGAATTACGTGGTGGTGAGGTGTTTTGAATTACCTGGTGGTGAGGTGTTTTGAATTACCTGGTGGTGAGGTGTTTTGAATTACGTGGTGGTGAGGTGTTTTGAATTACGTGGTGGTGAGGTGTTTTAATTACGTGGTGGTGAAGTGTTTTGAATTATGTGGTGGTGAGGTGTTTTAATTACGTGGTGGAGAAGTGTTTTGAATTATGTGGTGGTGAGGTGTTTTAATTACGTGGTGGTGAGGTGTTTTGAATTATGTGGTGGTGAAGTGTTTTTAATTAAGTGGTGGTGAAGTGTTTTGAATTACCTGGTGGTGAGGTGTTTTGAATTACCTGGTGGTGAGGTGTTTTGAATTACGTGGTGGTGAAGTGTTTTGAATTACGTGGTGGTGAGGTGTTTTGAATTACCTGGTGGTGAGGTGTTTTGAATTACGTGGTGGTGAGGTGTTTTGAATTACGTGGTGGTGAGGTGTTTTGAATTACGTGGTGGTGAAGTGTTTTGAATTACGTGGTGGTGAGGTGTTTTGAATTACGTGGTGGTGAAGTGTTTTGAATTACGTGGTGGTGAAGTGTTTTGAATTACGTGGTGGTGAAGTGTTTTGAATTACGTGGTGGTGAAGTGTTTTGAATTACGTGGTGGTGAAGTGTTTTGAATTACGTGGTGGTGAAGTGTTTTGAATTACGTGGTGGTGAAGTGTTTTGAATTACGTGGTGGTGAAGTGTAATCGTTCCAAACTTCCAGTCTGCACCTACCTCTCTTGTATGTATGTGCTGATGGGTTATTTTGTGAATTTTTTTTTCCAACCTAAATTGCCTATAAAAATGTAATATCACAAACACTAAAAATACATTTGTGCAAAATAATTGTTTGTATTATGATTGGTGTAAATCATGACAACACAGCAACTCAGGTACAGTCATTATCCTCAAATAAAACAAGCCCGTTCCTTAGTAGCTGCGCTCGCCTCACCAAGCTAATCATATAATATATATATATACGAGTATAGTGTATGTGTATATATATTATGCACATACACTTACACTGTCATAAGGTATTCAAAAATCAATATTTGGCCATACATGACGATGACATTGCCGTTTCGATCTTCACAATCATGAACCAGCCATTGATTTAGTGAGAAAGAAGGGAAGAAGCTGTGAGCACAGTGTAAAACAACAGGAAACCAAAGAATTGCGTGTACATGTTGCAGAAGTGAGAGTGGCATCGAAAAGCAGGTGACACTGCTCTGAGATCCCACAAAGTTAAATGTTATTCCACAGTATTTTTGGAAATTTAAAATCCCATTTTATATAATTCTACATATACAGCATTGCTATTGATAATTAACCTTCCCTCATTCTGTTTATATCGTTGCTTAGAGCCAAGTATAAATCAATGACCCCTCCTCCCCTACCCCACCCACTCCACCCCTCCACACCCAACCCACTGGTTCTTTTTACTCTGTCCATTTCACACTCGTACTGCTTGCTCCATCTGTCTGGAGAAACTGTCTGCGACCCCATCCAATGGCATTGTTCTGTCCAACCATTTCAAATGGCTGTCTGTGGCCATCTGTTGTGTCCGAGGTTGATTTGTATCCTCTTTTCTCTTTTGTCCTCGAGGCAGATTGCGACTAAAAGCCTCATGCTTAACCCCTCATTGCCGTATTAGCACAAAAATTAAAGAAAATCATCAGGAAAGTCATCACAACACCTGTCCCTTAGAAATACTGAGTAATTTGCAATCCTGGCCGAGAACATGTACTTTTGATTCACTACAGTGAAGTATTTGTTTATCATTTGCCATAATGAATATGTAGTATGTCGTACAGAATGAGTGGTAAGTACGTTGGAGATTAGGAGACCTCCATGCACCAAGTGAAGGAGATTTGGAGACCTCAGTGTACCAAGTGAAGGAGATTTGGAGATCTCTGTGTACCAAGTTAAGGAGATTTGGAGACCTCAGTGTACCAAGTGAAGGAGATTTGGAGATCTCTGTGTACCAAGTTAAGGAGATTTGGAGACCTCAGTGTACCAAGTGAAGGAGATTTGGAGATCTCTGTGTACCAAGTTAAGGAGATTTGGAGATCTCTGTGTACCAAGTTAAGGAGATTTGGAGACCTCAGTGTACCAAGTGAAGGAGATTTAGAGATCTCTGTGTACCAAGTGAAGGAGATTTGGAGATCTCTGTGTACCAAGTGAAGGGGATTTGGAGATCTCTGTGTACCAAGTGAAGGGGATTTGGAGATCTCTGTGTACCAAGTGAAGGAGATTTGGAGATCTCTGTGTACCAAGTGAAGGGGATTTGGAGATCTCTGTGTACCAAGTGAAGGGGATTTGGAGATCTCTGTGTACCAAGTGAAGGAGATTTGGAGACCTCTGTGTACCAAGTGAAGGGGATTTGGAGATCTCTGTGTACCAAGTGAAGGGGATTTGGAGATCTCTGTGTACCAAGTGAAGGAGATTTGGAGATCTCTGTGTACCAAGTGAAGGGGATTTGGAGATCTCTGTGTACCAAGTGAAGGGGATTTGGAGATCTCTGTGTACCAAGTGAAGGAGATTTGGAGACCTCTGTGTACCAAGTTAAGGAGATTTGGAGATCTCTGTGTACCAAGTGAAGGAGATTTGGAGACCTTTGTGTTCAAAGTGAAGGAGATTTGGAGACCTCTGTGTACCAAGTGAAGGGGATTTGGAGATCTCTGTGTACCAAGTGAAGGAGATTTGGAGACCTCTTTGTACCAAGTGAAGGAGATTTGGAGACCTCTGTGTACCAAGTGAAGGGGATTTGGAGATATCTTTGTACCAAGTGAAGGGAATTTGGAGACCTCTTTGTACCAAGTGAAGGAGATTTGGAGACCTCTTTGTACCAAGTGAAGGAGATTTGGAGACCTCTGTGTACCAAGTGAAGGAGATTTGGAGACCTCAGTGTATCAAGTGACGGACATTTGGAGACCTCTGTGTACCAAGTTAAGGAGATTTGGAGATCTCTGTGTACCAAGTTAAGGAGATTTGGAGACCTCAGTGTACCAAGTGAAGGAGATTTGGAGATCTCTGTGTACCAAGTGAAGGAGATTTGGAGATCTCTGTGTACCAAGTGAAGGAGATTTGGAGACCTCTGTGTACCAAGTTAAGGAGATTTGGAGACCTTTGTGTTCAAAGTGAAGGAGATTTGGAGACCTCTGTGTACCAAGTGAAGGGGATTTGGAGATCTCTGTGTACCAAGTGAAGGAGATTTGGAGACCTCTTTGTACCAAGTGAAGGAGATTTGGAGACCTCTGTGTACCAAGTGAAGGGGATTTGGAGATCTCTTTGTACCAAGTGAAGGAGATTTGGAGACCTCTTTGTACCAAGTGAAGGAGATTTGGAGACCTCTTTGTACCAAGTGAAGGAGATTTGGAGACCTCTGCGTACCAAGTGAAGGAGATTTGGAGACCTCAGTGTACCAAGTGAAGGAGATGTGGAGATCTCTGTGTACCAAGTGAAGGAGATTTGGAGACCTCTTTGTACCAAGTGAAGGAGATTTGGAGACCTCTGTGTACCAAGTGAAGGGGATTTGGAGATCTCTGTGTACCAAGTGAAGGAGATTTGGAGACCTCTGTGTACCAAGTGAAGGGGATTTGGAGATCTCTGTGTACCAAGTGAAGGGGATTTGGAGATCTCTGTGTACCAAGTGAAGGGGATTTGGAGATCTCTGTGTACCAAGTGAAGGGGATTTGGAGATCTCTGTGTACCAAGTGAAGGAGATTTGGAGACCTCTGTGTACCAAGTTAAGGAGATTTGGAGACCTTTGTGTTCAAAGTGAAGGAGATTTGGAGACCTCTGTGTACCAAGTGAAGGGGATTTGGAGATCTCTGTGTACCAAGTGAAGGAGATTTGGAGACCTCTTTGTACCAAGTGAAGGAGATTTGGAGACCTCTGTGTACCAAGTGAAGGGGATTTGGAGATATCTTTGTACCAAGTGAAGGGAATTTGGAGACCTCTTTGTACCAAGTGAAGGAGATTTGGAGACCTCTTTGTACCAAGTGAAGGAGATTTGGAGACCTCTGTGTACCAAGTGAAGGAGATTTGGAGACCTCAGTGTATCAAGTGACGGACATTTGGAGACCTCTGTGTACCAAGTTAAGGAGATTTGGAGATCTCTGTGTACCAAGTTAAGGAGATTTGGAGACCTCAGTGTACCAAGTGAAGGAGATTTGGAGATCTCTGTGTACCAAGTGAAGGAGATTTGGAGATCTCTGTGTACCAAGTGAAGGAGATTTGGAGACCTCTGTGTACCAAGTTAAGGAGATTTGGAGACCTTTGTGTTCAAAGTGAAGGAGATTTGGAGACCTCTGTGTACCAAGTGAAGGGGATTTGGAGATCTCTGTGTACCAAGTGAAGGAGATTTGGAGACCTCTTTGTACCAAGTGAAGGAGATTTGGAGACCTCTGTGTACCAAGTGAAGGGGATTTGGAGATCTCTTTGTACCAAGTGAAGGAGATTTGGAGACCTCTTTGTACCAAGTGAAGGAGATTTGGAGACCTCTTTGTACCAAGTGAAGGAGATTTGGAGACCTCTGCGTACCAAGTGAAGGAGATTTGGAGACCTCAGTGTACCAAGTGAAGGAGATGTGGAGATCTCTGTGTACCAAGTGAAGGAGATTTGGAGACCTTTTTGTACCAAGTGAAGGAGATTTGGAGATCTCTGTGTACCAAGTGAAGGAGATTTGGAGATCTCTGTGTACCAAGTTAAGGAGATTTGGAGACCTCAGTGTACCAAGTGAAGGAGATTTAGAGATCTCTGTGTACCAAGTGAAGGAGATTTGGAGATCTCTGTGTACCAAGTTAAGGAGATTTGGAGACCTCAGTGTACCAAGTGAAGGAGATTTGGAGATCTCTGTGTACCAAGTTAAGGAGATTTGGAGACCTCAGTGTACCAAGTGAAGGAGATTTGGAGATCTCTGTGTACCAAGTTAAGGAGATTTGGAGATCTCTGTGTACCAAGTTAAGGAGATTTGGAGACCTCAGTGTACCAAGTGAAGGAGATTTAGAGATCTCTGTGTACCAAGTGAAGGAGATTTGGAGATCTCTGTGTACCAAGTGAAGGGGATTTGGAGATCTCTGTGTACCAAGTGAAGGGGATTTGGAGATCTCTGTGTACCAAGTGAAGGAGATTTGGAGATCTCTGTGTACCAAGTGAAGGGGATTTGGAGATCTCTGTGTACCAAGTGAAGGGGATTTGGAGATCTCTGTGTACCAAGTGAAGGAGATTTGGAGACCTCTGTGTACCAAGTGAAGGGGATTTGGAGATCTCTGTGTACCAAGTGAAGGGGATTTGGAGATCTCTGTGTACCAAGTGAAGGAGATTTGGAGATCTCTGTGTACCAAGTGAAGGGGATTTGGAGATCTCTGTGTACCAAGTGAAGGGGATTTGGAGATCTCTGTGTACCAAGTGAAGGAGATTTGGAGACCTCTGTGTACCAAGTTAAGGAGATTTGGAGATCTCTGTGTACCAAGTGAAGGAGATTTGGAGACCTTTGTGTTCAAAGTGAAGGAGATTTGGAGACCTCTGTGTACCAAGTGAAGGGGATTTGGAGATCTCTGTGTACCAAGTGAAGGAGATTTGGAGACCTCTTTGTACCAAGTGAAGGAGATTTGGAGACCTCTGTGTACCAAGTGAAGGGGATTTGGAGATATCTTTGTACCAAGTGAAGGGAATTTGGAGACCTCTTTGTACCAAGTGAAGGAGATTTGGAGACCTCTTTGTACCAAGTGAAGGAGATTTGGAGACCTCTGTGTACCAAGTGAAGGAGATTTGGAGACCTCAGTGTATCAAGTGACGGACATTTGGAGACCTCTGTGTACCAAGTTAAGGAGATTTGGAGATCTCTGTGTACCAAGTTAAGGAGATTTGGAGACCTCAGTGTACCAAGTGAAGGAGATTTGGAGATCTCTGTGTACCAAGTGAAGGAGATTTGGAGATCTCTGTGTACCGAGTGAAGGAGATTTGGAGACCTCTGTGTACCAAGTTAAGGAGATTTGGAGACCTTTGTGTTCAAAGTGAAGGAGATTTGGAGACCTCTGTGTACCAAGTGAAGGGGATTTGGAGATCTCTGTGTACCAAGTGAAGGAGATTTGGAGACCTCTTTGTACCAAGTGAAGGAGATTTGGAGACCTCTGTGTACCAAGTGAAGGGGATTTGGAGATCTCTGTGTACCAAGTGAAGGAGATTTGGAGACCTCTGTGTACCAAGTGAAGGGGATTTGGAGATCTCTGTGTACCAAGTGAAGGGGATTTGGAGATCTCTGTGTACCAAGTGAAGGGGATTTGGAGATCTCTGTGTACCAAGTGAAGGGGATTTGGAGATCTCTGTGTACCAAGTGAAGGAGATTTGGAGACCTCTGTGTACCAAGTTAAGGAGATTTGGAGACCTTTGTGTTCAAAGTGAAGGAGATTTGGAGACCTCTGTGTACCAAGTGAAGGGGATTTGGAGATCTCTGTGTACCAAGTGAAGGAGATTTGGAGACCTCTTTGTACCAAGTGAAGGAGATTTGGAGACCTCTGTGTACCAAGTGAAGGGGATTTGGAGATATCTTTGTACCAAGTGAAGGGAATTTGGAGACCTCTTTGTACCAAGTGAAGGAGATTTGGAGACCTCTTTGTACCAAGTGAAGGAGATTTGGAGACCTCTGTGTACCAAGTGAAGGAGATTTGGAGACCTCAGTGTATCAAGTGACGGACATTTGGAGACCTCTGTGTACCAAGTTAAGGAGATTTGGAGATCTCTGTGTACCAAGTTAAGGAGATTTGGAGACCTCAGTGTACCAAGTGAAGGAGATTTGGAGATCTCTGTGTACCAAGTGAAGGAGATTTGGAGATCTCTGTGTACCAAGTGAAGGAGATTTGGAGACCTCTGTGTACCAAGTTAAGGAGATTTGGAGACCTTTGTGTTCAAAGTGAAGGAGATTTGGAGACCTCTGTGTACCAAGTGAAGGGGATTTGGAGATCTCTGTGTACCAAGTGAAGGAGATTTGGAGACCTCTTTGTACCAAGTGAAGGAGATTTGGAGACCTCTGTGTACCAAGTGAAGGGGATTTGGAGATCTCTTTGTACCAAGTGAAGGAGATTTGGAGACCTCTTTGTACCAAGTGAAGGAGATTTGGAGACCTCTTTGTACCAAGTGAAGGAGATTTGGAGACCTCTGTGTACCAAGTGAAGGAGATTTGGAGACCTCAGTGTACCAAGTGAAGGAGATGTGGAGATCTCTGTGTACCAAGTGAAGGAGATTTGGAGACCTTTTTGTACCAAGTGAAGGAGATTTGGAGATCTCTGTGTACCAAGTGAAGGAGATTTGGAGACCTCAGTGTACCAAGTGAAGGAGATTTGGAGACCTCAGTGTACCAAGTGAAGGAGATTTGGAGAAGGAGATTTGGAGATTTGGAGATTTGGAGACTTCTCTCTCTACCAAGAGAAGTGAAGGAGATTTGGAGATCTCTGTGTACCAAGTGAAGGAGATTTGGAGACCTCTGTGTACCAAGTGAAGGAGATTTGGAGATCTCTGTGTACCAAGTGAAGGGGATTTGGAGATCTCTGTGTACCAAGTGAAGGAGATTTGGAGACCTCTGTGTACCAAGTGAAGGAGATTTGGAGACCTTTGTGTACCAAGTGAAGGACATTTAGAGACCTTTGTGTATCAAGTGAAGGACATTTGGAGACCTGTGTAACATGTAAAGATTTGGAGACCTATGTGTACCAAGTGAAGGACATTTAGAGGCCTTTGTGTATCAAGTGAAGGACATTTGGAGACCTGTGTACCAAGTGAAGGACATTTGGAGACCTGTGTAACATGTAAAGATTTGGAGACCTCTGTGTACCAAGTGAAGAAGATTTGCAGACCTGTGTACCAAGAAAAGATTTGGAGACCTCTGTGCACCAAGTGAAGAAGATTTGCAGACCTGTGTACCAAGTGAAGGAGATTTGGAGACCTCTGTGTACCAAGTTAAGGAGATTTGGAGACCTTTGTGTTCAAAGTAAAGGAGATTTGGAGTCTCTGTGTACCAAGTGAAGGGGATTTGGAGATCTCTGTGTACCAAGTGAAGGAGATTTGGAGACCTCAGTGTACCAAGTGAAGGAGATTTGGAGATCTCTGTGTACCAAGTGAAGGAGATTTGGAGATCTCTGTGTACCAAGTGAAGGCGATTTGGAGACCTCTGTGTACCAAGTGAAGGAGATTTGGAGACCTCAGTGTACCAAGTGAAGGAGATTTGGAGACCTCAGTGTACCAAGTGAAGGAGATTTGGAGATCTCTGTGTACCAAGTGAAGGAGATTTGGAGATCTCTGTGTACCAAGTGAAGGAGATTTGGAGATCTCTGTGTACCAAGTGAAAGAGATTTGGAGACCTCTGTGTACAAAGTGAAGGAGATTTGGAGACTCTGTGTACCAAGTGAAGGAGATTTGGAGATCTCTGTGTACCAAGTGAAGGAGATTTGGAGATCTCTGTGTACAAAGTAAAGGAGATTTGGAGACTCTGTGTACCAAGTGAAGGGGATTTGGAGATCTCTGTGTACCAAGTGAAGGAGATTTGGAGACCTCAGTGTACCAAGTGAAGGAGATTTGGAGATCTCTGTGTACCAAGTGAAGGAGATTTGGAGATCTCTGTGTACCAAGTGAAGGAGATTTGGAGATCTCTGTGTACCAAGTGAAGGAGATTTGGAGATCTCTGTGTACCAAGTGAAGGAGATTTGGAGACCTCTGTGTACAAAGTGAAGGAGATTTGGAGATCTCTGTGTACCAAGTGAAGGAGATTTGGAGACCTCTGTGTCCCAAGTGAAGGAGATTTGGAGATCTCTGTGTACCAAGTGAAGGAGATTTGGAGATCCCTGTGTACCAAGTGAAGGAGATTTGGAGATCCCTGTGTACCAAGTGAAGGAGATTTGGAGACCTCAGTGTACCAAGTGAAGGAGATTTAGAGATCTCTGTGTACCAAGTGAAGGAGATTTGGAGATCTCTGTGTACCAAGTGAAGGAGATTTGGAGATCTCTGTGTACCAAGTGAAGGAGATTTGGAGACCTCTGTGTACCAAGAAAAGATTTGGAGACCTCTGTGTACCAAGAAAAGATTTGGAGACCTCTGTGTACCAAGAAAAGATTTGGAGACCTCTGTGTACCAAGAAAAGATTTGGAGACCTCTGTGTACCAAGAAAAGATTTGGAGACCTCTGTGCACCAAGTGAAGAAGGTTTGGATACCTCTGTGTACCAAGAAAAGATTTGGAGACCTCTGTGTACCAAGAAAAGATTTGGAGACCTCCGTGTACTAAGTGAAGAAGATTTGGAGACCTCTGTGTACCAAGAAAAGATTTGGAGACCTCTGTGTACAAAGAAAAGATTTGGAGACCTCTGTGCACCAAGTGAAGAGGTTTGCAGACCTGTGTACCAAGAAAAGATTTGGAGACCTCTGTGTACCAAGGGAAGAAGATTTGGAGACATGGTGCACATTTACTTTACAAGAATTACAACGACCAACCAACATGATGTGAACCTGGAATCCCAGTATCCTGAGTCATGTGCTCAAACAGGACAACTTAGAAGAACTTGTCTTGAATTTTAGCTGATCTGGAATTGGAATTCCAGATAAGGTATTGTCATCACGCACCGTCCGTCACCTATTTCGACTTTTCTGGCTAAACTACTGGGCTGATCCGGCTGAAATTTGGCAGCAAGGTTCTGATCCTGACTGGTAACGGGGATTGCTAAGCTTGTTCTGGTCAAGTGACCAGAGGTGTGACAAAATGGCGGACTTAGTAAATTGCTTCAAAAATCTTTTTCTCCAGACACACCAGTCAGAGTGCTACCAAATTTGGGTTACAAGATTAGGCCAGGGTACAAATCTTAAATTGCGGAGGTTATGCCGATCCCTATTATTACATTCGATGGTTTCCATGACGTTACCACAGGTGCGTCAAAATGGCCGACTGAGTCAATTTTTGAGGAAAATCACGTAAATTCCTTCAAAAATCTTTTCCAGAATCACCAGTCAGAATGCTACCAAATTTGGGTTACAACTTTTAGGTCAGGACCCAGATAAGCTATAGGTCCAGTGGTCCTATTTTTTACTTTATTGTCAAAAGCAACACCACGCTGCACGATAAAGAGCTGCTGCTGCAGATTGCAATGGCTTTTACAGCTTCTTCTGCTTCCTGTAATTTTTTTTTTTCATTTTCAGCATAAGGCCAGAGATCAGAACATTTATCTTCCATGACAATATATGAGGCGCCATCTCGTGAAGCTCTCTGCTCTGCCAGTATGATCTGCCCTGGATATTTGACGACAGCATTCTCCATCGACCAAGACACCCAAAGACCCAACCCCAAGCTATTGCACACTGACTGACTGATCCATTCCCCTTTGTTCCACTTGCATATCCCCTTCACTTACTGTGCTGAACCTGTGCATTCTTCACCACATGTTCTCTGCATCCCCTTGTTTCATTCTTTTGATCCTCCACATCCACTCAAGGTCAATAAGCTATCCCATAAGCCTTGACACCTGTATTTTAAAAGATCCCCTTGCCATCCTTATAATTCACAAAATACGAAGCAAATCGAGTGCTGACATGGCATCATGCGACCTACATGCCGACATACTACAGTAGAACATATGGCAGGTGGTGGACTGTACTCCTTCGTGACATCATGCTGCATTTACTCCTTGTACGAACAAGCTCCTTTATGAGCCCGAGACTACTAAAGACGTTATATAAAATGTCAGTTAAAACCAATATGGTGACAAGGAATGGTCCATCAAATGAATTCAGTAATCTCCTTATCAATTATAATGTGCTGGATACATATTGATAGACTATAGACAAACTATAGATACATGATCGCAGTTATATACAGCATACATTCTTTGTACCAAGACAGGGGGATTAAAAGACATGGATTGTGAGTGATATCCCTTCGCCCCCACAGGTCAAAAACCTCATCAAACCCACTTTCACCCCTTCTTCCACACTACGTAGGCACGAACGAGATTATGTGACATCAAACAGATGGGAAACCATCGAATGTATTAAATTATTAATTTGCTTTTGCAGAGACGGCTATTAAGTTCGAAGCGTGAGGAATGAAAAAAATAAAAGAATATATATATATATATTTAAATACAAATATAAATAAAAAAATAAAAAATATTTATATATACTGTATAAATAAAACAATATATATATATATATATATATATATATATATATATATATATATATATATATATATATATATATATATATACAGTATATATATATATATACAAATAAATAAATAAAAATTAAAAATATTTATATATACTGTATAAATAAAACAATATATATATATATATATATATATATATATATATATATATATATATATATATATATATATATATATATAAATACAAATAAATAAATAAAAATTAAAAATATTTATATATACTGTATAAATAAAACAATATATATATATATATATATATATATATATATATATATATATCAGTCACTATGCGACCTTCATATCATCAGTGGAGAACCGCCAGCAAGGTGTCCCATACAGCTGCTGCTGCACCTTGCTGGGACGCACTGCTAGATGGTTCCTCTGGAACTTTGCAGGCAAGGCGGACGTGCATGGCGATGACGTCATGTTGTCCGCTCATTAGGTTGGAGAACCAGATTACAGATACCATTATTAGTAACTCCCAACCGCAACCAGGTCGACTCCATATGATGAGTGGATACCAGAGATAACGTCACCGCGTGGCAGGCGGTGCGTATCGCTCCCAGCAAGGTGCAGCAGCAGCTGTATGGGACACCTTGCTGGCGGTTCTCCACTGATGATATGAAGGTCGCATAGTGACTGATATAAAAACCGAAAGGGTCACAGAGTTACAAGTGTATGGAAAGGTTCACTGCGTTGCCCTGATGAAGCCCCAACAAGGGCGAAACCAGGTCGGTAACTGAGTTTTGCATGCACTTGTGACAGTATCTGTATTTATAATCCGTAATGACGCACTGCTAGATGGTTCCTCTGGAACTTTGCAGGCAAGGCGGACGTGCATGGCGATGACGTCATGTTGTCCGCTCATTAGGTTGGAGAACCAGATTGCAGATACCATTTATATATATATATATATATATATATATATATATATATATATATATATATATATACAAATATAAATAAATAAATAAAAATATTTATATATACTGTATAAATAAAACAATATATATATATATATATATACATAACTAAAAATAAATAAATAAAAATAAATAAATAAATAAAAATAAATATACATAAATAAATTTAAAAAATATATACATAAATAAATTTAAAAAAATATACATATATATATATATATATATATATATATATATATAAACATAAATAAATAAATATTGCACCGTCCACACACGTATCACAAAACGCTGAGTTAGGGTAATAACACAACATGGGTCCTTATGCAAGGGAAGAACCGCCTAGAAGTTGATAAGTATAAAGAACCTGGTGGAGGAAACGGGGGGAGGGTGGAGGGATAACCGGCATCAAAAAGTGGATTTCCAGCGAAATAAAAATAAACAACGAAACGTTAAATTATCGCAAAACCATTTACAACGACGAACCCATGACGTACGTTGTCGATCGCACAGTGGGATTGAAGACTTGGACAAGCACGCAGTTAGGTAGCGAGACAGACAGACAGATAGATAGGAAAGAAGGCAAAGACAGACACAGGTAGACATGTGACCGCCTTGTCCACACCTTTCCGATGCCCTCAGGTCCGACCGTTCGGCTCCACCGTCCAACGCTGCCTTTATTTATTTATTTATTTACTCTTTCCATTCTCTCTTCCCTGTTCCAAGGATTCCGAGGTGCCGCGCTCTCTCTCTCTCTCTGTCGCTGCTTCCTCTCTCCACATCCTTTTCTCCCTTCAAACACCCACCCCCATCTCTCACCCCTCCCCCCACCCCCATCTCTCACCCCTCCCCCCACCCCTGTCATGTATTCCCACATCCTCTTCCTTCCTCCAATCCCCCCGCCTCCTCGTCCTGTATTCCCACATCATCTTTAATATCCCCCTCCACACCCCAAATTACAAACCCCGTCCTGTATTTCCACATCCTCTTCTTCCCTCCATCCCAAAAACCATCCAGTATCCCCACATCCTTTATCAGAGCCTACCTTGCCCTTTGATGCCCCGCCCCATTTCCACCTGACTTCCACGTGTGTAGCATGACTCGATGCTGAGCGTATCGAGGATAGATATTCGTGATAAATGCAGAAAACAAAACGTCACAGCCAAAACAAAAAAAATATATTAAAAACAAGCTCAACCATCTCGAGGAATGGGGTGGAAAATTGAAGGGATCGGGGGGGGGGGGCGAGGAGTGGGGCAGGCGTTGGGGACAAGTAAAAAATAGGTTCGGGGGTGTGGAAAGGAAAGAGGGGGTGGGGCCTGGGGTGCAGAGGAAAGACAAGGTAGGCTGGTAGAGGACAGCGGAGGTGTGGGGAGAAGAACAGGTCTTGGTGAGGAGGGAGGAAGAGATGTTGAGGGGGAGGGCTGGGGGGGAGGGATAGGTGTGGGGGGTGGGGAGAGAAGCGGAGGTGTTGGGAGGGGGCGGGCACGGGCAGAGAAGCGGAGGTGTTGGGAGAGGAGCGGGGAGAGGCGGAGGTGTTGGGAGAGGGGCGGGGAGAGGCGGAGGTGTTGGGAGAGGGGCGGGGAGAGGCGGAGGTGTTGGGAGAGGGGCGGGGAGAGGCGGAGGTGTTGGGAGGGGGGGGGGAGGAGGCGAAGGTGTTGGGAGGGGGGGGGAAGGGGGGGGGGAGGAGGGGGGGAAGGGGGGGGGAGGAGGGGGGGAAGGGGGCGGGGAGAGGCGGAGGTGTTGGGAGAGGGGCGGGAAGAGGCGGAGGTGTTGGGAAGGGGGTGGGGGCGGGGAGAGAGGCGGAGATATTGGGAGGGGATGGGGAGAGAGGCGGAGATGTTGGGAGGGGTGGGGAGAGAGGCGGAGGTATTGGGAAGGGGATGGGGATGGGGAGAGAGGCGGAGGTATTGGGAGGGGGATGGGGAGAGAGGCGGAGATGTTGGGAGGGGTGGGGAGAGAGGCGGAGGTGCTCGGAGGGGATGGGGGCGGGGAAAGAGGGGAGGTGTTGGGAGGCGGGGAGAGAGGCAGAGGTGCTCGGAGGGGATGGGGGCGGGGAAAGAGGGGGGGTGTTGGGAGGCGGGGAGAGAGGCGGAGGTATTGGGAAGGGGATGGGGATGGGGAGAGAGGCGGAGGTATTGGGAGAGAGGCGGAGATGTTGGGAGGGGTGGGGAGAGAGGCGGAGGTGTTGGGAGGGGATGGGGTGGGGAGAGAGGTGGAGGTGTTGGGAGGGTAATGGGGTGGGGAGAGAGGTGGTGTTGAGGTTGGGGAGTGGGGATTGAAATGGGGAGGGGAGTGGGAGGACAAGCGGAGGCGATGGGGGTGTGGGAAACACGTGGTGGGTTAGAGAGAGGAAACCTATATTTTGTCCCTCCCTGTAATAAAGTGCGAATTAAAAATGAAAACAAAACGAGTTCCGAATAAAAACAACAAACACAGCATTCCGTGCGGAGCCTCTTCCACCCATTGGAGCTCATTTTCCGCAGCGAGTGCATTTTATTTGATAACTTCAAATCCATCGCAACGTTTTACGACTACCGGTACTGCCTAAAGTTCAACTCGAGGACACTCAGGATGTCGGTCATCTGCTTGGAAACCGTAGCGGACACAATGAACACAGTGGTGACTGGAGCTGTCCGAAGTACGAAATTACATCTTGAGCGTCTATGCAGCTGAACCCCAAATAACGACCGTGAACCCCATTCATTATGTGAACCCTCCAGACCCCGGCCTCTCTCTCACCTTAACTTCTGACGAGTTCTCCCCCAGTTGGACGAGTACGGAATTACACTCGGAACCTCCATTTTATATAAAAACCGGTGTTGCACAACAAGGTGAAATTCCAAGAAAAAAAATGTATTTCTTAAACTTGCTCTATTCTATTCCCGAAATGTATGGAGTCATCCTGGTCACTAGTTATACTCGGGCAGACAAACATTTCCATTCCTGAGATGGACAGAGACATCCTGGTCGCCCGTTATACTCGGGCAGACAATCATTTCCATTCCTGAGATGGACAGAGACATCCTGGTCGCTAGTTATATTCTGGCAGACAATCATTTCCATTCTTCAGATGGATTGAGACATCCCGGTCGCTAGTTATACTCGGGCAGACAATCATTTCCATTCCCGTGATGGATTGAGACATCCTGGTCGCTATATATACTCGGGCAGACGATCATTTCCATTCCTGAGATGGACAGAGACATCCTGGTCGCTAGTTATACTCGGGCAGACGATCATTTCCATTCCCGTGATGGATTGAGACATCCTGGTCGCTAGTTATACTCGGGCAGACAATCATTTCCATTCCTGAGATGGATGAAGACATCCTGGTCACCAGTTATACTCGGGCAGACGATCATTTCCATTCCTGAGATGGATGGAGACATCCTGGTCGCTAGTTATACTCGGGCAGACTATCATTTCCATTTCTGAGATGGATAGAGACATCCTGGTCATCAGTTATACTCGGGCAGACGATCATTTCCATTCCTGAGATGGATGGAGTCATCCTGGTCACCAGTTATACTCGCGCAGACGATCATTTCCATTCCTGAGATGGATGGAGACATCCTGGTCACCAGTTATACTCGGGCAGACGATCATTTCCATTCCTGAGATGGATGGAGACATCCTGGTCATCAGTTATACTCGGGCAGACGATCATTTCCATTCCTGAGATGGATGGAGTCATCCTGGTCACCACTTATACTCGGGCAGACGATCATTTCCATTCCTGAGATGAATGGAGACATCCTGGTCGGCAGATATACTCGGGCAGACGATCATTTCCATTCCTGAGATGAATGGAGACATCCTGGTCGGCAGTTATACTCGGTCAGACCATTTCCATTCCTGAGATGGATGGAGACATCCTGGTCACCAGTTATACTCGGGCAAACGATCATTTCCATTCCTGAGATGGATGGAGACATCCTGGTCGCCAGTTATACTCGGGCAGACGATCATTTCCATTCCTGAGATGGATAGAGACATCCTGGTCACCAGTTATACTCGGGCAGACGATCATTTCCATTCCTGAGATGGATGGAGACATCCTGGTCGCCAGTTATACTCGGGCAGACGATCATTTCCATTCCTGAGATAGATAGAGACATCCTGGTCACCAGTTATACTCGGGCAGACGATCATTTCCATTCCTGAGATGGATGGAGACATCCTGGTCGCTAGTTGTACTCGGGCAGACGATCATTTCCATTCCTGAGATGTGTATGGAGTCATCCTGGTCGCTGGTTGTACTTGGGCACATGATCATTTCCATTCCTGAGATGAATGGAGACATCCTGGTCGGCAGATATACTCGGGCAGACGATCATTTCCATTCCTGAGATGAATGGAGACATCCTGGTCGGCAGTTATACTCAGTCAGACCATTTCCATTCCTGAGATGGATGGAGACATCCTGGTCACCAGTTATACTCGGGCAAACGATCATTTCCATTCCTGAGATGGATGGAGACATCCTGGTCGCCAGTTATACTCGGGCAGACGATCATTTCCATTCCTGAGATGGATAGAGACATCCTGGTCACCAGTTATACTCGGGCAGACGATCATTTCCATTCCTGAGATGGATGGAGACATCCTGGTCGCCAGTTATACTCGGGCAGACGATCATTTCCATTCCTGAGATGGATAGAGACATCCTGGTCACCAGTTATACTCGGGCAGACGATCATTTCCATTCCTGAGATGGATGGAGACATCCTGGTCGCTAGTTGTACTCGGGCAGACGATCATTTCCATTCCTGAGATGTGTATGGAGTCATCCTGGTCGCTGGTTGTACTTGGGCACATGATCATTTCCACTCCCGAGATGGATGGAGTCATCCTGGTCGCCAGTTCAGGTCGGTGTAGTTCAGGTCACCAGTCCAGGCTTATTCCAGGTCACAAACAGACTCAAAAGGATGGGATTGGCAGATCGTGCAGGCAGGGGAAGGATGGACGCAGCCGGGACCCGACATTTGTCCAGGCAAACCCCATAGGCGGTTGAATGCAGCTGACAGCCCACGATCCAACAGACGTAGCACCATGAATGGTCTAGTGATGCCTCAAGATGTCGATGTGGCGCCGAGGCCACACCACGCTCCACAACGAGGCCACCAACAGAGGGAGGAAATCCATGTACAAACTAGCCAGGGCATCAAGTAATGTCGCCCCCCTGCCCATCGTTGACTGAACAGGCGGTAGAGAAGGAAGCGACAGTCCCTCGAAGAGCAAAGAACAACCGGCGGTAGTTATGTCAGCAGCAAAGGAAACTGCTACAGTGTCTGGGGAGCTCAAAGTTGTCTGCTCAATGACTGATTAAGGAAAGTGTGCGCCAAGCTTTATGGGGAGGACCTGGTGCTGGGAATTCCACTCTGATCAGCCACAGAGTGAGCAAAGCGTAGGTCCCTCTCCGTAGTAAATTTGTTCCAAATCAGAGATTACCACGAGGTGCTTAGCTTGATGCAGGCTGATATAATTTGCAATAAACAATGGTGGTCCAGCTAGCACGTTCCCATCCACACATCCCGGAGCCAGCCTGGGAGGCTCAAGTCTCACACCAAGTTGTCTTCTTCTTCAGAACCGTCTTTAAACCCCACGTGCCGACCACTAACCTCGTAGGAATGAGGTTCAGGTTTCACGTCAAGGTTCTCTTCTTCCTCTTCTTCATAGCAATGGTTAATGAGTAGTCTTTAATTCCCGTCATTTTACTAACAGCGATAACATTAACATTTAATGGCGCACGTGTGAGATGATGGACCGTGTTGTCCTCTGTCAAAATCATCTCCCTCCCTCTGGCCCATAATCATCTTACCAGCCCATATTTTGTTCCTCCTGTTTCACCAACCTAAATGAATTCCAAATCCGAATGAATGAGTTTCCTTACTTCCAACACAGACATCCAAAGTTATCCCCAATTTCACCAATAATCCGGCCACCTTCTACTATAAATGGATGAGGTGTGTTTGTGTGTTACTCTTTTTGTAATTACATACGTCTATTAATTACGTATTACGTACTGTTGAAATGTACCTTGGAACTCTTTAGACTGCCGAGACCCCTTCGACCTTTGAAGACCCCTAAGATCCTTAACATCCCCTAAAGACCCAAACGTCCCCGAGGACCCAAAAGACGCAAAAGTTCCCGAGGACACAAAAGCCCCCGAGCACCCAAAAGACACTGAAGACCCGAAAGCCCCCGAGCACCCAAAAGACCCCTCCCCCCTCGCACCTGCCCCCGGATCCAGCAGGCAGGTATGCTACAAGGCAGTGAACACCAATGAAAATTTTGGTCCAATGGACCAAAGGGCTTCCTCGTTCTTAAAAATTATCTGTTCAACACATGATATATGGTTGGGTGACAGCAGTTGGATGCAAGTGAGAATGTTCAAAATCCCTCACCAATTTGGGTCCACTTTTTAACATGCTGCATCACCGATACACAATTACATGAAATACATGGGATCTTCTGTGAATTTAGTCTGCTTTGCTGTTCTCCATCACCTGATTATCCATCTCGGTTCCACAACACGCATGACTGTGTTTTGGAACATTCAACATCGAGGCTCATGGAAGAGTGAGATGATAAAAGGTAAACCGACAATGAACAGCTAGTGGACAAAGAGTTGGACAACGCAAGCAGGTCAATGGACGAAGAAGAAAAGAGGCTTGCGGAGAACATACGGTAACCTGAAAAGCAGTGACTTAGGGTTAATGGTGTCAGAAAAGATCATGGATAGGGATGGGGGATGACATGAGATGGAGCTGCAACCCTTGCTAAATTATTGGTCGGAAGAGTAGGATTGACCATCTCCAGAAGATAGTTTCACAAATGGAAGAGAGGAGTAACAAAAGAGTGGTGTACATGTTTGAAGTTTAATTAGGAGGGGTTACTGGTAGAATGCGTGGATTCTAATGGAACCAGGGAGTGTCAGAGGGTTGAGAAGGCAGAGGGAGCTAAAGATACCTGAGCTAATACAATCGATGCTACCTCCCTACATCTTACACATGAATTAGTGAGAGTAACTCAGTGTAGACAGAGTGTGAGTGGGTATGCTGCCCAGCATCTTGTAGGAAGGACAGTCAGGCCACTGATGACTGATCTATCCATCATTGTGACCATACTTACCGGCCGGCCACCATCTCTGTGCGGAACCATGTTCCAGAGATTGCTGGGATAGCCTGGTGTTGGTTTAGCGGTTAGGGTGCCGGCTTGGGATCCTCGGATCCTGGGTTTGAATCCCGGTCAATTGCTGAATTAACACCAGGGGGGTTGACTCAGCCTGTCATCCTTCCGAGGTTGGCAAATTGAGTACCAGTTCACTGGTAATTCCCTGTGTGTCACAAGAGGCGACTAACAGGGTTGGCGGCAGGAAGGGCATCCGGCCATAAAACATTGCTTCAAAAAGGGGACCACAGTGCCCAAAAAAGGCCAACCTCTGCTCTGCGGGGAAAAATGGCCTCTAAAGATGGTTCCACACCACATCAGCCTCGAGACTTTTGTCAAAGGGCCCACCATTGTTTGAGCAAGACAATAATTTATAATACGATACAATATTTTTTTTTAACGAAAATGGTGTAGTACACACCACAATTTTGTCACCATAATCACTCACTTATCCAAAGGCATTTGCATTACTTCCATACAATACGAATAACTAGAACGACACTATTCAACGTCGCGACGCTGCTCCGTCCACATTATACATCCTTGTACCAAGTTTGATTTAAGTACTGTACCTTCAACTGTTGTCATATATCACATTTTACCTGCCATGATCTCTGACCGTTGACGCCAAAATCTAATCATTTCATCTTTGCATCATATGGATGGAACCGGGGTTCTGCGTTCACCACTGGTTATCAAGTAACTATGGAAGCTAATTGATTCCGCTAAACCTGGCATGGTCCTCGCTCTTTTACAAATGCATTACCTTTCCGGTGATTTGGCGATGCCAATTAGGGAACGCAACATCAGCACGCACCCGTCTATTACGTACGGCCGAGCGGAATCGTGAATGCGCGATGGCTAATGGTATGAGCGATCGTTGGGGTAAAACTTCCCATCTATGTAGTTGTATATCAAGCCGAGCCAATGGAGGGAATGAGACAAAAACGGGCAGGATGGAAAACCATTTACCAGCTAAGAGGCACGTATTTACAAGGCATGTTGGTTTCAACAATCATGACACATGTGTGTGCAGGCACATCAGACAATAACCAATCAAAAAAGGCGCAGAAGAGCAAATCTTAACCCGTAGCACTTATTTCCCCCTTAAGCAGTCTTATTTATTTAAACACAGGACATGGCGCGAACAGAATCATTCAGAGGAAATAAAGATAATAAAGAGGTAGGGCGAGGTGTATTGTCGGCCTCTGACTCACTACGGCACGAGTCTACAGATGCATGCTAGTCCTGGAATGGAAAGGCAACAAGGAAAAAGGGAGGGAAATTAAAGCAGAAAGGAGTGAATGCAAGTGATAGCAGAATGTGTGATGTAAGTTTAAGAGGAAACGTGGGAAGTGGGAGTGTAAACCTCGCCCAGATCGATCAAGAGATCTATCGCTGATAGTTCCTTCAATTGTCATGCTCTTTGTGGGTCTCAGTCGATGAATTAGTTTCTCAGAGGACAGCAAGAGACAGATAGTGTATGTCAGTCATGGAGCTATCTTTCCATGCTATGAATCTCATGGCTCTCTCGCTCTCGTGCCTCTTCCCCATGTTTGACTTGTCGCCATGCTCTCCACCCATTGCTGTATGGTGTAGCTCGTCCTTGCTGCAGCACAACTCGTCCCGGCTCCAACACAATTTGCTATGGTGGTCGACTCCTCCGTGGCACGAACAGGCAGGCACATTGTCTTCAGATCCCCAGCACGTTCCAACAGTGGGATCCCTAGTGTATTCCAACAGCGGTGAATGCTCTAGCTTCCGTCTTTTAAGGTTTTTGAGTGGGGCGGAGACTTATTTATCAGGGAGCAAATTTAGTGGGTGGTGGAGTTCCCGGGAGCATAGGTCGTGGCGTGCCGTTTGATTCGCCACAACCTTATTGGTGCGCTCAACAGCCGGCGCCCCCTCAGCATCATTCATTCCAAAGTCTGATTCTTCCTCGGAGTCAGCAGCTCCACCTCTAATGGGTTTTCCTACCCAGCCAGAGGTCTTTCCCCACTTAGTGCTTTTGAATAAAATAAGGGGTTGTCGTCGTCTGTGAAGTGGTTGTGTGTGGTGCCATGTAAGATTAATTACTTCAGAAAAAGGGGGAAAATTTGAAAATAATAATGGGGTTGTACCCAACATGGACTTGATGAATGGTTTACCTAACGGGACCTCACCTCTAACCTTTGACCTCTTACCCCATAATCTAGCATTAAACATGTGATTCTGAACAGAAATTCTGTGGAGAATTGGTTGATTAATATGCATGGAATATTACAGAAGTATATACGGTTGTAAGTGAGGAAACAATAATTCTTAGTTTTAGTTCAATAAGGCGAGCGCAATGTGAGGACAAAAATACCTTAGGTTTGACCAAAAGGCAACTTACGTGGCTGTTGCAACAGAGCTTGTGAAGCATGAGCAGAGGGGGACAATTTATTGAAGGACACTGTGACCTGTGATGACACCTGGGTCTACATTTCATGCCAGAGTCAAAGCAAGCCAGAAAGAAGTGAATACATTGTCGTTTCCCACCACCACCACAATAAGGAAGTAGGGTGTCCTCGCTTAACGTCGTCCCTGTTAACGTTGTTTCGTTATAACGTGTCTATAATAATTAGATGCAAAGGCTTCAAAGAACGTCGTGATTATTTACCCATAACCCGCTATTACGCCGTATTTACCCATATTACGCCGCTTACAGTGGTCAGAGGACTACTTACCTCCGCGCATTACTCTCTCCCGCCTGGTGAAGGGGGAGAACTCTCTTGATCTCAATGACTCACCACCTTCCCGCTCTCCACCATCCACCAAAGTACATATAAAAATGTATCCAATTAATGTCGTCGTTTCACTTAACATCGTGGTTTTCAAGAACGTAACCACGACTCAACCAAGGATGAAGTACATAAAAATAATTCAAGGTAAGGCATGAACCAAAAGGTGATTATCTGCTCGAGCCCCTCCACAAGCCTCAACACTATATACAAGCAAGGTATATACGAGGACAAAAAATTGTCCCCAAAACCTATTGTGGGATTTTTCCACAACACTCAGGCAAAAACATTTCCATGATTGTCAAGTTTTTTTGAACCAATCATCCAACTTTCATTTTGCCCTCTGTGATCATTATAGTCAGGTTCACTATGTCAATAAATTATATTTCGTTCAAAATCATGGTAGATTAGCAAACCTATACATTTTTGGAAAGGTTAGAGCATAAGGAAACTAAAAATCAATGTTTACATTTGGAGAGATACCTGTATGACGGCCATTTTGGATTTTCAAAATGGCCACTGTAAAATACATATTTTGTTCTATTTCTGCCTCTAATTACCCTAAAAACTTTAAAAAATATACTAAACCTATATTTTCAGGGACAAGGAATCCAATGAAAGTATCAAATTAGTGCTATGGGGAATGGTAAGACACGAATCAAAGGTTTTGAATTGCAAAATACTGTCTTTATATTTGCGATAAGTTGCATAATCAAATACATGTTATCATTTTGTACAGGCAGTTAATAACATCAAAATGTGTCACAATAATTCATATCACCAAACATACACAGGCAGTCAGCAAAATCATATATACACATGCAGTCAGTATAACTTCACATCTACACAGGCAGTCAATGACAAAATATACACAGGCAGTCAATGGCATCAAACATACACGATTACAGAATATGCCATTTAGAGTTCGTCATCACTGTCCTGTGTGTCGTATCCGACAATATAGTCCGCATCGTTTTCACAGTCCGTTCCACACAAGCAAAGGTCGGTCAAATTGATTGGCAAATCGAATTGGTCGATCGAATCGAATTCGATGAATCGAATCGAATCGAATCAATCGAATTGGTCGAACGAAGCGATTGGTCGAATTGGTCGAATTGAATTGGTCGGAATTGGCAAATGTAAACATTGATTTTCAGATTTTCCATGTAATAACGTTTCCAAAAATGTATAGGTTTGCTAATCTACCATGATTTTGAACGAAAAAACATAGTGAACCTGACTATTACTCAGTTATAAGGCATGAGATTTGGTGGATCAAAAGGCAAATTGAAGGTTTGTCAAAAAATAGCCAGGCCCAGCAGAGCGACACGGCGGCCCACCTGCGAGAGTGTAGCCAAATATCTGGCGCATGTGGAATGACAACAGTTTCCTTGTGGCTGAAGCAATAGAGCCAGTCTGTCTTCCTGCACCCAAAAATTAACAAGTGGGTCAAAATGTTTGTGCTCTTCACACAAACAAGGAGGATAAATGGATAAAATGATCAAATGAGGACAAGTTTGGGTTTTTCATCACAAGACGCTTCCAAAATACTGAAACAACTGTGTTCAATTGCAAAAGCAAATGACCAACCACTTTCACTTATCTCAGCAGCACTACATTACCCATGTATGTATCTGAAACTTTTGAAACGAGTATGAAACAATTTTAATACAATGTCAAACAGGTTGTGGCAGAGAAAACAGAATTAAGGATATTACAATTATAGCATAAAAGGCAACACATGGCATCAAAGGTGCAATCATCAATTTAAAATAGAATCCAAAGTGTATTTCAACCTGGAATCTTGATTGAGGTTTAAAAACCACGAAGGCCCCAATTGCTGTTCAAATCATTTTTTCCACTTTTCTGTGTCATCGAGATCAACAACACCCATCAAAAATCTTTTGAAAGTCAATTCCTGCTAAAGTGGGAGAGTGAGGATTGAAAGGACACCTTATACCTTGTTTCCTTGATATCTCAACGAGGTTTGAAAACAGTGCTGCCCCTCGATACTGCATTTTCATGCAATTTAGCCATTTCGATTTGAGCTGTCAAAACGAACTCATCGGTATTTTATCCTGACTCTTTGCCAAAGCATGTGCATACATTTGAAGTCAACAGGAAGGAAAGGTACCATTATTTGGCCTACAATAATCCTAATTATTATTTGGTTGCTTTTAAAACCACTGCGTAGGAAGAGAGACGGGAGAGAAGTTGCAAAAGACTAAGAGGATGACATGTGAGCTTATCGTAGGAGAGGATACACATTCAGTGTCAAATAATTTAGATGAAGCATTTATTTTGGGTCCAGCTGCACACTTCAGGCCACAGAGTCGACAAGTGGTCCAGATGGGCTAGTCAAGCCCATGGTCTGACTTGCGATATGAGGCTTGAGTGAATGCATGCACCTATCGAAGGTACACAACTTGAATGAGTATCGCCTCCGAGGGATAAGCTCACGTCTCATCTTCTTGCTCCCTTGCAACCCCTCTCTTCTGCCGTCTCTTTGCTTAAAAAATAATGGCATCCATCCTGTAAGCTTATGCTCAAGAGATGTTGAGAAAGAGTACCCTCCCCCCCCACCCCCCACCCCCCAAATCATCGTCATCATCAAAAGGCCCACTGAATGGAAGTCTAGGTCAGGATAGCCCAGGTTGAATGGTACATGGAAACAAGATATAAGAGAGCTTTCACACTTTTATTAAGATATGTATAATAAATGAATAAAGCAGAAAAGACAGAGCTCTGAAGTGTAAGATAATTCGAAAGTCTTCAATCTTCAATTTGTAACGATGCCACATTTTTGCCTTTCACGATTACCCGCTCATGCCTTAAGAGTCAAGGCCCAGTTTCTTCATAGTTCTCCAACGATCCTTGAGCATGACGGAGGTACGTGACACAAAAGGGAAATTTTCCAAAATCAATGCCCACTTGCCGATTCCATAAATCTGCACACCTTCTCTGATCCACTGCGTCTCCTGATCAGTCCAGACCTAAAGACAGTTGGTCCCATCATGATTACTTTTGAAACCAGACAGCAGTAAGCTTACAGTGGCAAATAAATTGACAATTTAAAAAAAGCAAAGCAAGAGTGGGGATGGGACATTCAAATCAAAGTAGTCAGTAATACAACCCCTACCTCTGCCACCAATGCTGACCTCAACACAATGAACATTTTCACTAAAACTAATCATGCTTCGAAACGTCTCCTTTTTCCAAAGTAATAGTTTGAATATAAAATTAATCAAAACAACTTAATTTTTGATGAAAGCGTACACCTCTCGTGATGCAAACTGCAAACTTTACATTTGAAATACACACACGTGTGCCCACACGCACACACACACGGTAGGTCTTGTTCCATCACCTGAAACCCACCCACGTGTGGAGATAGCACCTAAAAGTGCATGCACACTAGGCTTGGGTAAAATAGTAGATTACCCGGTGAAAATAGATTCCCTCCACCGGAAAGGGGAATCGAACCCTAAATTTTACAGAACCGATTGCCCACCTGTAATGGTTCTAAGTCTCCAGAGCCGATTCCAACTATGCCTTATCACATTTCGTCCATGGAGAATCCGTTCGTTGGTTCAGCAAATTATATCAAAAGCTTCTCCTGTTATCTATCTATAATTCCACTAATCTCTGTGTGTGTGTATGTTTGTATGTTTGTATGTTTGTATGTTTGTTTGTGACCGCTGTTTCTCGACAACCACGGGTCCGATATACTTTAAACTTGCCAGGTATATTGCTGGGGACCCGAGGATGTGCCTTTTCAAGGTTTCATATTAATCGGACAAGTAGTTACCGAGCTATGTCCAAAAAACGATTCAACCAATCAGAGAGCAGCGAGTTATCACGTGTGCCGAAAGTGGCGAACAGACTCTGCCTCGGACGGCACATTTGAGAGCGTATTCATTTATTTCACGTTGGCAAACTATGTTGGCGTTAAACTATGTTTTAAAACTAATTAAAACTACTATCTATAATTCCATGGGTTCGATAAAAAACACCGTACTCGCAAGCCGTTCGCTTTGGACCAAACCATTTCATGTAAATAGAGGGGGGGGATTGTCACCGTACTCGCAAGCCGTTCGCTTTGGACCAAACCATTTCATGTAAATAGAGGGGGGGATATAATTTTAGATATATATATAGTACGGGCATGCCCTAGTTCTTTACAAAACAAGCAAAGACGAGTCCGTTTTATTCTCCAAATAGTTTGTTCGAGTTGTGAAGAACATCAGCAGTCATGTACTCACGAACTGTGTGCATGTGGCTCAGATTTCTCCTTCCGACAGCATCCGACAGACAGCATTAGCCTATTATATCTGTATAGATTATAGAGTATTGTGAAATTCCAAAATCATCATATTTTGAACAGCAAAGATATTGTGGCATATTTCCTAACAACAAATGAAAAAAAGTCTGAACCAATCGAGAAACGGTCTGTTGCCTTGTACACAGGGTTAAAAGGTAAACAGGTAAACAGGGTTAAAAAAAAAATTTTATTCAATGGAAAAAAAATTACAATTTTCCAGGAGGTTTGGATTAATTTAAGCAACTTTGACTTCATATTTTCTTTCCCAGGAGCATTTCTGCGTTTCAAGGTGGGACAGAGATAGATGACCACATTAGCTTTTTCGCTATGGGGCAAAATGAGGAAGGAGGAATGGATATGGAGGACCTCCTCAGAAAGCAAGAACCTGCTTCGAAAAGCTGGTACATCATTGAGGATGACCTGGAGCTTCTTTGGATTTGAAAAGAAACTGGAAAAACCGAGCGATATTTTAAATCCGCAGCAAGCTTGATGCGTGCTCCGCGGCAAGAAGTTGTCTTGCATGTTAGTGGGGTGCTTCATGTATTTCCGTAGGAATCAGACGCCCAAAGTGAGATAATGGTTGATTTGACTTTATTAAGGTATGAATTAAAGAAAAATTTTGGGTGACGATTTTTTCGGTGCCCAAAAGGGCGTGTTACGGCCCAAAATCCAAGATGGCTGCCATCGCTCATGGAAAATACAGGGCATGGCATATCTCTGGAACTACTTGATCAATTTCAGTTATTTTGGAGTCAAGTTTAGGGTTTTCAAACATGCGTGATCATTTGGAATAGGTTTCAAGTCGATTGGAGGTCAAGGTCATGTAGTAGCATCAAGGTCAAGGTCATTTTTGACTTCTCGGTGTAAAAATATGCATATCTCTTGGGTTAATTGATCAAATCGCATGATGTTAGAGTCTATTGTAGGGTTTTAAAACATGCCTGATCACTTTGAACAGGTTGCAAGTTGCTGAGAGATCAAGGTCACACTATGGGTCAAATCAAACATCAAAATAAGCTGAACATTTGAAAAATATCACTTTATAACAATTTGGTCATATTACCATTACAGCATAATATAATACAAATGAGATACATATACACAGTAAACACATTGAATCACATTGAATAAGTCTACATTTCAGTCAGGATTGAATTTCAATGGTTACATTATTGGAGCATAAATGCATCATAACACATACCATGTAATATGATGTAAAATCAGTGGCACACAATCCTCCGACTTTCTTATCCCCTTTCAGCTTCCTGCAACAATCACATATCGTCATCTTCATCTTTCATCATGCTGTAGTCAGGAAGATTGCAGCAATCACTATTGTGGCATTTGCATAGTGCAGTGCAATCCCTGGTGTTGGGCTAGCGGCTAGGGTGCCGGCTTAGGATCCGAGGATCCTGGGTTCGAATCCCGGTTGATCGCTGAATTAACGCCAGGGGGGTTGACTCAGCCTGTCATCCTTCCGAGGTCGGCTAATTGAGTACCAGTTCACTGATAATTCCCTGTTTGTCGGTAAAGGCGGCCAAAAGGGTTGGCGTCAGGAAGGGCATCCGGCCGTAAAAACATTGCTTCAAAAAGGGGACCAAAAAAAACAACAACAACCACGGTTCTCGAAAAAGGCCAACCCCCACTTGCGGGGAAAAATGGCCTCTAAAGGTGGTTTTATTTTTATTTAGTGCAGTGCAGGTTGTTCTTCTTGCACGAGCACATGTACTAGGTTTTTTTATCACGAACTCGTTGGTGAATAGTCAGGGGCAAGCCAACATACAGTGTTTGTTTTTGTTTTTGTATACAGAATTGAGGCTCGTGAAAGAGCTAACATTTATTTCACAAACAAATCAAACAGACAAACAAAATATATAACTAGAACGGGCACTCGGTAGAGCGCATACCTTCGCCGCAGCTACTGTTCTGTACTTGGCATGGGAGTGTAGGGAACAGAACAAAAATACGATTTTGACCTTTTCGTGACCTTGACCTTTGACCCGATTGCTCCCAAAATCTAATCAAATGTGTCCCGTATAATAACCAATCATCCCACCAAATTTCATGCAATTCGGTTGAATACTTTTTGAGTTATGCGAATAACATACACACACACACACAGACATACAAATAAATACACAGCGATCAAAACATAACCTTCCGCTTTTGCGAAGGTAAAAAGAGGGAGCGGAAGACAAGATGGGGAGAGAAGGCAAAGCACACAAACACAACATTTGAGAGCAGGGAGATGTGTGGGAGGGAGAGGGCTTGGGGGGAGGAGGCATGGGAAGTGGGGGGGGGGGGGGGGTGGGAGAAGTATAAAACACAAGGACACCAAGGACGTCCAGGACAGAAGTTGGTATTTCAAAAAAGTGGATTTGGGGTGAAATTAGCGGGGGTAGAAAAGATCAAGGTTTTGGATGGGGGAAGATAAGAGATGGTGGTGAACAGCTGTTTTAAAGACCTGTAGGGAGGAGTGGGATTGAAGAGAATGAGGGAGTTTGTTCCAGAGGCAGGCGGGAGAAAAGAGGAATGAAGGAGTGAAGGTGAGCAGAGAGTCTTGATTTTGGCAGTTTAACCATAAGAGGGTTGCAGGCAGATCTTGTGCGACCTGCAGGAATATTTGGGGGACAGAGCCCAGAGAGAGCTGGGGGGGGGGGGCAAGGCCAGAGAGGAATCGATAGAAGATGGAAAGACCACCAACCTGCCTGCGGTGAGTGAGTGAAAGGCCCTTGGAGTTAGCTTAATCGCGGGAGATTCCGATGATTCTGAACGCTTTGGTTTCAACAGCGTGAAGACGAGCTAGGTGTGAGGCAGGAGCACCAGCCCAGAGGGGAGAGCAGTATTCCATTGAAATACGTGTCTACGTGTAGTGGTGTATACACACGTGTAGTGGTGTCTCTACACGTTGGACAAACCCTATATTGTCTTTGGGCTTGTGCTTAACCTGCCTGTCGGTGTGAGTGTTTTAAACCATGAATTGACAACCAACTTCAACACATTTCTGAACCTCTGTATCCCGTTTCCCTCCAACATTCTCAGCATAAGGCCCACACCAGAGGTGAGTAAGAAAGAGTTTGGTGAGGGGAGGGTTTTCCCAATTACTCAGAGAACTATCACCAGAGAACTGCCACCTATATCTACATTTCATAATTTCAGCTCGAATTACACTTGCTACCTCTAACAAGCTCTCTAATACAGCATTTGGCGCCTTTGTGGTAGCATTGTCAACAGCTTCACCAAGATATTTGGATAATAAGACCCTTTCACTCATTTTGCTGAGGAGGCTGAACAAATTTTTTGTTTGGAATTCGATCACTCAGCAATTTCTTCAAATACTTTCTCTGATTGTCTTTCAAGTTTACAATATTGTTTTTCTGAAGTATAGACAGGTACATATTGTTTATTTTAGCCATATTCAATACCACCCAGCATCAAACATCAGTGATGATTTAACATGCATAACAATCTGAACATCTGAAATTGCCCTCATCATATTATCATTGTCTACACTAGTGTCATTTGAACTTGTCCTTTGAGCACCCTGTATACAGCTACTATGATACCACTTTTCCTGAGCATGGGCATCACCAGGTTGATGTAAACTGGACAGTGATGCCCTGATATGATCATCCATGGTGTTAGCCTTGATGTTCAGTAGTGTTTGCCCACGATTGTCCGACACAACCTTGTGAAGTTCTTCCTCATGATATTTGCATTTACCAGAAGTTGGAGCACATATGCATACTTTCTCCTTAGGAACAGCACCCACCTGTCTCTGTGGACGTCCTGTTGTTGATTTGGCTGACCGGCCTCTTTTGACTGGCTGGGCTGGTGAATGAGAGTCAGAGCAGGCTCTTTTTTTTGGGCTCTTTCCAGACGTGACTCATGAACAATTTTCTTACGACAGTCTGAATTATATCTGACCTGTTCTAGCTCTGATTGGGGTAGACTAGAAAGAAAATCTGCTGGAGGTCTCAAACGAACTTCCCCGAGGTCAGCCAGACTTTCTGCATAGCGCAATATATCACATATATTTTCAACATCAGGGTCAGCCACAAGGTTTCCAGAGTCACTCTTACACACCAAACACACATGTGGTGTTGCAGTAGTTTCAGACATGTTTGATTTCTGTATATAATCTTGATCGTTTGGAGCAGGATAACTTTAACTTGATTTGATGGAATCAGGAAGCTGAAATAGATAATATAATGGGGATTAATAATAATAATAATTGAAACCAGCCCAACATTTGATGAACAAATTCAAGAAAAATTGACTTCGTATGAAAAGGGCTAAACAGAAATAAATTATGTTGCAATTTATTTTGGGCGATATGCATATTTCTGCATAGAGATGTAAAACATTAGTTTGACATTGACCCTACTGCATGACCTTGACCTCAAATTGACTTGAAACCTGTTCAAAA
>NC_136266.1:115668223-115703223 GCF_964187855.1 Myxine glutinosa | reverse complement strand
ATGTTGACAGAAGATTAGACCGAGAGCTCCGTCTCAGTGGCATAATGGTTAGAGCATCCACTCTGAATCTGTGAGGTTGGAGGTTCGAACCCCGGCCGGGTCAGTCAAAGACTTTTACAAAATGGTACGTGCTGCTTCCTTCGTTGCTTGATGCTCAGCATTTAAAAAGGAAAGAGCATGGACAACAACTTTAAGTTGGTAATAATGGGCCAGGCTGTGATGACCCTTACGGCCTCCTCCTGCATCAACGTTTCTTGAAAGGGAACTCATATTGTAAGGCATAATGCAAGGATGAACAGCAATAAACCAAACAATATTATAAACCAGATACAGCAAAAAGTATAGGCTCAGAATGTAATGAAAATTTGGCACAAAAAACGGAAGCAGACATGTTAAAGCTTGCAAAAGACCACTTCCTCAAATGGTATTTCCTGAACTCACCACCCACTGTTCTTTCATCAACCACCCTATCTTTTCCTCGCAACATTTTCACAAAGACTAATGCCTGCTGAACTAGCCTGACTTTAGTAATGGAAAAGGCATAGGAGTGATGAGGAGGCCCGTGAAATTGTGCTCGCTGTGCTCACTGTGTAATATGTGGCAGGCTGCCTGGTTAATTTAACTCGCACATCGTTTTGTAGAAGAAGAAGAAGAAATCAGAATGTTGCTCATGACAACTTTGGCAAAGTTTTTCTCATTACTGTTGACGCGTCAACATAATTTGGTTCCCAGAAGAATGCAAAATTTATGAAACATCAAGCATCTGGATTTCTTATCACATGTAGTCCCCTTTTTGTTATATTTGGGTTGTTGAAAGGAAATGGGAACCGACATGAGGGTTTGAGGTAAACGTAAAGCAATTTGCCATCAACAGTTATGGCAAACTTTGACGAGGAAAGTGCTAGAATTGCGTGTACCTGGGGAACATTGTGGGTTTAAAAACACACACACACACACACACACACACACACACACACACACACACACACACACACACACACACACACACACACACACACACGATCCACCTTGTGGCTTTGCCAATGTCAAACTATCAATTATCGCAAAGTAAAGGTGTTCATAAACACGAGTTTTTTTTTCTGAAAAACAAATGTCTAAGAAGTTAGCTATAAATGGCATACAAATTCACAAGACACAATAAAAGCTATTCATAAATTGCAGACAATTTATCCGGCGGAATATTCACCTTGACCAACATAGCATAGTAATAGTAATTGAATATCACCAAAATATATTGCCAATAGTTCTCCAAGGTTCAGAGGAGCTGGACCTCCCATTGTTAACCATGAAGATGTATTCCTACCAAAAATGTATTTATTAGCCCGTCCCCCCACGCAGCGAGAGACGGGGTGTGGCAATCGCACGCGAGGTTGAGCTTTAGTCATAAAATTTCAACAAACCTTGATTATGAGAATATGGAGAAAACATTTAATAATAGGGTCTAAATGTGAAAGGGCAAAGTCATTGGAACTATAATTAGCTTTTGTTAGTCTGACCACAGTGTGTTAAGCACGAGACTCAGAGTTTTTTTGTTTTTTTACTTGGAGACAAGTTCTGGGAATGTGGTTCCTCGGGGGAAAAGCCAATTACCTGGAGGCCCCCTCCCTGCAAACTGTTTATTTCTCGATAGGGAAAATGATCAAAAGTGTTCAGGGCTTCTTTTTTTGATAACCTTAAAATTTGAATAAGAAAATTGTTATTCCAAAATACTTCAGAGTCCTTCACCAACACATGACCAAATACATTCTCCTCCCCTTCACCCACCACACTCCCTCCTGCTTCATCATCTCTCCATTCACCACTCCACTCCACTCTCACCCTTCCTCTACTTGGAAATAGAGATGGATCTTTTTGACTCGTATCAAATTGAGGTTACCCACCTCTTCAGATTAGGTAACCGATAATTATAACTAGCGTGGATCGGCTCGCTATGATCTCCTCACCATGCGTCACTGGAGGCACAGGCTTGTTTTAACTGAGGATAATGACTGTATGTGAGCTGCGGTGTTGTCATGATTTACACCAATCATAATACAAACATTTATTTTGTACAAATTTATTTGTAATATTGGTGATATTATTTGTTTGGAATTTATTTGTAATCTAAAAACGATCAAGTGGTGTAAAGCTCCAAATGGTCAAGGGTCCAAGCTGTCTAATCTGTCTGAAGGGTGCAGGGGGTCTAAATAGTGTTAAGGTCTAAAGGCTCTAGGGGTCTAAAGGTTATAAAAGGTCGAGAGGGTGAAGGGATCAGAAAGTGTCCAAAGTATTGAAAGGATCTTAAAGGTAAAAGGGGTCTTAAGTATCTTCTGATCTAATGTGTCTTTGCGGTATTTTGGTTCTTTGGGGGCATTCAGGGTCTTTTGGATAATTTGGGGTCTTTAAAGGTCTGGGGGGTCTTTTGGTTCTTTTGGGTTTTCTTGGTCTTTTGAGTGTTCAGGATTTTTTGCATCCTCTGGATCTTTTGGGTCTATTGGATCTTTTAGTTATTGGGGATATTTCAGGACATCTGGGTTTTTCTTGTATACCCGGTCAAGGCTCGTATAAGAGTCAACACATAGAACAAATAAAAACACTACGGGGGCTTTCAGGAAAGAAAACAGGGAATTTGTAGAAGGTGGATTTGGGGTGTATTAACGGGGTAGAAAAGATCAATGTTTTGGATGGGGGAAGATATGAGATGATGGTGAACAGCTGTTTTAAAGACCTGGAGGGAGGAGTGTGATTGAAGGGAGTGAGGGAGTTTGTTCCAGAGGTGGGAGAAAAGAGGAATGAAAGAGTGAAGGTGAGTAGAGAGTCTTGATTTTGGCAGTTTCATCAGAAGAGGGTTGCTGGCAGATATTGTGTGCCCTGCAGGAATATTTGGGGGGAAAGCACAGACAGAGCAGGGGGAGCTAGGCCGGAGAGGAGTCAGTGGAAGTCAGAAAGACCACCAACCTGCCTACTGTGAGAGAGTGAAAGTCCCTCAAAATCAGCTTCATTTTGGGATATACCAATGATTCTAAAAGCCTTAGTCAGTGAGTGAGTAAAAGCCTTAGTCAGTCAGTTTCTACAGCGTGAAGCCGAGCTAGGTGTGAGGCAGGAGCACTAGCCCAGTATTCCATCAAGCTGCAGGTGAAAGCTTTGTAAGTGATGAGCAGCTCAGTAGTGCCAAGATAGAACGTCACACGACGGAGGATGCCCATTCGGCGACTCGCTTTGGAGGCCAGCTTGGAAATGTGGCATTTCCAGGAAAAATCATGGCAGATAGTGAGACGTAAAAGCTTGAGTGACAGAACTTATGCGAGAGGATTGTTACGAAAGTAGACAGGAGGGTTTTCCAGACGGTCTTTTCAGAGAGACATAGTGAGAGTGTGAGATTTGTCAGGATTGAAAGACATGTTCCACTTATTTGACCAGTTTGTAATTTTATCCAGGTCTGTAGAGAGTGAAGAGGCTGCTGCCTGCCAATCTGAGGATTGAGATACGGAGCGGTAGAGAGTGGAGTCATCAGCAAAGAGATAGAGAGGATTTTCCAGAGTCAGAGAGATCATTAATGAAGACCAGAAAGAGCACAGGGTCCAGAACACTTCCTTGAGGAACTCCAGCCTGGACAGGAAGAGGAGATGAGAGAAATCCATTTAGAGCCACACGTTGACTATGACAGGAGAGGAAGTCTGCGAGCCATGAGGGGAGATTCAAGGGTATTTATGGGTCTTCAGGGTCTTTTGTGTCCTCTGGGTCTTCTGAGTCTTTAAAGGTCTTTCGGATATTTTGGTTCTTCGGGGTCTTTTGCATCCTCTGGGCCTGAGCAACTGAGTTCAAACAGTATGTAATTAATTAATAGACATATTATAGTCATGCGGCATCAAGGACAGACTGATAAACACATGCTGAGAGTGAGCTCCTTTCATATCATAGATCGTACATAATAAAAGCGTGTAAAGTGTGAGATGGCCGGTTTTATAATCCCTTCAGTGTTTCTTTATGTATTTACGATTAAGCTTCAGTGTGTATATCAAGGTCATAACATTTTTATGTGAACAGATTTCTGAAGTTTCCCCTCGATTGGATCACAAATGAGGGAGGAGCTAGGTTTTAAATGTGTGTGCTTAAAAACGTCATAACTCTGAAACCATGTGATGCATGACGTCATGCTCGTTGACTTTTTTTGTTCGTCATGGGTATGCGATTCTGCCTGCAAAGTTTGGCCTCGATCTGTTCAGGCGTTTTGGAGAAAATTGGATTTTAGTGTTTTTCACTCAAAACAATATGGCGGCCGAACCACGTGACCTGTGACGTCATAATTACCATTAAAATATTCTGCAGACCGATTTCCTCCTATGGTAAAAATTTGCTCTCAATCAGTCCAATTATTGCAGAGAAAATGGTTTTTAAAGGAAAACAAAAAAAAATTCCCAAAAAACTTCCACAAAAAACTTCCTGGATCCGGAATAATTTCCTGAGCTTCACCAAAAACTAATCAATTCTTCCTTATCCCAAGGGCAATCATCCCACCAACTTTCATCCAAATCCGTTCAGAACTTTTCCAGATATCTTGTTCACAAACACACGAACACACACACGGACACGAGCGAATGCATTACTCCCTGGCGGGAGTAAATAGTAAAGTGATATAGTAAAAATACAGGAAGTTGCAAAATAATGAAAAATAAATTAGGTGTATACCCATGCCTAGTTTTCAATGCCAATGCAAACTTTTTGGGTTGGATATTCTTCAAAGTGATTGAAGTTGTAGCAGATGAATATCGTTTTAAGCATGACAGTGCAAGGTGAATAAAGAAGGGGAAAAATATCCAGCTTACCCTTTTCTTTGCTTCCCCCCAAGTTGGGGAATAATTTGAAGCCTTGTTTGAAGTTTTCCGATGGCGTATTTTGTCTAAGCAGAACAAATGGGTGAACAATATAGAAATCACGTGACATACAACATACGGTTTGAATGCAAGCGATACAATGGCAAATTAAAATAAATAGTAAATTTCAATTATTTAATGCAAATCATAGGAGTCTTGCGTTCTTATTTACATTGAAAATGCAATCACATGTGATAGACCATCTATTTATTATGTAAGCACTAAAAAAGATTGGAGAGTTGGAGGTGCATGCCCGAGGAAACAGGTGCGGCTCATATTTCAAGCAACAGGCTTTTCATTAGAGGAAAAAATAAAAATAAAAAGGGGGAAAAAAGTTTTAAAACATTTTGAATTTATTCTTGCTCTGACAGAAAGCGCTGAAGTTCAAGACGCCAGCTGCTTTCCATGGCAGATAACGTACTCTTATCGAAAGTTGATAAAATTCGTCGTTTATCTTCTCCGCTAATGCAGACCAACACGAGTCCTCACTGAGACGAGCATTCCGACGCTATCAGCAATAAACCTTATGGTGAAAGTGGTATTCAAGTCAAAGGGGATGTTGAAGCTTAGTTCTATGCATCGCTGTAACCCAGCATCTATAACCGACCCATGTCATTTGAAATCAACAAAAGCACATTTTACCCACACAAAGCTAGTATACCAACGAACAAACATTGCTTCATTGTACAATGAAAAGGTTTCTTTATTGATACCTTCATATCAGCTGTATATCAAATACTGTTTCACAACTACAGGGTATATCAGCTTAAGGTCATGTTACATTTTTGGCACAAGTAATCGACAGGTGGCACCACCTGGTGATAAAAAGTCAAATTAACCCCTCAAATATAGCCGTGCATAACAACGCTGGGTTCGGCACTCCAGCTATAAGAACAATGCCACGTGTCATTAGTTGGAGACAAGACTTTGCGTTCAGTTGCATCATTATGTTTTTACTACACACGATAATTGTCATGATTCTGACCAATAATGGTGAATGGAGGATTCAGAGTTTGTCTACGCCAGAGTGCAATTCGACAGTTTTCGATGTATGAAGGAGAGTCAAAAGGTTGTTTTTATCTCCAAGCATGAACAAATGGTCCCATGTCAGCAAAACTCGGCACAGGTGTTGGTCCTTTTCCATGTAGTTTCCAAGCAGTTACACACATTTTCCCAACAATTGGGGAACCGGTGCCAATTCCCTTGCTGAAGTCAGATGTTACCACAAATAAAGTGAAAACTAGCAAGAGCTGAAGCTCAATAGTTTTCTTTCAAAATTATTTAATATGGGTACATACACACATGCATAGACACAGACAGACAGACAGCTGTCCTGTCATTTCGCTGCTGAGTTCAGTCCACACAACCCCCGACTGGGGGAGCAAAGCCAAATTATTCAAGGAATGATCGATCTCCTCGGGGTCTTCTGGTCTTCATGTGTGGACTGTGGAATATTGATGGCTATGAAAGGCACTGTGAAGCTCTGCAATGCTCTGAAACCGATTTCTGCCTTTCCACCAAACATTTGTGTCTCTTCATATCACTTTTGCTACGAAAGGTATGCTGGCACTCCAGACATTGCATTTGGTATGCTGCTCGCTCTCGGTTATATCTGTAGGGGCCTATTTGCACCCTGCCTGTATGAGCCTATGTTTACAGCTCACCACACTGCCAGAGAGGACGTCACCTCTTCCTACTATGCATCTTCTGGGATCATCATTTCCTTCAGATCTGTATGGATCACGTCTTTCAATCTGTGGGCCTCCTTGTCGGAGGGGTTTCATCAGCCAGCGAAAGAGGCTGATCTTGGGTGTTCGCTTGTCAGGCATTCGGCACAGATGCCAAAGCCGATCTAGTCGACGTTCAAGACTTTCCCTGTCACTATTTCACTGCCCCCCACTGCTGCATGTCACTCTGAGAAGTTATGTGCTGGGCCCACTGCTGAAAATGTTCCGAAGACGGTGTCAGCACTACTCCTTTAATAAATATGTAGATAACCACAAAGTAAGATACTAAAAAAATTGAAATTCTCGTCAGAACGAGATAATCACAATTGTACAAGAAATGCAGATGTTGACCAATTTTCAATTTACAAGCATCCATAATTAGCAAGGAAATATTTGTTTTTATTAATTACATATAGTTATATATGAATGTACATAATTAATATTAATTAATTAATTATTAATTAATACACATACCTCCGCCGGGCTGAACAGTTTACGTTTTGTATCCCACTGAAAGGCCGGATCTTGATCTGGAGCTGAACCAAAATCTAATCAGCTCGTTCATGTCACTGACAAAACTCATCTACCAAGTTTTGTCATAATCCATCCACAACTTTTTGTGATATCGTGTGATATATCGTTTTTGGCCCTAATCTCTCAATGGTGAAGAATCACTTAGAAACTTAAAAGAGTATCGAATGCAGATCCGGATCTTTACCAAAATCGAATCATTTTGTCCTCGCCACACACCCAACCTGTCCACCAAGTATCGTCCAAATCCGTCCATAACTTTTTGAGATATCGTGCTCACAAACAAACAAGCAGGGATGAATACATAACCTCCATCCACCTTCAGTGGTGGAGGCAATGACAAAAGTTTGCCACTTACCTCCTTTTGCAGGAGTATTGAGTGTTTTCTTTGTGCCTTGAAAAATCTCGTCTTCATCACTCCAGGTGACCATTTCCTCATCTGCCGTGTCCATTCGTCGCCTGCGTGGAACATCAATATCCCCGCTTTCAAATGGTACTCACAGGCACACAATAATTATTTATAGATGCTGTTGAAACACTCTACCATCACCTGAAATAAGAGTAGACCACCGTGAAATAGGGATGCCTCTTAACTAACAGAAAGCTTTAGGCCTCCACTCCCTTGAGTTGACCCCAAAGTCTTGTGCTCTCACAACTAAACCGGACCTTAAAACTGACAAGCCCATGCTTTTATTGAGGCAGACTGATTAATGATAAAAGTAGTTTCTTTCATTCAGATTGAGAGCTTTAATGATGCGTCCAATTAAATGCTCACTATGAGTACCATGCATACAACCCCTGCTAGAAAAGCAACGGCATGGTGATGAGCACTCGGACCCCAGCCAAACGCAAGCTTCTGCAGCATGCAGGACAGAATGGTCCGGTCATTCTTTGGGAAAGATGCAAAATAAAGGCAGATTAACGAAAGGTTAAATCCAATTCAAGGTTATCACATAGGGCCATGCACAAAGGCAACGCAGAAAGGAAACAAAGCATACAATCGTATTTTAGTGATAGCTGTAAAGCCTCCAGCAGCAGTTGGACAAGAAACACAATAACAACTGAAAACTGCCATAGAAAGACAAAAGAGTTGAACGAAGTTAGGAATGGTCTGGTTAGGAATGACAGTACAGCTCGGAGGTAGCGTACTACACTTTACACCATCTAATCTGAGATTCCTTTCCGCCGCAACGATAAAATTGCCATCCTGGTGTTCTTTTCAAGAAGGTTATTGCATCAATGAACATCCTTCGGATGGGATGTTAGACCGGTTCTGGCACCTGCGTAGGATTTTACTGGTGGACGAGAACTCACAAACCTTTCAAAAAGTCATCCACTGTGCGCCAGTACTAAAAGATGAATGGGAAGGGTAGTGGGAAATCAACAACACTGTTTACATGACATGTAGATGGTCCCAAAAATTATTTAAATTTAAAGAACAAAAGCTATATCTAACATATCCCTGTAAACCTATCCGATGTTATTAGTATCCTCTAGATTTTGGTGGAGTCTTGTAGATCCCAGATGTCAAATTGTACAGAACAAAGCACGAGCCATTTCATACTAGAGCAAATTAATTACTCCCCTCGCCAGAGAGGGTATTGCATTCAAGTCCGTTTGTCTGTCTGTCTGTCTGTTACTTGCAAAATTGAAGATTTTTCAAGTATATTGGTCGGTTGTGTTTGTGGTTCTGCCTGTCTGTCCGTTTGCCTGTTTGTTACTTGCCGGAAAAGATTCCCGGCAAGTATGTTGATCGATTGGTTTGTCTGTCTGTTTGCAGCACTACGTCTACACTGTTGCACGTAGAATCGCCAAACTTTGCACACATATTTGGCTTGCCCTGGAATAGACTGTGCCCAATTTTTAACTCTGTCGGCCCAAGGCCTCCGTTATGACGTCATAATTTGATAATTCGACAAGTACAAAACTTCATCCAATCAAGATGCAATTTATTGAGTGACATGACGGCATAAACTGTTGGAGAAAAAAAAATAGTGATGACGTCACCGGTCACGTGGTTCGGCCGCCATCTTGGAAAAACGGAAAAACTTTGCACCTCCATATCTCCGAAAGTGCTGAATAGAAAAAATTGACATGGCTCATTGTAAAGAACTCTCCATGGGGAATAAAATATGATAATGATGACGTCATCGGTCACGTGGTTCGGCCGCCATCTTGGAAAAACCGAAAAAATTAGCACCTCGATATCTCCGAAAGTGCTGAATAGAAAAAATTGAGACATGGCTCATTGTAAATAACTATCCATGGGGAATAATGATAATGATGACGTCATCGGTCACGTGGTTCGGCCGCCATCTTGGAAAAACCGAAAAACTTAGCACCTCTATATCTCCGAAAGTGCTGAATAGAAAAAATTGAGACATGGCTCATTGTAAAGAACTCTCATGGGGAATAACGTATGTTAATGATGTTATTGGTGCCTCCATTATGATGTCATAATTCGACAAGTACAAAACTTGATCCGATCAAGATGAAATTTCTTGAGCATCATCGAGGGGTAAATTGGTGGAATAAAAAAAATTAAAATGATGACGCCATCAATCACGGGGTGGGGCCGCCATATTTGTTTTAACCAACACCAAAGCCTTTTAAAAAACCACTGAAAACACATCCTGGCGAGGGTCTGCAATCTCTGATTGCTGTTTCTTGTTTGATTTGGATTTAATTCGCATTTACTACGGTAGTAAGTAAAACAGTTGCGCTACTATCCTAGAAACACAATATAGATTGAACTGTGCTGTCATAAAATAATCATCCCATCCCCGTAAGGAAGTAGAATCGCACCGCATTCTTTGGTTCTTAAGCTCATCATTCAGATAATGAAGTCTTCCCGAAGAGTCCAAAGAGTCCGAAGAGGTAGAGGAGGTAGAAGAGGTAGAAGACCGTTGAATGGACAGCGAGTCAAAATCAATTTTTCGTTTCAACGCCAATTGAGGGAAACTATTGACCAAATTAGATGTTGTCCCTGCTCGCCTTTTCTTCAGTTTAGCTTTGCCTTTACCAAGCTTCTTCAGTTTAGCTTTGCCTTTACCGAGCTTCATCGATGACTTACATTTAACTGGAGGGGCTAAAGTCAGCTTGCCGCTTTTGTACTTTGTAGTCACTCCAACTGAGTTTGATGACTCTCCTCCAGCAACCACCGAGGTCATCTCAGATTGTGCTGCTTCCTTTTTTGCGAGTGAGGAACGAACGTGAGGTGGGCTGTCAATCATGAGATTTTCTGAAACATTGAGGTCCGTTTCACCTCTGTCTTTCATCAACACGTTTGCCGGCGTTGAGTCACCAGAGTTTGTCAGCCGGTCACTCTTATGGGAAGGTCCTTCCATCCCAGGTTCAGCGGAAGGGGGTTTAGGTTGGCCGTCAATCACAAGATTTTCTGCAAAATTGTGGTCCGTTTCATTTCTCTTTTTCAGCAACACGTTTGCCGGTGTTGGGTCACCAGAGTTGGTCGAACGATCACTCTTCTTATGGGAAGGTGCTTCCATCCCAGGTTCAGCAGAAGGGGGTTGGCTCCTTTGCAATCCTAATGACACATTGGACAGGTTTATAGTATTTGGACATGCTGAGGTACTGTGTCTGAAAGTATCAGCATCTCTCTTAGCAATAAGCCAAAAACAACTGGAAACAGCACAAGAGGACTTGGCCATTAAATCATGAGGCAAGATCCAACCTTTGGGGGGCTCAAAAATCTCCGAGGAATCCTGAGAATCATCAAAGAGCGAGCAGAAAGGAGTTTTTTTCATTATCTTGGCCAGGTCATTTGTTTCATCACTGAAAGAGTTAAACAGAGACGAAATTAGTACAATACTGCCAAAAAAGTGGCACAATGGATACTATTATTGTATAGGGATTAGTGAGGGAGGGGGCTGTCATACTGCAGAAAATTTCACATAAACACATTCAAAAAAAGGCTTCAATAAACCTGTAATTCCAAACTGTATTCTGCCTCAACATGTTTATTTGTATACAATTCTACCACATTAGACAACGAGCAATGCAAGCAGACATGTGACATGTCTTGTGTTGAAGGATGTCGAGTTAGGTTGCTGCAATGAAGCGCACATCCCGGCTTCAAATTTACTGACAACTATGTTCCATAATATTAACCACATTAACTGAAGAAGAGGATTCCACACACTTTTTATACATAGATTTTAAACCACAGATACTCCTGTGACTCTCACAAACAAACCAACAAGAAGGGTCTCTCAAACACCCAACTAGAAATGGATAATTAAAACTGCGCAGATGACATCAAGATATAAGCACTCGAAGAATGAACATTCATGTTAAATACCATGGGAGAGTGAGTGCATTACATCAAATCGACGGTATTTGAGCATGGCGACAATTGCTTGCATCTTCAGAAACTGCAACAAACCTGGAAAAATGCTCGGATTCATCGGTCTTGTTATAATTTGCCTCCTTGGTAATAGGTAAAGGCTCTTCCAAACTGCATCTCACTGCCTGCACTCCAGAATGTGGAAGTTGGTTCCACAGGTGGGGAAAAGAAGGAACAAATGAGTGGATGGAGCAGAACTATTGTAAACTATTGAATATTTTTGTTTAATTAAAAACGTTTAATTAAAACTATTAATAAATAAACTTCTAGTTTATTCCTGATACGTGAAAAACCTTGCAACCCATGCCTTCAGATCATGAGGTATCTTTGCCACCCCATTTTCTATCCCATCATGATGTAACTTCGCTTTTAAAAAATTATCCAAGGGTAGGAGCTCTTATGTTGAAAGTTTAATGTCAATCGCTCTAGTAGTTGTGGAGAAAACTAATTTAAAAGCGAATATAGATGAAAAGTGAGGGCAGAAAGGGGAAATTTTATTTCTTTAGGTGTGGGTCTCGGCAGACATTGCACAACATGGTAAAGGATGGTTGTGGACGCCTATTGCTAATATATGTATGTACAAAGGTCAGAAGCAAGCGAATAGTACTAGAGTCGAACCGACACGTGTTAAAAGCAGTTACACGAATGAAAAGGCAGAGGGAAGCACTTTAGTGGGGTGCCCAGACACTCAGTCATTTCAAATTGATGCAAAAGTTTCGTTTTCAGTACCAATTTGAAGGTAAGGGCCGATAGAACAATTTTGGTTCGAGTGTCAAGCACTCATATAATTTTTTGTTTTGTTTTTTTGACCATTTTCCAAAATGGCAGCCATCGAAAATCATGAATTACAAATTTTATTTGAAAAAGCTCATAATTCTCACACAATTGCTGTGTAATATAACTTGTATTGCTATCTTAAGCTAATACTGTGTGAGGAATCAACTGGAGTCAAAATATTGATGTTTTGAATATTCTGGTATGCCAAAAATCAAAGATGGCTGCCAATTTCGGGCTTTTTTCGCATTATGCCTCATAACTTCTGTCCTATTGAACCTAGAATGGTGATTTTGGTGTCTATACCCAGGTTTTCATGTATGAGTTATTGAATAAAAATAAAATAAACATGATTGGAGCATATCTTATCTGATATTTCACACCAATGAGACAATAAATACAAAAAGTAATAACGCAAATCGGGTATTGTTTTTTCATCTTTTTCCTTTTGAACTTTTTCCAGTTTTTTTATTGGGGTCATGTCAACGAGCTGGGGATGGTCTGTCTTTTGCCAAAATCAAACCGAAGAAAACCCTTCATTATGTTGGTCAGTTTCTCTTTCCAGCTTTCAGATATCATGGATGGCTGAGAAGCTGAAATGGGAGTTTTCAGTGCAGTGCATATACATTTAAGAATAACCTCTCTGTCCCTCATGAACCCAACATTTTTATGCATCAAGATGGCAGTTATTTAATATTGTTTTTTCTTTCTGTCTTCCCAGGTCGTTTCTGAGATGGCTGGGACAAGGAGATGGTAGTTTTGCATTCTGTGCCAAAAACAAACTGAGGAAGGGCTTTGTTTGACCTCTTGCAAATCCAGTCGCCAGTCGTAGAGAGGGAGCCTACACAGAAATCACCAGCCTTGTAAGTCAGTTCAGAGCAATTGGTGCTGCTCCAGACCCAGACATAAAATTTCCAGATGAAGAATCCATGCAGAAGAATCATGCATCCTGGCACAAATCATGTCGTCAGCTTTACAGGGCATCAGCACTTGACCATGCAAAAAAACGTCGCTATGAAGGATTGCCTCCTGCAAGAAAAAGATCCCGGTGGACAAGTGCAGCTGTTAATCATAATCTGTGTCTCTTCTGTGGTGACGAAACAAATGCAGCAGACCATTCTTTCCAGAAGCTTAAACTCACCAAACAGATACATGACAAGGCAGTCGCACTGGGGGAAGAGCGTATCGTGTCACTCCTTGCAGAAGGCAATCTGGTCGCCATTGAAGCCAAGTATCATCGGAATTGTTCCACAGGGGTCACCCGCCGTGGCAATGCGATTTGTAAACAAGACACAGCTAGCGAAAACCTTGAGGCCACAACAGAAAATGAATTCCTCCAATTCATAAAGGAAGAAGTCACTGGAGGTCGTAGAATTTTTGCATTGCAAGATCTGACAGATATGATGACGGAGAGATTAGAACAACATGGAATACAGAAGACAGTGAACCGGACACGCCTAAAGTAAACAGTCCTCGAACACTTCCCCGATTTGACAGAGGAGAAAGGTATCCGAGACCGAGTTTTCATCGTTTGTTCGAAGAAGGCTAGAAAGATCATAACAGATGCAACTCAAACACCAGATGAGGAAGCACGTACATTACTAATGGCAGCATCGATTCTCCGTAAAGCTGTTTTGGACCATGACACTGCATTCAGGTTTGATGGTTCATTTCCCAATGGTTGCGAAGAAAAATCTGTTCCACAACATATGAGGTATTTCTTCCATCAACTCCTCGCAGGACCCAAATCATCGCCAGAACAAGAGAATTCCAGGAAGATCCTCTCTGTGAGTCAGGTGGCCATGCTAAATATGACTTCTCTTTCTGTGAACTTGACTTGTGAGCTTCAACTTGCAGTGTTCCTGGCCCTCAAATTGCATTCCCAAACAAGAAGCAGGAAGTTGGTAGAACTACTACACAAGTATGCTCGAAGCGTGTCATATAAGAAAGTCCTCACCATTGAAGTTAGCTTTGCACAGGCTATTGCAGATCAAACAAGGAACAACGCTGATATAGTCTGTCCTACAAATTTGCGTCAGCACATTTTCACAGCTGCAGCCCTGGATAACTTGGATCACAATCCCAAATCACGCACTGCAAGCTCATCCTTCCATGGAACTGGGATTTCAATTTTTCAGTTTCCTTCATCAAAGAAGCCTGGGTTGGACCAATAATGTCTACGAATCAACTCACAGAAAACAGGAGCAGGCAGCAGTGGACCCATCCTGCCTCGTTCTGATACGTTTGTAACCACCTATGGGTCGAAATCTTGTCACCCAACCTCCGGTAAAAGATGTGCCGCCAGTGGCAACGAGTTCATTCGATGAGAAGAAACAGGGATAACAAGAAGGAACTGTTCTCATTCCTGTCAAAAAAAGATAACAGAAGGACAGTTCCCAGATGACAAGGATGTCTACATCACTACAGGTGATCAAGTCCACCATGTTGGAAACAGTCCACCAATGGATCAATGCAACCACGAGGAAGCTGACACTCGTGTCCTAGTACATCTCCTCCATGCCCTCCAAACATCGTCACTTGGGATGGTTCATACTGGAGACACAGATGTTGTCGTAATCCTTCTGAGTAATTTCCATCACATCAAGGCTCTGAATCCGGCCGCAGAAATCTGGACCTCCTTCAAAGCGGGAAAGACAACCAGAATGAACTCCCTGAACACTATTGCCACAAACCTGGGCACGACAACGTGCAAAGCCATGTCCCTTTTCCACGCATTCACTGGATCAGACAGCATGTCTTCCTTCAAGTTTAAGGGTAAGCGATACTGCTGCAAGTTGATGCACGAAGTTCCATCCCTCATGGAGGAATTTGCAACTATCATTGACACTCCATTCCAAACAAAGCCAAGGCTGAAAGAAGTGGCAACGAAATTTGTCTGTAGGCTGTACTCCAATGAGTCAAACGAGGACAATGATGTTGACCTCGTTCGAATGAGGGTGTTCTCACAGAAGACTAGGGACGTGGAGAGAATTCCACCAACGAGTGATGCTTTGGATCAACATCTCAAAAGGAGTGTCTTCCAAGCAGCATCTGGACAACAGCCCAAAGGTCCATGATGCCTGTCAACAACCCCACTAATCATGGGTGGAAGGAAGAGGACGGCAAGCTGCTTCCCATTTGGACCTCGCTGCCCCTCACCATGGATGTATTCCACCTGGATGTGAAGTGCACTTGCACAAGTACCTGCGCTCTGTGCAAGTGCATGAGGGCAAAGTTGAAGTGCACACGTCTGTGCAAGTGCAAATGCGAGAAATAGCTGGACCAGAACAATTTCCAATACAGACATGTATATATGGTCGATTTGTTAGCCACTTTCTTATTAAAACTATTGTTTAAGGAGTTATTCAAGCAATTGTCTAAGCAGTTACTCACCACCATATTGTGGCATAGTTAAAAGATAAATAAAAATGTCACTATCATTGGGTCCGAGTATAATTGTCCAGTTTATTTTTTTTTAAAACATGTTTCAGCTTACCGGGCCTATGACCCTTGGTCATTTTTGTGGGTATGCGCCGGCCGATACCGGCAAAATTATTGCTTCTATGGGCAATATGCTTGAAATACAAGTTGCTACTCCTGATCCTGAATCCATACATACCTCATATGTTCAGATCGGATCATCCGATCAAAAGTTATAACAGTTTCCATATTTCGCATAGGCCAGTGGGGGGTCGGGAACCCCCCCCCCCCCTCCCCACGTCCCCAGAAGCCCCATTTTTTATCTGAGTGCTTGACACTCGAACCAAAATTGTTCTGTAGGCCTTTACCTTCAAATTGGTACTGAAAACGAAACTTTTGCATCAATTTGAAATGAAAAGAAAAAATTACCCATGCACGCTCCCCCGCTTCCCCCCCCCCCCCGCTAGCCCCGTCAAACCTCCAGTGGAACGCTTTGGGGTCCCAACGGATGTTCTAAGGTAGGTAGAAGGTTTTAAAAATTCCTCAATAAAATTATGATTTTGAAATTAAATCGATATGAACCTGCAGCGAATCGGGAAACCCGATGTGGTGGTGTACCAATATGGCGGCCCGCCATTTGGTCATCCCACTGCACCCACGGAGGTATATAATATGGAGAGCCAATTGGCCACCTCGCAGCATTAGCCGCCGTGAAGCCACCGGAAATAGTCTGGCGGCCATATTGGGAAGCCGATCGTAAGCCTGTCAAAGCAAAGGCGTGGCGCACTGATGATGCAGCTGGAGCGAATTTTAGGACCGCCGACTATTTAATTAATATAGAATACTAATATTTGAACTGATATTCGGGCTCAGAATCCCGTTCTTTAAGGAAATGGTGTTCATTAAGTTTGAAGTTGGTTCTAGACGCATTTTTCCTGTGGAATCCAATGGTTTAGAGCTTGTTTGAAAAAAAAGTGCCCAAAATTACCGCTCGGTGTTCTTTATCGTTCTTCTCATGACCCAATCACCCACTAGTAGGAATAAGAATCCTGACATGTTACACCCCTGTTTAACTCCTGTCTTCACCTTGAACCATTCTGTTGTTTCACCTTGGTCGACGACCGCACATTGAAAGTCTTGGTAAAGGGCTTTTACAAGGTTCACTAATTTTCCAGGTATGCTGTATTTCTTCATTATGACCCAGACTTTCTCTGGGCAAGGAGTCGAAAGCTTTCTAGAAATCTATAAAATTGAGGTACATCGTCGTTTGCCATTCTTTGGCTTGTTCTATAATATTCCTCAATATAAAGATCTGATTTGTTGTCATGTTATATGATGTTACTTAATTCAGTCATTATATTGTAACTAAGATGTGTATGTTTCTATTACCGAGATGTTAGAAACCACGCAGATATAATGATAACCAGAGTTTATTAACGCACAGGTTGTAAACCTGGTGCGTTATAGCGTTTGCCTGGGAATTTCTGTCTCTCCAAAAGTGAAGCTCCAACAGTGTAGACGTTTCTGTCGCTCAGATGTGTAGACAGTTTCTGTCGCTCAGATGTGTAAACATGACGTCATCAAATCTATATTTAGGCTAACCATGGGCTACCCCTTTGGCTGGTACGCGGCCGCTCGCTAGTACATAATATAGGATATATTTGTTATATGTTATGTTATAGGATATATAGGATATATGTTATATGATATAGGATATATATAGGATAGGTTATAGGATATATATGTTATAGGATAGGAATATAGGACCCAAATGACCCAGAGGACCCAAATGACCCAGAGGACCCAAATGACCCAGAGGACCCAAATGACCCAGCGGACCCAAATGACCCAGAGGACCCAAATGACCCAGAGGACCCAAATGACCCAAATGACCCAGAGGACCCAAATGACCCAGAGGACCCAAATGACCCAGAGGACCCAAATGACCCAGAGGACCCAAATGACCCAGAGGACCCAAATGACCCAGAGGACCCAAATGACCCAGAGGACCCAAATGACCCAGAGGACCCAAATGACCCAGAGGACCCAAATGACCCAGAGGACCCAAATGACCCAGAGGACCCAAATGACCCAGAGGACCCAAATGACCCAGAGGACCCAAATGACCCAGAGGACCCAAATGACCCAGAGGACCCAAATGACCCAGAGGACCCAAATGACCCAAATGACCCAGAGGACCCAAATGACCCAAATGACCCAGAGGACCCAAATGACCCAAATGACCCAGAGGACCCAAATGACCCAGAGGACCCAAATGACCCAGAGGACCCAAATGACCCAGAGGACCCAAATGACCCAGAGGACCCAAATGACCCAGAGGACCCAAATGACCCAGAGGACCCAAATGACCCAGAGGACCCAAATGACCCAGAATTTCTGTCTCTCCAAAAGTGAAGCTCCAACAGTGTAGACGTTTCTGTCGCTCAGATGTGTAGACAGTTTCTGTCGCTCAGATGTGTAAACATGACGTCATCAAATCTATATTTAGGCTAACCATGGGCTACCCCTTTGGCTGGTACGCGGCCGCTCGCTAGTACATAATATAGGATATATTTGTTATATGTTATGTTATAGGATATATAGGATATATGTTATATGATATAGGATATATATAGGATAGGTTATAGGATATATATGTTATAGGATAGGAATATAGGACCCAAATGACCCAGAGGACCCAAATGACCCAGAGGACCCAAATGACCCAGAGGACCCAAATGACCCAAATGACCCAAATGACCCAGAGGACCCAAATGACCCAGAGGACCCAAATGACCCAGAGGACCCAAATGACCCAGAGGACCCAAATGACCCAGAGGACCCAAATGACCCAGAGGACCCAAATGACCCAGAGGACCCAAATGACCCAGAGGACCCAAATGACCCAGAATTTCTGTCTCTCCAAAAGTGAAGCTCCAACAGTGTAGACGTTTCTGTCGCTCAGATGTGTAGACAGTTTCTGTCGCTCAGATGTGTAAACATGACGTCATCAAATCTATATTTAGGCTAACCATGGGCTACCCCTTTGGCTGGTACGCGGCCGCTCGCTAGTACATAATATAGGATATATTTGTTATATGTTATGTTATAGGATATATAGGATATATGTTATATGATATAGGATATATATAGGATAGGTTATAGGATATATATGTTATAGGATAGGAATTTTGTACATTTAATAAATTTTTAAGATTACAAAACTATTTGTTTTGTATTTATGGATGTTTAAATCAAAAGAAAAGTACATAATGTGAATACTAGTAGCAATTTTACAAAAACCATGGCATAATTTCAAATCTTGACCCGAGATGATAATTATGCTACATCATAATTTCCATGTGCCAACCTGGGCGGAATCCAAGTGGATTCACTTGTTCTACACTGACATGGGTCAGCAACACATCAACAGTGAGTCAGTCACATAAATGACATGAAACGCTGTCATGTAGTTAACCCACACAATTCACAGTTAACCCACAAAACACACCCACACCATGTAGAGATGAGGTCGCTCTTATATTTCAGCTTGCTCTGGTGTTGCCTCACTGGTGAGCAAACAGGACCAGTTTGCAATATTTTTTCCTGATGCGCTCTTCCTTCATGTCATCATCGAGTGTTCTCACAACATGATGGAAACGTATCTTGCTGTATGATTGTGATACAGAATGTATTAAAGCAAACACATGGTTGCTGTCTGCCTCACAGTCAAACATGTGCCGATCCAAGGAAGCAAATGTAGACCGACCGACCTCAGAAAGGACAGAAGTGGAAATTGCCACTCTTATCCCACTTTCACGAGGCATTTTGCCATTGCTTACAGCCAGGAGCCTCTTGACACAGCGTTCAGTCGCCTCACAGACACGAACAACACTGTGCGAGGGAACTATGAGGCCACCCCTGTTCTTGGTAACAATCAGGCTGTACATTGGTGTGGTTTGCCATTCTTCGTTGTTACTGGTCAATGCAGAAAGACATTGGCTACACTTCAGAGTCTTCCTCACCATCCTCACCACATAGCCGGCAATATAGCCAACACATGACTCTGTAAAGATGGAAAGTTGCTCAAAATTTGGAATATCCGCATAGTCGTGGTCCTCTTTTGCCGGCGATCTCAACTCCAGGTCGTATCGTCTGGCCACCAACATGTCGTGACTCTCGTCAGGCACAGCCTGCTTTGCAACGCACTTGAAGGAAGCCGCATTCAGGATTCTGGTTGAGTCCTGTGCAGAACAGTTCCCACTTGCAGACTTGATGTCATGTCGCATCAAGAGGCGCTTATATGCGGCAACAAACTGCCGGGCCGTTGGGTTATTCCCACTTCCACATGCAATGCGGACCGCTCCAAAGAAAAGTTCAATGTGGTCTTGGCTCATTTTGTACGTGAGCAGGTATCGCAGGGGAGATGAGGCAGGTTTGACATATGTGAAATACAAAATTTTGACACTCTCTATGCAGATCATGAAACCAATGAAGGGGGTTTTCAAACGCGTATTGGTCATAACTTGACCATTCATGTTTTTGATGTTGGACAAGTAACTGTAGGCAGTATCCAGGAATGGCAGGAAAAGTCCTTCTCGTGATGTCATGAGTGGTGCCTTGTAGTTTCGTGCCAATGGATTGCGAGAATTTAGAATGTCAAACAGTTTGTCCAATGTTTCAATGTATTGGCAGGTAGCCTCACTGCCCTGAAATTCTGATAGTTGCAAAGTGTCCCTGCAAAACCGAATTGCATCTGCCACACTAGTGCTCAATGTCTGAGCAGCTGTGTCCACCTTCATGACATTGCTCTTCCACTCGATGTGTTTCCGGGAGAGCTTATTTCCCAGACGCAAGCCTTCCCTCTTCTGCAGATCAAAGAGTGCCTGGATGTATTTCCACGCGATGACTTTTTTGTTGCCATCCTCCATCATTTTCATGGATCCAAGACAGTTTCTTGCAAGTTTAAGCATGTGACATGCATCGAGTACAACACAAATTTTCTTTTCGGGATTTGCTGGGTGGGGAAATGTTGGTTTCACATTCTGCGGCGTGATGTCGGCACCTAGCTCACGTAACATTGTCAAATGAGCGGACGGTCCTTCGCAAGTTAAGGAAACCACCTCTGCACCGATATCATGCAATTTTAGTAGACATTGTGTCACCAAATTCGCCTGTTCCTTCCCCGACAATCCATTTATCATAAAGTATGCTACAGGCACTTTCCAACTGTCATTCAGCTTCCATTCCCCGATTCCGATTCCCCGATCGACGTGGGAGCCCCAGCTCCTTCACTAGCAGACAAGACAGCCGGCTTAACGTTCGCCAGGATGATCAGTCGCCCTGCCCGTGAAATACCAGGATCGGGATTCGTACCAGGACCCTGAACAACTTCCTGCCCTACCTACTGCTACTGCGAAGTGGGAAGGCAATGGCAAACCACCTAGTGCTGTAATTTATACAACCCTCATTTGCAGTTATTGGCATCAGATAGCTAAGGAAAAATAACAACTATTGAACAATAAACTTCCAATTTAGTTGCATGTTCGAGTCCGGTGTATTGTATTACTTGCCCTGATGGATGTGGACGAATGTCACAATCGGCTTCCCAATATGGCCGCCAAGCAACTTCCGCTAGCTTCAGCCGACAGCCGTCATTGGCTCTCCAGTTTATTATATACCTCCGTGACTGCACCTCGCTGGGTTCTTAAGCCGCCATTTTGTTTCGGCCGACTCAAACATGCCTTGCATTGGAAACACGATCGATTATTATTACATAACTGAAGCACATCATCAAAATCTGGATTCTGATATGAGGATTGGATGCTGTAAACTAAATAATTTCCAAATCTGGAGTGAAATCTGACAAAATTAACCATTTCTCCGATTTTATCACCAAGTGTATATATTCATTTATTTAAGCGAGGCTGTGATTCTCATTTTGGGGTTAGTTTTTTTAGTTAATTCTTATTTCTATGGGAACTGCTCGGAGACGCGTTTTATGAATGAAACGTTTTTAGCAGAGAACACTTTTTTCGTAGTTGGGACTGCTGTTACTGTTAAAGTTAATTCTGAAGTTGGAATTTTAAAGATCGGTTCGGATTAAGAGTTTGTGGAGCTTAGCTTATCTCATTGCCGTTTTTAACCATGTGCGGAAATGAAATAAAGGGGTGGAGTTTTTGGGGGTGGTGGGGGTAGGACCAGTTGCAACTGAAAAACCAGAAAGCATCTGAAATTGCAAAGCCCGTCCGCATCGGTTTGTATTCAAACATTCTTCTTCTTCTTAAATATGCTCAAATTAACGAAATTGGTCCCAAAAAAATACAAAATGAAAATTGATGATTTTATGCAGCCTTGAACTTTGAGCTTTATATCTAAAAAACCAATCTGCTTCTACCTTTTGATTGGTGAATAAATGAATTGACCTAATATCCAAACACGCCCACCCACACACTGGGACGCGCACACACACTGGGACGCGCACACACACTGGGACGCGCACACACACTGGGACGCGCACACACACTGGGACGCGCACACACACTGGGACGCGCACACACACTGGGACACGCACACACACTGGGACGCACACAAACAGGGACGCACACACACACATACACGGGGACACACACACGCATACACGGGGACACACACACGCATACACGGGGACACACACACGCATACACGGGGACACACACACGCATACACGGGGACACACACACGCATACACGGGGACACACACACGCATACACGGGGACACACACACGCATACACGGGGACACACACACGCATACACGGGGACACACACACGCATACACGGGGACACCCACACGCATACACGGGGACACACACACGCATACACGGGGACACACACACGCATACACGGGGACACACACACGCATACACGGGGACACACACACGCATACACGGGGACACACACACGCATACACGGGGACACACACACGCATACACGGGGACACACACACGCATACACGGGGACACACACACGCATACACGGGGACACACACACGCATACACGGGGACACACACACGCATACACGGGGACACACACACGCATACACGGGGACACACACACGCATACACGGGGACACACACACGCATACACGGGGACACACACACGCATACACGGGGACACACACACGCATACACGGGGACACACACACGCATACACGGGGACACACACACGCATACACGGGGACACACACACGCATACACGGGGACACACACACGCATACACGGGGACACACACACGCATACACGGGGACACACACACGCATACACGGGGACACACACACGCATACACGGGGACACACACACGCATACACGGGGACACACACACGCATACACGGGGACACACACACGCATACACGGGGACACACACACGCATACACGGGGACACACACACGCATACACGGGGACACACACACGCATACACGGGGACACACACACGCATACACGGGGACACACACACGCATACACGGGGACACACACACGCATACACGGGGACACACACACGCATACACGGGGACACACACACGCATACACGGGGACACACACACGCATACACGGGGACACACACACGCATACACGGGGACACACACACGCATACACGGGGACACACACACGCATACACGGGGACACACACACGCATACACGGGGACACACACACGCATACACGGGGACACACACACGCATACACGGGGACACACACACGCATACACGGGGACACACACACGCATACACGGGGACACACACACGCATACACGGGGACACACACACGCATACACGGGGACACACACACGCATACACGGGGACACACACACGCATACACGGGGACACACACACGCATACACGGGGACACACACACGCATACACGGGGACACACACACGCATACACGGGGACACACACACGCATACACGGGGACACACACACGCATACACGGGGACACACACACGCATACACGGGGACACACACACGCATACACGGGGACACACACACGCATACACGGGGACACACACACGCATACACGGGGACACACACACGCATACACGGGGACACACACACGCATACACGGGGACACACACACGCATACACGGGGACACACACGCATACACGGGGACACACACGCATACACGGGGACACACACGCATACACGGGGACACACACGCATACACGGGGACACACACGCATACACGGGGACACACACGCATACACGGGGACACACACGCATACACGGGGACACACACGCATACACGGGGACACACACGCATACACGGGGACACACACGCATACACGGGGACACACACGCATACACGGGGACACACACGCATACACGGGGACACACACGCATACACGGGGACACACACGCATACACGGGGACACACACGCATACACGGGGACACACACGCATACACGGGGACACACACACATACACGGGGACACACACACATACACGGGGACACACACACATACACGGGGACACACACACATACACGGGGACACACACACATACACGGGGACACACACACATACACGGGGACACACACACACATACACGGGGACACACACACATACACGGGGACACACACACATACACGGGGACACACACACATACACGGGGACACACACACATACACGGGGACACACACACATACACGGGGACACACACACACATACACGGGGACACACACACACATACACGGGGACACACACACACATACACGGGGACACACACACACATACACGGGGACACACACACACATACACGGGGACACACACACACATACACGGGGACACACACACACATACACGGGGACACACACACACATACACGGGGACACACACACACATACACGGGGACACACACACACATACACGGGGACACACACACACATACACGGGGACACACACACACACATACACGGGGACACACACACACATACACGGGGACACACACACACATACACGGGGACACACACACACATACACGGGGACACACACACACATACACGGGGACACACACACACATACACGGGGACACACACACACATACACGGGGACACACACACACATACACGGGGACACACACACACATACACGGGGACACACACACACATACACGGGGACACACACACACATACACGGGGACACACACACACATACACGGGGACACACACACACACATACACGGGGACACACACACACACATACACGGGGACACACACACACACATACACGGGGACACACACACACATACACGGGGACACACACACACATACACGGGGACACACACACACATACACGGGGACACACACACATACACGGGGACACACACACACACATACATGGGGACACACACACACATACATACACGGGGACACACACACACATACACGGGGACACACACACACATTCACGGGGACACACACACACATACACGGGGACACACACACACATACACGGGGACACACACACACATACACGGGGACACACACACACATGGCCGGGGACGGGGACACACATACATGCCCCCTTGTGGCACCGCAACAACATAAAAGTCTTGTTAAAACAATCTTACATCTGTGAAAATTACATGTTCCTTTTGTCTCCGTATTGTACACCGCTCCTTTCCTATGCCACCTCCAGGCATTGCAAATCGTCATTGCCGGGCACCGAAGGGGGCTCGGCAGTGACGCACGCTGAAAGAGAGTACTCAGTTTTCACTCTGGTTTCTTGTTTGTTTTCTTGGTTGTCCGGACGATATCTCAGCCATCCTTTGAGCTAGGAAGCTGAAATTTCGGCACAGTAGTGAGCAAGTCCTTTGTCAAATACGGTATTTTTTGTTTTTTGAATAATCAATTAATTGAGGAGTTATTTAATTATTAGCGTTTAATTAAGTACTTATTTAATTAATTAAATTTCATTTATCTTCTGACCATTATTAACTCAGGCACCTTTTGAGTTAGGAAGCTGATATTTGGACATGCCAATGACCAGGTGATTTGGCTGCAAAGGATATTTTTGATTTATTAATTAATCAATTAATCGATTAATTATTTAATTATTCGATTAATGACAAAAAAATTTTTTTTTTTTAAGTTACAGATTCTGATGAAATAGTGGTAGTTTATGTGTTCTCTGACCAAATTGATTAATAATTTAATTTTTTTATGATTATTATTTATTTATTTTCATTATTAATCATTTATTTATTTTCTTTCTCATTTGGCCAATATCTCAGGCACCTTTTGAGCTGGGAAGCTAATATTTGGACATGAGTGACCAAGTGATGTGGCTATCAAGGATATTTTTGATTTATTGATTAATCATTTCATCTATTAAGTATTTATTGATTAATCGATTAATTATTTATTGAGTAATCAATTAATTATTTAATTTTTTATAAATGACTTATTTAATTAAATTTCTAAAAGATACATCTTCGGATGAAGCACTACTGGTTTAGTTATGCGATTAGCCAATTGATTATGAAAATATTTTGTGATAATCTTTTATTGATTTTAATTATACAATTAATCAATCAATTAGTGTACACCTCTCCCTCCCAATGCAGCCTCAATGAGCTGCACTGCGGTATTGCCGGGCGCCGGAGGCGCCCCGGCAATGCCGCGCTGCAGCATATTTAATTATTTGGCATGGGGCGGTGTACTTTGAATGTATGTGTACTTGTTCCTCATTTAGCTTCTTTTCCCCAAATAGTTTACTTTACCTCATCAATGTTATCCTATTTCCCCTCTTCCATTCAAAAAGATAAAACAAGACAAATTTTTTTCCCCACTCCACAGGTCATTCTATTTGATTTTCCTTCTGCCTCTACTTTCTGTTTGACATTGTTCCTCTGTCATTCAAAGTCCTTTCTTGGCACACATGAACTCTTATCCACTTACAAAGCTTTCATCCGCAGCTTGATGGCGTACTGCTCTCCTGTCTGGGCTGGCGTCCCTGCCTCACACCTTGGTCATCTTGACAACGTGGAGACAAAGTCTTTCAAAATTATTGGAATGTCCCACGGCAAAGCTGAGTTTATGGGCCTCTCATAAACATATTGGTGGTCTCTCTGGCTTCTCGCGCCTTCTAGCGAAGGATTGCAATGATGAAAACTCAGGTTCAATGATGCACTATGTCTTGCACCCTCTACTCTTTCATCCTCCCTTCCCACTATGTCTTGCACCCATCCCCCCACCCCCCTCCAGGTTTCTGCAGGGCTCACACAATCCACGATCAACGCCCTTTTGATGAATCTTACAAAATCCAGAATCACTGTTGAACTCCACTCATTCATTCCACTATTTTCCCACCTGTGAAAACAATTCCACATTCTCTTCAATCACATTCTTCCTTCCAGGTCTTCAAGACAGCTGCTAACCAACATCTCAGATCACCCCCCATCCAAAACAATGATATTTACGAGCTTTTCTAGCCCTGTTAACACTGCCCAAGCCCACCTCTTTCCAAGTTTTCAGTTTTTTCTTCAAGATAATTTGCTGCTGTATCCATCTTATCCAAGTCCATCCCATGTGCCTTCATCCGTGTGCACTTCCTGTGTTTCTCCAAGTCTCCGTGTACTTTTCCCCATTCCTGCCATTGGTGCGATTCCCCCTCTTTTTCTACTGTTCCTGCTGTTATGTTACATTCTGATCCATTCTATGTTCTTGTTCCTCCACGAGCTTTGACATTGCAGACAAAAGTAGTTGACGGGCTCTCTGCCAAAGTGATAGAGGCAGGACGTATGAATTTGGGAAATTGATAGCATCCAATAAGAAGAAAAGTCAAGGAGAAGGCTCGTACAATATTTACTCGAGTTATTCACCATGATGGGGACTTCCGGAGGGGGACTTCCGGTTCCTCGGGCGAGTGAGGCGTGCTTCGAGCTCTCCACGGCATCGAAGTTTGAGTGTTTTCCCATTCTTGTCTTTGTCAAATTTCCACTGGTTATTTTGCTGTGTACGTGTTATTGTGTGTTTCTAGTTGGTGTTGGTTTGTGGTTCGTGCAAACTTGTGTGTAGTTAATCGTTTTCTGGGTCGTACCTCATGCGCGGCCTGGTGACTTGGGGCTTCCCTCCCCCCGTCGGTGTTTTGTCGGTTTGGGTTATTTCCTTCGCTGTATTGCTTGTTTCTTTTATTTTATTTTCTCCCCCTCACCTCACCTCCTGAGACAAAGAATTCTATATTGATTCCTTCTCTCCTCCCGGACACGTGCTTGTTCGCTCTCCTCCTCGTCTCGGCTTGTGCCCCGCCCCCTGTATCTCGTTTTCTTCCGCCTCTGCTCCTTCTTTCTCAAATCCACGTTCTCGCTTGGAGACTTTTCCCGGATTGTTTTTTTCATCGTTCTGTTTGGATATTGTTGGAATATGTTTAAACCGCAGCCGTGATGCTGACGCCCCCCCCCCCCCCCCCCCCCCAGAATTTACATGTTTTAAACGTTTCCCAGTGTGTACCCTGGTCAGAATAGGTACACCGTATCCCTGCGTGTCGTAAGAGACGTGCTGATGGGTTGGCGAGGGTTGGCGTCAGGAAGGGTTGACGTCAGGAAGGGCATCCGGCCATAAAAAACATTGCCTCAAAAAGCGAACCATGACAATCACAAGTACATATGGGCAGGGTGCAGCCCGAAGTGGAGATCGGTTTCTGAGGTTTGGGACATGGAATGTGGGGACAATGACAGGGAGATCAGGTGAAGTGGTGGAAGTATTGGTCAGAAGAAGAGTGGACATATGTTGTGTGCAAGAGACGAGATGGAAGGGAAGTGGTGTGAGAATGGTGAAGGGTAGGCAGGGACAGAAATACAAGTTTGTGTGGCAAGGGTGCCCGGAGGGCGTGAATGGTGTTGGTGTCCTGTTTTCTGAGGAGTTTGTAGACAGTGTGGTGAGTGTGACTAGAGTGAGTGATAGGTTGATGATAGTGAAAATGATGATTGGAAAGCTCTTGGTGCACGTCATCTCGGGATATGCTCCGCAGGTTGGTCGAAGCGATGAAGAGAAGGACAAGTTCTGGTGTGCGATAGAGAAGCTGATGGAAAACGTGAAAGATGAGGAAGTTGTTGTGGTGGGAGGAGACCTGAATGGACATGTGGGAAGGAGTATGGATGGTTTTGAGGGAGTTCATGGGGGTTACGGATATGGTGTGAGAAATGGAGAAGGTGAAAGGATTTTGGAGTTTGCTGATGGAGCTGATTTGTTGATTTGTAATACTCAGTTCCAGAAAGAGGACAATAAGCTTGTTACATACACGTCAGGTGGGTCGACGACAACCGTTGACTACCTGATGGTGCGTCGGCGAGATAGGGGGCACCTCCGGGACACAAAGGTGATCCCGGGGGAGGAGGCTGTTTCACAGCACCACTTGGTTGTCTGCGACATAAGGGTGAAAGGTGCGAGAAGAGCTCGGCGGGTGAAGTACCAACCGAGAATGAAGGTGTGGAGGTTGAAAGAGGTGACAGTAAGGGAGGCATTAAAAGAGAGGCTGAGTAGGGTAGAGGACGATGTGGTTGAGCTTGAAAGTGGTTGGATGTCAATGAAAGCTAGTCTGTTGGGAGCCATTGGTGAGGTATGTGGATGGACAAAAGGACCACCGAGGCACTCGGAAACATGGTGGTGGGATGTTGAGGTTGGAAAGAGGATTGACGAGAAGAGGAAGAAGTTCAAAGAGTGGCAGAAGGCGAAGGGTACGGGAGCAGAAACAGCAGAGCATGAAAGTTATAAGGCAGCCAGGAAGGCTGCAAAGAAAGAGGTAGCAAAGGCACAGGAGGCATGTAGGAAAATGTTCGGAGAACGCTTGGATTCGGAAGAGGGTCAGAAAGCAGTATTCAGGATTGCAAAGCACATAGCGAAAGAGAGGTGTGATATGATGGGGGTGAGTTGCTTGAAGGATGAAGTGGGAAAAATCGTTGTCGACCCAGATGGAATTAAAGGAAGATGGAAAAGATATATGGAAATGCTGTTGAATACAGAGAATGAATGGGATGGCAACATAGAGAGTAACCCAGTTTTAGGACCGGCAGAGAAGATAACTGGAGGTTTGTCAATAAAGTATTGACAATACTCAACAATAAAGTATTGACTTTGGTTTCCATCATGGTGAATACAACAACAACAACAACATGCATTTTAAAGGCCATTTTCCCTACTAGAGCAGGGGTTAGCCTTGCGGTCCCCATGACAATATTCTCCATTTTGCCATATTTTCTGCATCTCTCCTTGTTAACCCCTTGCCCGCATTTCTTCTTTCACCATCTTTAGCCAAGCCTTTCTCGGTCTTCCCCGTCCTCTACTTCCTTCTACATTCATTTCCATCACTCTTCTCAACCAGTCACTTTCATCCTTCCTCAACACATGACCAAACCATCTCAACCTGTTCCTCTTCACAGCATCAATCACAGGCTCTATTCCTATCATCTTTCGCAATTCATCATTTGTCTGCCTCTCTCTCAACGATACTCTGCACATCCGTCGAACCATTCGCATTTCCACCCTTTCCAACCTCTGTTGCTGCTCTACGTTCATTACCCATGTCTCGCTCCCATAAATCAAAACACTTCTCACATATGCAGCATACACCTTTCCCTTCAGCTTCAACGACACTCCCCTCATCATCAGCACGCCACTCAGTTCCCGAAACTTTTTCCATTCACATCTCACTCCAGCAACCGTTGCCGAGTCTGATCCACCTTCTCCATTCAGCATGTCTCCGAGGTAGCAAAATGTTTTCACACCTTCCAGCTTCACGCCGTCTCCAAGATCCAACTCAACATTTCCTCCATCTGCAGCTCCCTCTGTGCACACCTTACATTTGAATGTAGCTGCCACACTGGTTAATGACCCTCTCAGACCACTACATTTTTGATGAACCCACTCAGTGCACATTGTACATTGAATGGAGTTCACTCCGACAACCTTCCTACACACAGCACAGGGCCACTTCCCAGTTCTTTCCACCTCACCACATGCTTTACCACTTGCCATCACCTTCGTCTTTCCGATATTCACCTTCAGACCTTTTGTCTCCATACATTCTTTCCACTTGTTCATCTTTTCCTTCAGTCCATCCATACTTTCCGCAATCAACACCAGATCATCTGCATACAACAACTCCCACGGTAAACCCTCCTTTACGTTCTGAGCCAGCACCTCCATCACAGCTACAAATAGTAGTGGACTTGGTACCGACCCCTGATGCACTCCCACCTTCACCTCAAACTCACCACTGTTCCCGTCCTTCGTCCTTACAGCTGTGCGCGCTCTTTTGTACATTGCCATCACTACTCTGATCAACCATTCCTCCACTCCTAACTTCCTCAATGCCCATGTCAATACATTGCGTGGAACCCTATCGAATGCTTTCTCCAGATCAACAAACCCAAGAAACAACTTCTTCCTCTTCTCCATGTACTTCTCCTGCAACTGCCTCAAAATGAAAAGCGCGTCTGTCGTTCCTCTTCCTGGCATAAATCCAAACTGCATTTCGTCGATCTTCACTTTCTTCCTTATCCTCCTCTCCAACACCCTTTCCAATACCTTCATTCCATGCTCCAATAACTTTATCGCTCGGTACGAGCCACACTCCAGAGGGTCACCTTTCCCCTTGTATAGAGGGACGAGGGTACTCAGTTCCCAATCCACTGGAATGCGGCCTTCTTTCACCACCAGATTACAGATCTCTGTCATTCTCTTCATACCCCAACTTCCTGCTGCCTTCAACATATCTCCCACAACTCCCGTCGGCCCTCCCGCCTTTCTACCCTTCATTGCTTTTATCGCTTCCTCAACTTCCTTCTCAGTTATCTTCTCTGCCGGTCCTAAAACTGGGTTACTCTCCATGTTGCCATCCCATTCATTCTTTGTATTCAACAGCATTTCCATATATCTTTTCCATCTTCCTTTAATTCCATCTGGGTCGTCAACGATTTGTCCCACTTCATCCTTCAAGCAACTCACCCCCATCACATCACACCTCTCTTTCGCTATCTGCTTTGCAATCCTGAATACTGCTTTCTGACCCTCTTCCGAATCCAAGCGTTCTCCGAACATTTTCCTACATGCCTCCTGCGCCTTTACTACCTCTTTCTTTGCAGCCTTCCTGGCTGCCTTATAACTTTCATGCTCTGCTGTTTCTGCTCCCGTACCCTTCGCCTTCTGCCACTCCTTGAACTTCTTCCTCTTCTCGTCAATCCTCTTTCCAACTTCTTCATCCCACCACCATGTTTCCGAGTGCCTCGGTGGTCCTTTTGTCCATCCACATACCTCACCAACGGCTCCCAACAGACTAGCTTTCATTGACATCCAACCACTTTCAAGCTCAACCACATCATCCTCGACCCTACTCAGCCTCTCTTTTAATGCCTCCCTTACTGTCACCACTTTCAACCTCCACACCTTCATTCTCGGTTGGTACTTCACCCGCCGAGCTCTCCTCGCACCTTTCACCCTTTTGTCGCAGACAACCAAGTGGTGCTGTAAAACAGCCTCCTCCCCCGGGATCACCTTTGTGTCCCGGAGGTGCCCCCTATCTCGCCTACGCACCATCAGGTAGTCAACGGTTGTCGTCGACCCACCTGACGTGTATGTAACAAGCTTATTATCCTCTTTCTGGAACTGAGTATTACAAATCAACAAATCAGCTCCATCAGCAAACTCCAAAATCCTTTCACCTTCTCCATTTCTCACACCATATCCGTAACCCCCCATGAACACCCTCAAAACCATCCATACTCCTTCCCACATGTCCATTTAGGTCTCCTCCTACCACAACAACTTCCTAATCTTTCACGTTTTCCATCAGCTTCTCTATCGCACACCAGAACTTGTCCTTCTCTTCATCGCTTCGACCAACCTGCGGAGCATATCCCGAGATGACGTTCACCAAGAGCTTTCCAATCATCATTTTCACCATCATCAACCTATCACTCACTCTTGTCACACTCACGACACCGTCTACAAACTCCTCAGAAAACAGGACACCAACACCATTCACGCCCTCCAGGCACCCTTGCCACATAAACTTGTATTTCTGTCCCTGCCTACCCTTCACCATTCTCACACCACTTCCCTTCCATCTCGTCTCTTGCACACAACATATGTCCACTCTTCTTCTGACCAATACTTCCACCACTTCTCCTGATCTCCCCAGGTCATTGTCCCTACATTCCATGTCCCAAACCTCAGAAACCGATCTCCACTTCGGGCTGTACCCTGCCCATATGTAGTTGTAATTGTCATGGTTCTCTTTTTGAGGCAATGTTTTTATGGCTGGATGCCCTTACTGACGCCAACTGTCTTGGTCCTCTCTTACGACACGCAGGGATACGGTGTACCTATTCTAATCCAGGGTACACACTGGGAAACGTTTAAAACATGGAAATTCTGGGGGGGGGGGGGGGGGGGCGGCGTCAGCATCATGGCTGCGGTTTAAACATATTGAAATAATATTTAAACAAAACCATGAAAAACAATCTGGGAAAAGTCTCTAAGTGAGAACGTGGATTTGAGAAAGCAGGAGCAGAGGTGGAAGAAAAACGAGATATAGGGGGCGGGGCACAAGTCGAGACGAGGGGGAGAGCGAACAAGCACGTGTCCGGGAGGAGAGAAAGAATTAATATAGAATTTTTTTTTTGTTTGTTTATTTGTTTGTTCGACTCTAGTTATGATCTGCAACATTATTTTCAAAGGGCACTTGACCTTTGCCCTGTTCAACTGAAATTTAATCAGTTCATCTTTATATTACAGTCCATAGGTTTGTCAAGTATGGTTGAAATCTCTTCAGTGGTTCATAAGTTATTGCAGTAATACAGATTTCCAATGAAAGGGCGCTTGATCTTTTACCTTTGACCTTTTGAACCCAAAATTTACCTCGTTAATCTTTGTATCACTGTACATAGTTATGCCAAGTTTGGTCAAAATCCCTTCAGCGGTTCACCAGTTATTGCAGTAACGAAAATATGCTACTTTCAGCTAAACGTCACATTACCTTTGAGCCTTTTAACCCAAAATATAATCGATTCTTCGTTTCATCATAATACACCTTTGTACTAAGTTTTGTAAAAAAAAAAAAAAATTCCTTCAGTCATTCACAAGTTGGCGCAGTAACAAATTGATCATGTATGGACAACCTTAAAAAAAAATTGAGAGGCCCAGGCATAAAAATGTTATGTGCTGTTTCCTTGATTGATGTTCAGCATTTCGAGAAAGAGTACAGACAATCCCAACCATAGGTTGGAGGGATGAGATTTTTCCTTAATTGTCTCGCTAACAGCGGAGAGAAGAGAGGCATCAAGATACCGGCACCCCGGGTGCTCCAGGAAGTTACTTCAACACCCTCCACCTTCCCCCATCCACCCCCCCCCCCCTCTCCCCCCCAAGGTCACCAGCTGTATTTCTCTGACATTTCAAAAACATCAAGTCAATGTTGTCTAATGTCTGTGTCTGCATGCATGTGTGAATGACTTGTGCAACATGTCCTCCATGAGCCTTTGATCCTGAGTAAACAACAACAACAACAACAACAACAACAACAACAGCATGAACCAGGGAGGCAAGTTATTTCCCCTCTCGAACCAGTCAGCAGAAGTTTTACTGCACTTCCAGTTACAATACCATAGTGTATAATAAAAGTGATGTGCTGGATCCTTCACTCACTTTTAGAAGATGTATTTCATGCTCGGGCAAATTCAACTCCAGGAAACGTTGCAACAACTGCTTTTTCCAGCCTTCAAATTGGCAGCTCGGGCTGCAAAACTGAAAAGCATCATCATCAGTGATTGAGAGCAGAAGAAAACATTAGTTATTTTTCCAGAGGCCCAGGTTTGAAGTTTGATACAAAAGATGGTCTTCAAACGAGCCTGCAGAGAAGCCATCGTTATCTAAAATGTCAAACCTCGACTTTCACCTTCCAAACAAATATACTGTATTCTTTTGATAGCATTTTTTCATGGGCCATATTGATGAGCACCAACTCTAGGTGAAAAAAAAATATTTAATAATGATAAAATAAAATAATATAATAAAATAAAATAATAATAATAATAATAAATAAATAAAAATATATATTATTAAAAAAAAAAAAAAAAAAAATCTTCAGCACTCTCGTATGTAAAGGGGCTGGGCAATATTGATCTTTTTGCAGGTCGATTATCGTCCCTCCAAATGTCGACGATCTAGCGATACGTCAACATTGCAATCATCTATGCCAACGAAGAGCGGCGGCGATAACTGGCACTTGGGGAGTACATACTATCGATGTTTATATTACCCTACCGAGAACAGCACTCAGTAGAG
>NC_136266.1:115595723-115663223 GCF_964187855.1 Myxine glutinosa | reverse complement strand
GCCACCCCACCACCTCCAGCCTGGACTCTTGGCACTATACAATCTTTGTTGTAGGCTTCATGCACTTGCCTGCGCACTCGGACGCGGCCATCTTGACGATAGACCAGAAATCTAGACTCGCACTGAAGATCACATGATTCCAGTGTCCTGGCTGCCATTGACAGTGCTCTCTGGCCCACTGCAATCAGCGCTAGCGGTGTTGTCTGGTCAGGCGCGGCTTTCTCAGGGGACGCCTGGCACGATAGCCTGCTTGAACCAGTCGTTAGTTGACTAGCCTTCTGGATACAGGCACATTTGTCAGTTGCTGCCACTCAGGCCTAAGCCGATTAGCTGACTTGGTACGGCCATTGTGGACTAACCGGTGCAGCTGGCGATCATCCCTCCTTGTCGTTCTGCGGGGACGTCCTGGCCTCAGTATTGGAGTAGGGACACCCCTCTGAGCATTTCATTTCAGGATATTTGACACCTGACCTTGAGTGATGCAATACTGCCGAGCAATAGCACGCTGTTTCATGCCGTAATTTCGTAAAGCCACCACTCCATGACAAACATCATTGTCGAGTTGATGGACCATCTCCAGAGGAAGCGGCAATAACTTTTGGAGACGTGCAGCAGTTGTTTTCCACTAATACAGAATGCAACAACCCTTGTATACCCGACTGTGAAGCCAATCATCAAATGCACCTGTCCGTACATTTTGCCACGCCACCGGTGATGTAATCCTGTTGTTGACTTCTTGCTGCGACAGACAATCAGTGACATGCTTCTTTTAACAAATAAATCACCAAAGTGTAAAAGAAACTTACAAGATTGATATACTGTGTTAAGAAAGTAAACCCAAGTCAAGAAAAAAATATATATTCCATATTAAATGCCAAGTCTGTATATATATTTCCTTGAGGATATATCTATCTATAATTCCAGTAATCTCTGTGTGTCTGTGTGTCTGTGTGTGTGTTTGTCTGTGACCGCTGTTTCTCGACAACCACGGGTCCGATATACTTGAAACTTGCCAGGTATATTGCTGGGGACCCGAGGATGTGCCTTTTCAAGGTTTCATATTAATCGGACAAGTAGTTACCGAGCTATGGCGATTTCTTTACCAAACTCCGCAAGCCGTTCGCTTTGGACCAAACCATTGCATGTAAATAGAGGGGGGGGATTGTCACCGTACTCGCAAGCCGTTCGCTTTGGACCAAACCATTTCATGTAAATAGAGGGGGGGGATTGTCACCGTACTCGCAAGCCGTTCGCTTTGGACCAAACCATTTCATGTAAATAGAGGGGGGGGATTGTCACCGTACTCGCAGGCCGTTCGCTTTGGACCAAACCATTTCATGTAAATAGAGGGGGGGGATATAATTTTAGATATATATATAGTACGGGCATGCCCTAGTATATATGAATTGCAGCAGACTATTGTCACTGCATGGCAAGCAATTCCTGTCCAAACCTTGGCAAATCCCATGAACAGCATGCCTCGACGTGTACGTGCTCTCCTGAATGCTCGTGGGGGTTACACGAAGTACTGAACTGTAATTTTACTGTCCGTAATCCCAGTCGTAATTTAACTTTTGTTTAAAAAAATTTTGGCTAATGTGCAAAATAAAGAGATACTTCTGGAAAACGTACAGAAGTTTAACACAGTACTGTCCATGAATTGAATTCGATATCGGTTTACATCACTTTCAAGGATTAATTTATTTGTTTCGAAATGTCAAATGTGGTTTTTGTTTCTTTTAACGGTCACATTAACAAAATCTAGAATACTTTCAACATAATTCCAATTAACTTTTGGTTCTTAGACATCTTGAAAAGTAAGTTCACCCCCACAAAAAAAATATTCCATATTAAATGCCAAGTCTGTATATATTGTAACGGATTTGAGAATCCTGTAATTTTTGTAAATACCACCCTTTGTAAATGTCATGATTTGTGTAAATACCTCCATAATTGTAAAGGTCAAAGGTCGTCCCCTTAGTTAATTCATCGCATACACCTAGCCAATCTTAGAACCTCTAAATAGTTATTCTCTTATTCTATGTAGTTTAAGGCTCTGTTGCCCAGTAATTGACACTCCATTGAACCGAATCAAATAAGGATAGCTCCCCTTCAATAATTACATTTTCCAGCCAAACTCTCCCTCTCTGGGTAAAGCAGCTTGACAAGCGTGGGGTGCGTGCCCCCTCAACTGGCCTGGCTTTGGAAGCGGCGTTCGCTGCTATGATGAATATGTGCTCCGTGCTCTGTTTGGACAGGAAGGGCGGGGTCGCCTGGAAGAGGCAAGCCCAGGGCGTGCCACGAGGGGCGGGGCTGTTCAGCCCCATGCCCAAATAAGGATACAAGCCCGTGGCTCGCCACGAGGGGCGGGCTGTTCAGCCCCATGCCCAAATAAGGATACAAGCCTGTGGCTCGCCACGAGGGGCGCGCTGTTCGACTCCATGCCCAAATAAGGTAGCAAGACCGTGGCATTGCCATATAAGGTCACGAAACAGAGCACGGGGGAGGGCGGTACCCAAACAGACGAGGGCGTGTCACACCCACGCTTGAAATATGAGATATGCATGCGACAAAATCGCAGAGAAGAAGGGATACAGCAAGAGATACAGGAGGGTGGTGCCAAGAGAGACCAAGAGAGAGCCCGAGGCATGTCGAGGCAAGAACCAGCCCTGCCGCGTGCAACGAACGAGATACGTGTGCCGCCGCCGCCTTGCTCGCTTCCAGCCCGGAGAGGACCTGCTTGCTGTGCGCCCTGCCAAACCTTCCAGCCTTGTGGTCCCACCTTCCTCTCCCTCCAGTCAATCCAATCGGCAATTCCCCATTCGTGTACGTCAGTTTGTTTTGTGTGTCTTGTCCTGGGGTTTAAGTAAGTTAGATAAGCTAGAAATTGCCGTGTCCTTCTGATCCTTCCATTTCCCTGTATATTACTTTGATTGCTTTTCTTCCTTTAGTCTTGGATAATAATAATAAATCCTGTTCTTCCTACCTTGCCTTCTTTCCTTCACATCCGTTCGTCCTTGTCTTTTCCATCATTGAATACCTGTGGCACGATTTGGCCAACGTTCAGAATCGGGTCTTGTTATGTTAATGGTTCGAGCCGCGGGCTGCCATCCGCTCGGCAATTAACATCTTGTCCGCGGTCTCGAACGAGGTTGCCCATCTGTCTCTCTGGAGGGAGCTGGGCAGCTTCAGGACTCACGTCGGTCAGTCACAAACAAGGGGATTAATCCCCCCTTCTTAAGGGGAAAAGGGGCCGACGTTGAGATCCGTAACAATATCTTCTTGTGATTTATAAATATCTAAAAGTTTATTTTTGAAAAGAAAAGTAAAGTTTTCCAGGACGACGAGACTTGTCTTGTCTTATCTTATCAAAAGCTATATAAAGTCTGCTAATCTCTTATTATCTCCACCACCTTAAGAGATTAGCAGACTTTTATAAAGGAGGTTATGTTTTCACCCCTATGTTTATTTTGCCTGTCTTTGCACAGTTTATCTCTAAACGTTTTGGACGTTTTTTTTACAAAACCCGGTGGAGAGGTTGGGTGCGTGATAAGGACGATTTGTATAAATTCTGGTGAAGATCCGGAACTCGGATCCGGATAAGAGAATTTTTAAAGTGATTCTTCACCATTAAGAAAAAAAGAAAAAAAAAAACCACCTTTAGAGGCCATTTTCCCCCGCAAGCGGGGGTTGGCCTTTTTCGGGAACTGTGGTTGTTGTTGTTTTTCGGTCCCCTTTTTGAAGCAATGTTTTACGGCCGGATGCCCTTCCTGACGCCAACCCTTTTTGCCGCCTTTAACGACAAGCAGGGAATTACCAGTGAACTGGTACTCAAATTTGCCGACCTCGGAAGGATGACAGGCTGAGTCAACCCCCCTGGCGTTAATTCAGCGATTGACCGGGATTCGAACCCAGGATCCTAGGATCCTAAGCCGGCACCCTAGCCGTTAGCCCAACACCAGGGATTGTACGATATAGCTTATATACGATATATACGATATAGCCCAACACCATATAGCTTCACCATTAAGAGATGGGGCCAAAACGATATATTGCACGATATTTCAAAAGGTTGTGGATGGATTATGACAAAACATGGTGGATGAGTTGGGTAGGTGACAAGAACAAGCAGATTAGATTTTGGTTCAGGTCTGGATGTAGATCTGGCCTATCAGTGGGATACAAAACGTAAAATGGTCAGCTAAGAGGAGGCATGCCCTCTGCAGAGTGCAGTTGTAGTTATAAAAATATGTGCACAATGGGCATTCAAAAAGTTCTTCAAACAAGATATTCACAATTGTCGAAAACACGCTAAAAGGTATGCAATCCTTGCAAAGTACAGAATATGATCACTAAATTCAGCACAACGTTTAGCGGTCTGCATAAGAAGTCAAAACAAATGAAACAATACCACTAACTTTTTAAAATACCTGAAATGGTAGTTGATCTGCCGTGAATAATAAAAAAAAAGAATGAACGTTTCTGGCTTTACTTTCGTCAGAACAACGAAAGAGAGAATGAGGCGGGTATCAGTGCAGAATAAATTCCACAATTAACGTCATCACTAACGTGCTCGGGCTGAGGAACGCCGACTGGGGCCCCCAAATGACTAATGCGGCCCCTTTTGCGCAGGGTAATAAACATTTTGATAATAGACAAGAGATATCTGATTAACTCGATCAACTGTCGCATCTGCTCAGAGTCTGGCTGGTGAGCAATTCCATTCTGACCATGGCTGAGTCATACCAAAGACTTTGGAAATGGTGCATGCTGCTTCTTCACTTGATGCTCAGCATTTAAAGACTAGAGCATAGACAAACTACGTTTGTGTCATGTCATGTTAAAAGTTAGTCTTATGTTGTCTGTTGTCTCTGTCTGCATGTTTGCGGGTGTGAGCAACAACTCTTCCACAACCCTTATAAATTAATAGAAACTGAAACCTGTTTTGTGACGAAGTTAGCCTGTGTGGTGTTCTAATCGAAACCAATGGCTCATTATGTTTGGTACCCAGGTTCAAATCCCACATACTCCATGTAATGCATTTATTAATCGTTTACTAATATCTATGAAATTCCGCCGGTGTGTACCCCGGTTTAGAATAGGTACACCGTATGCAAGAGGCGACTAAAAGGGTTGGCGTCAGGAAGGGCATCTGGCCATAAAACATTGCCTCAAAAAGGGAACCATGACAATTACAATTAAATATGGGCAGGGTACAGCCCAAAGTACCCCGTGGGGGAACTCACTCCCTCTCGTCAAAAATCAAGATAGGGAACCCGATCGAAGCAAGGGTGGAAATCACTCCATTTATGACGACGAAACGTCTGATGCCCCACGTGGAGATCGGTTTCTGAGGTTTGGAACATGGAATGTCGGGACAATGACAGGGAGATCAGGAGAAGTGGTGGAAGTATTGGTCAGAAGAAAATTGGACATATGTTGTGTGCAGAAGACGAGATGGAAGGGAAGTGGTGTGAGAATGGTGAACTGGTGAAGGGTAGGCAGGGACAGCAATACAAGTTTGTGCGGCAAGGGTGCCCGGAAGGCGTGCATGGTGTTGGTTTCCTGTTTTCTGAGGAGTTTGTAGACAGTGTGGTGAGTGTGACTAGAGTGAGTGAAAGGTTGATGATGGTGAGAATGATTATTGGAAAGCTCTTGCTGAACGTCATCTCGGGATATGCTCCGCAGGTCGGTCGGAGCAATGAAGAGAAGGACAAGTTCTGGTGTGCAATAGAGAAGCTGATGGAAAACGTGAAAGATGAGGAAGTTGTTGTGGTAGGAGGAGACCTAAAAGGACATGTGGGAAGGAGTATAAACGGTTTTGAGGGAGTTCATGGGGGTTACGGACATGGTGTGAGAAATGGAGAAGGTGAACGGATTTTGGAGTTTGCTGATGGAGCTGGTTTGTTGATTTGTAATACTCAGTTCCAGAAAGAGGATAATAAGCTTGTTACATAAACGTCAGGTGGGTCGACGACAACCGTTGACTACCTGCTGGTGCGTAAGCGAGATAGGGGGCACCTCCGGTACACAAGGTGATCCCGGGGGAGGTGCGCGGGTTTCACAGCACCACTTGGTTGTCTGCGACATAAGGGTGAAATGTGCGAGGAGAACTCGGCTGGTGAAGTACAAACCGAGAATGAAGATGTGGAGGTTGAAAGAGGTGACAGTGAGGGAGGCATTAAAAGAGAGGCTGAGTATGGTAGATTGGTAGAGGATGATGTGGTTGAGCTTGAAAGTGGTTGGATCTCAATGAAAGATAGTCTGTTGGGAGCCGTTGGTGAGGTATGTGGATGTTGATCGACAAAAGGACCACCGAGGCACTCGGAAACATGGTGGTGGGATGATGAAGTTGGAAAGAGGATTGACGAGAAGAGGAAGAAGTTCAAGGAGTGGCAGAAGGCGAAAGGTACGGGGGCAGAAAAGGCAGAGCATGAAAGTTATAAGGCAGCCAAGAAGGCTGCAAAGAAAGAGGTAGCAAAAACGCAGGAGGCATGTAGGAAAATGTTCGGAGAACACTTGGATTCGGAAGAGGGCCAGAGAGCGGTATTCAGGATTGCAAAGCAGATAGCGAAAGAGAGGTGTGATGTGATGGGGGTGAGTTGCTTGAAGGATGAAGTGGGACAAATCGTTGTGGACCCAGATGGAATTAAAGGAAGATGGAAGAGATATATGGAAATGCTGATTAATGCAAAGAATGAATGGGATGGCAACATAGAGAGTAACCCAGTTTTAAGACCGGCAGAGAAGATAACTGAGAAGGAAGTTGAGGAAGCAATAAAATCAATGAAGAGTAGAAAAGCGGGAGGGCCGACAGGAGTTGTGGGAGATATGTTGAAGGCAGCGGGAAGTTGGGGTGTGAAGAGAATGAGAGCTATGTAATCTGGTGGTGAAAGAAGGCTGCATTCCTGTGGATTGGGAACTGAGTACCCTCGTCCCTCCATACAAGGGGAAAGGTGACCCTCTGGACTGTGGCTCGTATTGAGCGATAAAGTTATTGGAGCATGGAATGAACGTATTGGAAAGGGTGTGGAAGAGGAGGCTAAGGAAGAAAGTGAAGATCGACGAAATGCAGTTCGGATTTATGCCAGGAAGAGGAACGACAGACGCGCTTTTTATTGTAAGACAGTTGCAGGAGAAGTACATGAAGAAGAGGAAGAAGTTGTTTCTTGGGTTTGTTGATCTGGAAAAAGCATTCCATAGGGTTCCACGCGAAGTAGTGGCGTGGGCATTGAGGAAGTTAGGAGTGGAGGAATGGTTGATCAGAGTAGTGATGGCAATGTACGAGAGAGCGAGCGCAGCTGTAAGGATGAAGCACGGGAACAGTGGTGAGTTAGAGGTGAAGGTGGGAGTGCATCAGGGGTCGGTACTAAGTCCACTACTATTTGTAGCTGTGATGGAGGTGCTGGCTCGGAATGTAAAGGAGGGTTTACCTTGGGAGTTGTTGTATGCAGATGATCTGGTGTTGATTGCGGAAAGTATGGATGGACTGAAGGAGAAGATGAACAAGTGGAAGGAATGTATGGAGGCAAAGGTCTGAAGGTGAATATCGGAAAGACGCAGGTGATGGCAAGTGGTAAAGCATGTGGTGAGGTGGAAAGAACTGGGAAGTGGCCGTGTACTGTGTGCAGGAAGGGTGTCGAAGTGAACTCCATTCAATGTAAAATGTGCGCTGAGTGGGTTCATCAAAAATGTAGTGGTCTGAGAGGGTCATTAACCAGTGTGGCAGCTACATTCAAGTGTAAGGTGTGCACAGAGGGAGCTGCAGATGGAGGAAATGTTGAGTTGGATCTTGGAGACGGTGTGAAGCTGCAAGGTGTGAAAACATTTTGCTACCTAGGAGACATTCTGGATGGAGAATGTGGATCAGACTCAGCAACGGTTGCTAGAGTGAGATGTGCATGGAAGAAGTTTCGGGAACTGAGTGGCATGCTGACGAGGAGGTTAACAAGGGGAGATGCAGAAAATAGGGTAAAAATGGAGAAGATTGTCATGGGGCCCGCAAGGCTCTAGCAGGGAAAATGGCCTTAAAATGCCTGTTGTTGTTGTTGTGTCTGTGCTAAAATGAGATTTATTTTCAAGCCACACAAAGAACCTGAGCTGAATGAAAAAAAACAAGAATACGTCATGCAGAGCACGATACTTGCAAAATCCACCACTGCCCCCAAAAGGTTGCCATGGATACATCAAATTGTCAATTTCATTAAGATTAAAATTGACGATCTTAATCAAAGCTCGGGTTATTCGGATTAAAATTGATGATTTTTCGGATTAAAATTTACACTAGAAGTTTGAGCTTGATTTGACCTTTCACCTTTTGACCTTAAAAATATTTGGTTTCCCAATTTAATGATGCACGATGTAATTGCTGTTTAATTCCCAAGTTAATAGGATGGAAAGTGATGATTTTCAGGTGAAAATTGATGATTTTGGAAGTTTGACCTTGAGTTGACATTTTGACCTTAAAACACTTTCCAGATGCAGATGTAATGAGTTTAACATCTGATAGATAAAAAGTGGCACTGAATACTGTAGTGTTAAATTTTTTACATCGATTCTGGTATTTATTATCATCTTATCTTTGCACTTCTCTCTGCATGAGCTTACTAGGCACGTTTTTTTGTCGATTCATGGCTGCAGGATTATGATTGCCTGTGGGATTTGGAGATGATCGCTTTTTTAAAAATCTTCTTCTTAAACAAAAAATATCAAGTTGAAGGAAACATACCTAAATGGAATGGAACAAATGGTTTATTCCCTTCTCATATGCTCCCAGCAAGTGGTTCGTTTGTAAAAGGGACTTTCAACAACCGGGTGCAGCGAGTGAAGGGTTTCTGTGTTCATTGTTTAGCACCCGTCACACGAGTTCATTCACAAAAGCAATCATGATTGAAAGGTTTGCAGGAAGTGCATCAATTGGTCCTTCGGGGCCGTAAATGGTAGAAACGTAGATATCACATCATAAGGAAATATTTGAGACAATTGCAAAGTGAGTACCTTTTTCTGGATATTCCTCAGTTCTTCAGTATCCCCATCTTCGACAGTGCCACTTCTCAACAGTAAATCAAAAATTTCATTTGCCATTTGTTCTTTCTTCTTTTCTTGATTAACACCCTCTGAAAGAATAACCAAAAACATTTTGGGAGTATTTGAAGAAGACAAGGCTTGGAAACAACCAAATATATGATTTCTTACCCCACCCTTATAATGAAAACACAAAGAAGCCCTTTAACTACCGAGCCGCTCATTGTTAGAGTGTATGTTCCAAGTCTGGGAGGTCGGCAGCCCAATTCCGACCCCGGCTGAGTCGTAGCAAATACTTTAACAACTAGAAAGTTGACAGAACACCTTACCCCGTGCAGTCTTGAGGAAAAGGGCATGAGAAGAGTCCTTTATACTCTTGCTTTGCTTTTCCGAGCACGATCTGAGTCTGTTTTGCTTGTGAATCTTGCATAACAGGCAAGATGGCAACCACACAGTGCTATTTGCCGAGAACGCAGAATCATAAAGTTATTATGCCCTCAGGGCATGAATGCTGATAATATCATCAGATCTTTCTCATAGTCACTCTGCCCTCAGGGCATGAATGCTGATTCTCATAGCTTTCTCATAGTCTGTCATTTATTAAAGTGGACATCTCTCTGGCCATTCTCAGAGAGCCTCTCAGCATCGACGAGTCTGGCATTTCAATCAGGCCAACCGGCACGGTCTTCAAGCAGCCATCAATCATCTGGACTAGTCTCCCATCTCTACCGCCTCTGACATCAACTCATCCTAGGAATTCTTCCAAAGGAAATTGCTCTCTCTCATGCACAGATTTATCCCATCTCATCTTCAGTTGTCATAGCCTTCTTCCCGTCCATGGTACAGCGAATCTTGTGGTGAGGCAATTGCCCTGAAACAACTTGCCTTCGCCTCCTGGAAGGCAAATCCAACGGAAGGAAATCTAATTTCCTTTCACAAAGCCCGCAAACAAGTGTGTGTCCACCCTCAGGAGAGCCAGGAAACAATATCTCTCCATTCAAGACTGAACTCTCAAACCTGCCTCTTCAAAATCCTGGTGGCGTCTGGTCAAATCTGTTTCTGGTGTTTGTTCCCCCTCCATCCCCTCCCTTACCTCAAATGGCTACACAGCTGACACTGCACGTGAAAATGCCGAATGCCTCAACTCTGTGTTTGCCTCAAAATATTGTGTCCCAAACCCATCCCTCTCTGTACCCACCGTACCGTCGTACCCAGCTCCTCCTGGACTCTGCGTCTTTCTCTCCTGACAAGGTGGAGTAGTTTCTGTCAACCCTCGACTCCGATTCTGCAACTGGACCAGCCGGCATCAGCTCACGGGTCCGAAAATCCTGCTCTGCCGCTCTTTCACTCCCTCTCTCTGTTCTCTTCACCCTCTCTTTTGCTCAAGGTCATCTGCCATCAGCTTGGAAATCAGCCAACATCACCGCTTTACACAAAAAGGTGCAAAAACAGATCCTTGCAACTACAGACCAATCAGCCTGCTCCCAATAATCAGCAAAGTCATGGAATCCATCATTGCTTCAGATATGACATCTTTCCTCTTCTCCAATGGCTTGATCACTGATCATCAATTTGGTTTCAGACCAGGTCATTATACTCTGGACATGCTGCTTATGCTGTCTCAACAATGGATGGAGTTCCTCAATGCCAAACAGGAAATCAGAGCTGTCTCCCTTGACATATCACATGCCTTCGATACGGTCTGGCACCCCGCTCTGCTCACCAAACTCTCCTCCTATGGTGTCCATGGAAATCTCCACGCATGGCTTGCGGACTTCCTCTCTAGTCGTAATCAACGTGTGGCCCTGAATGGGTTCCCATGCCTCCTCCCCCCAAGCCCTCTCCGTCCCACAGATCTTCCGTAGTCCATGTTCTCTGCTGTTGTACTTGTGTGCTTCCCTCTCTCTCCCCATCTTGTCTCCCGCTCCCTTTATTGTATGTTTTGTGCGACCGTTTGTCTTTTTTGTGATTGATGTTAGCTCTTTCACAAGCCTCGATCTTGATGACAAAAAAAAAAAAATCGTCACTCTGCCCTCAGGGCATGAATATTTTTTTCCCCAAGTCCTGCTAAACAGAAGGCCATTGAAAGTAACAAAAAGGCGATTTGTGTTCTACGGTATTCAAATCTACAATTCAATTGAAGGAAAAAGGCTGTAGAAAAAAATTCCAGAAGTTTTTACAATACCTTATTTAACATGTTACATTAGATATTTATGCCTGTTGTTTGTGTCCTTTATGAGATCGTTAAAAACAGTAAATTTCCTGTTTGGAATGAATGAAAATTTTGTTTGAGTGCCAGGCAGGCAGACAGAGTAAAATAGTTATCTCGCTCCTCGCTGCGCACGTGTGATCGTGACAAATTCAGAGCTATTAGTAATGGCACAACATGGTAATATGTTTACCACATCGTATGTGAACTGCTGCTGAATAAAATGGAGCAATTACAGGTACACCAGTTCAGGGGGATAGGAAAGAGGGAGGGACCTTAATGCACATTTTTCTCACTCTGTAAATTGACTTCAGGTGCAAGCACCACTTTAGGCTTTATCAGCAAAGGCGACTCAGATTGAGGAAGTCGCTCTCATGTTACCGTTCTCAATTTGATTTTTAAAAGATGCCCAAAGGATGTGTTTAGTTCTCAAGAACCACAACTTAACTGGAAATTTCTTTATAACAGGTTTTATTAGAATCTTTTGCAAATGATGCAGTAACTGTGGATACACCAGAAGGAAAGGTGCTCAAAGTCAATGCCAAACAGGAAATCAGAGCTGTCTCCCTCGACATATCATGTGCCTTCGATACGGTCTGGCACCCAGCTCTGCTCACCAAACTCTCCTCCTATGGTATCCATGGAAATCTCCACGCTTGGCTTGCGGACTTCCTCTGGTCGTAGTCAACGTGTGGCCCTGAACGGATTTCTCTCATCGCACCTTCCTGTTCTGGCTTGAGTTCCCCAAGGTAGTGTTCTGGACCCTGTGCTTTTTCTGGTCTTCATCAATGATCTCTCCGACTCTCTGGAAAATCCTCTATCTCTTTGCTGATGACTCCACTCTCTGCCGCTCCATTCCTCATCCCTCAGATCGGCAGCCTGCAGCCTCTTCACTCTCTGCAGACCTGGACAAAATCACAGACTGGTCAAACAAGTGGAACATGTCTTTCAATCCTGACAAATCTCACACTCTTACTATGTCTCTCCGAAAAGACAGACTGGAAAACCCTCCCATCTACTTTCTCAACAATCCTCACCAACAAGTTCTGTCGCTCAAGCTTTTGGGTCTCACTATCTGCCATGATCTTTCTTGGGAAAACCACATTTCCAAGCAGGCCTCCAAAGCCAGTCGCCGACTGGGCATCCTCCGTCGTGCGAAGTCCTTGCTTGGCACACCTGAGCTCCTCACCACATACAAGGCTTTCATCCGCAGCTCAATGGAATACTGTTCCCCCCCTCTGGGCCGGTGCTCCTGCCTCAAACCTAGCTCGGCTTCACGCTGTTGAAGCCAAAGCTTTCAGAATCATTGGAATCTCCTGCGATGAATGAACTCCGATGGCCTTTCACTCACTCACCGCAGGCAGGTTGGTGGTCTTTCTGTCTTCTACCGACTCCTCTCCGGCCTTGCTCCCCCGGCTCTCTCTGTGCTCTGTTCCCCAAATATTCCTACAGGTCGCACAAGATCTGCCAGCAACCCTCTTATGGTTAAACTGCCAAAATCTAGGCTCTCTACTCACCTTCACTCTTTCATTCCCCTTTTCTCCCACCTCTGGAACAAACTCCCCACTCCCTTCAATCCCACTCCTCCCTCCAGGTCTTTAAAACAGCTGTTCACCACCATCTCTTATCTTCCCCCATCCAAAACCTTGATCTTTTCTACCCCCGCTAATTCACCCCAGATACATTTTTTCGAAATTCCAACATCTTTCCTGGAAATCCTTGCAGTGTCCATATGTTTTATACCTCTCCCACCTCCCCCCAAACCCTCTCCCTCCCACAGTTCTCTCGATGTCCCTGCTCTCAAATGTTGTGTTTGTGTCCTTCCCTCTCTCCCCCCATCTTGTCAACCGTTCCCCTTATTTTGTGTTTTATGTGTCGGTTTGTGTCGGTTTGACTTTTTGTGTGATTAATGTTAGCTCTTTCACGAGCCTCGATCTTGTTTACAACAACAAAAACAAAACAAAAGAAAAACAACATAGGGCATGCAAGCTTGTCACTTTCAGTATTAAAATGTTATTGGTATTCCTGGTTAGGTCCGGGTTGTTCAATGCTCAGTTGACAGACGAGGTGTTGCCAAAATAGCCTTACAATGAGGAAATGCACCAAATGGTTTACCATTGCCTTCCATGCGAGGTCGAATGCATCTGAACTTGCAAATTGGAATCTCCAGATAACAATGGAGAAACGAATCCCATTAAGCCAATCCAGAAGCCAAAATCTAGTAAAGTGGAGTGAGACATCTCTACAGTAGTTACAGCAATGGCCCAATCAAAAAAGGGTTGACACATTGGATGTTGGTAGATGAGCATTTCCTCTGACTATTATAAATAATAATAATAAAAATAATAATAGCAATACCTCACCATAATGTGTCATCTCCATGTAATGTTTAATGACCTGCAGACAGCGTAGTTGGCGGGCCATTTTTGAACAAACCACTTGAATTGGAAGCTCCATTACACCTGCCGTCAAGACGGATGGAGACAATTATAATTTGCAAACTGCACTGCGCTTGTGAGGGCAAAATCATGGAAATTTCCACATGTACTTTAACCTGGCTTTTATAACATCGTTTTGTCCTGCTCACCCATATACAGGAAATAACATATATATATATATATATATATATATATATATATATATATATATATATATATATATATATATATATATATATATATATATATATATATATATATATATACAGTGCCTTCAGAAAGTATTCACACTCCTTGAATTTTCCACAGTTTGTTGTCACAGCTTCAATTTAAAATTGATTAAATTGAAATTTTCCTGTAACTGATCTACACATAATACCCCATAATGTCAAAGTGGAATTAAAAAAAAAAAATTGTTACAAAATAATTAAAAATGAAAGGCTGAAATGTCTTGGGTCAATCAGTATTCAACCCCTTTGCTATGACACTCCAAGTTGAGCTCAGGAGCATCCAATTGCCTTTGATCATTCTTGAGATGTCTCTACAACTTGATTGAACTCCACCCGTGGCCAATTCCATCGATTGGAGATGATTTAGAAAGAAACACCTTTCTATACAAGGTCCCACAGTTGACAGTTGTCAGAGCAGAAACTCTACCATGGAATCCAAGGAACTGTCCGCACAACTACACAACACAACAACAACATGCATTTTAAAAGGCCATTTTCCCTGCTAGAGCGGGGGTTAGCCTTGCGGTCCCAATGACAATCTTCTCCATTTTGCCCTATTTTCTGCATCTCTCCTTGTTAACCCCCTTGTCCACATTTCTTCTTCCACCATCTTTAGCCAAGTCTTTCTCGGTCTTCCCCGTCTTCTACTTCCTTCTACATTCATTTCCATCACTCTTCTCAACCAGTCACTTTCATCCTTCCTCAACACATGACCAAACCATCTCAACCTGTTCCTCTTCACAGCATCAATCACAGGCTCTATTCCCATCATCTTTCGCAATTCATCATTTGTCTTCCTCTCTCTCAACGATACTACGCACAACCGTCGAACCATTCGCATTTCCACCCTTTCCAACCTTCGTTGCTGCTCTACGTTCATTACCCATGTCTCGCTCCCATAAATCATAACACTTCTCACACATGCAGCATACACCTTTCCCTTCAGCTTCAACGACACTCCCCTCATCATCAGCACGCCACTCAATTCCCGAAACTTCATCCATGCACATCTCACTCGAGCAACCGTTGCCGAGTCCGTTCCACCTTCTCCATTCAGCATGTCTCCGAGGTAGCAAAATGTTTTCACACCTTCCAGCTTCACGCCGTCTCCAAGATCCAACTCAAAATTTCCTCCATCTGCAGCTCCCTCTGTGCACACCTTACATTTGAATGTAGCTGCCACACTGGTTAATGACCCTCTCAGACCACTACATTTTTGATGAACCCACTCACCGCACATTGTACACTGAATGGAGTTCACTCCGACACCCTTCCTACACACAGCACAGGGCCACATCCCAGTTCTTTCCACCTCACCACATGCTTTACCACTTGCCATCACCTTCGTCTTTCCGATATTCACCTTCAGACCTTTTGTCTCCATACATTCCTTCCACATGTTCATCTTTTCCATCAGTCCATCCATACTTTCCGCAATCAACACCAGATCATCTGCATACAACAGCTCCCACGGTAAACCCTCCTTTACGTTCTGAGCCAGCACCTCCATCACAGCTACAAATAGTAGTGGACTTAGTACCGACCCCTGATGCACTCCCACCTTCACCTCAAACTCACCACTGTTCCCGTCCTTCGTCCTTACAGCTGTGCGCGCTCTTTTGTACATTGCCATCACTACTATGATCAACCATTCCTCCACTCCTAACTTCCTCAATGCCCATGTCAACACTTTGCGTGGAACCCGATCGAATGCTTTCTACAGATCAACAAACCCAAGAAACAACTTCTTCCTCTTCTCCATGTACTTCTCCTGCAACTGCCTCACAATGAAAAGCGCGTCTGTCGTTCCTCTTCCTGGCATGAATCCAAACTGCATTTCGTCGATCTTCACTTTCTTCCTTATCCTCCTCTCCAACACCCTTTCCAATACCTTCATTCCATGCTCCAATAACTTTATCGCTCGGTACGAGCCACACTCCAGAGGGTCACCTTTCCCCTTGTATAGAGGGACGAGGGTACTCAGTTCCCAATCCACTGGAATGCGGCCTTCTTTCTCCACCAGATTACAGATCTCTGTCATTCTCTTCACACCCCAACTTCCTGCTGCCTTCAACATATCTCCCACAACTCCCGTCGGCCCTCCCGCTTTTCTACCCTTCATTGCTTTTATCGCTTCCTCAACTTCCTTCTCAGTTATCTTCTCTGCCGGTCCTAAAACTGGGTTACTCTCTATGTTGCCATCCCATTCATTCTCTGTATTCAACAGCATTTCCATACATCTTTTCCATCTTCCTTTAATTCCATCTGGGTCGACAACGATTTGTCCCACTTCATCCTTCAAGCAACTCACCCCCATCACATCACACCTCTCTTTCGCTATCTGCTTTGCAATCCTGAATACTGCTTTCTGACCCTCTTCCGAATCCAAGCTTTCTCCGAACATTTTCTTACATGCCTCCTGCGCCTTTGCTACCTCTTTCTTTGCAGCCTTTCTGGCTGCCTTATAACTTTCATGCTCTGCTGTTTCTGCTCCCGTACCCTTCGCCTTCTGCCACTCCTTGAACTTCTTCCTCTTCTCGTCAATCCTCTTTCCAACTTCATCATCCCACCACCATGTTTCCGAGTGCCTCGGTGGTCCTTTTGTCCATCCACATACCTCACCAACGGCTCCCAACAGACTAGCTTTCATTGACATCCAACCACTTTCAAGCTCAACCACATCATCCTCGACCCTACTCAGCCTCTCTTTTAATGCCTCCCTTACTGTCACCTCTTTCAACCTCCACACCTTCATTCTCGGTTGCTACTTCACCCGCCGAGCTCTCCTCGCACCTTTCACCCTTACGTCGCAGACAACCAAGTGGTGCTGTGAAACAGCCTCCTCCCCCGGGATCACCTTTGTGTCCCGGAGGTGCCCCCTATCTCGCCTACGCACCATCAGGTAGTCAACGGTTGTCGTCGACCCACCTGACGTGTATGTAACAAGCTTATTATCCTCTTTCTGGAACTGAGTATTACAAATCAACAAATCAGCTCCATCAGCAAACTCCAAAATCCTTTCACCTTCTCCATATCTCACACCATATCCGTAACCCCCATGAACTCCATCAAAACCATCCATACTCCTTCCCACATGTCCATTTAGGTCTCCTCCTACCACAACAACTTCCTCATCTTTCACGTTTTCCATCAGCTTCTCTATCGCACACCAGAACTTGTCCTTCTCTTCATCGCTTCGACCAACCTGCAGAGCATATCCCGAGATGACGTTCACCAAGAGCTTTCCAATCATCATTTTCACCATCATCAACCTATCACTCGCTCTAGTCACACTCACCACACTGTCTACAAACTCCTCAGAAAACAGGACACCAACACCATTCATGCCCTCCAGGCACCCTTGCCACACAAACTTGTATTTCTGTCCCTGCCTACCCTTCACCATTCTCACACCACTTCCCTTCCATCTCGTCTCTTGCACACAACATATGTCCACTCTTCTTCTGACCAATACTTCCACCACGTCTCCTGATCTCCCTGTCATTGTCCCAACATTCCATGTCCCAAACCTCAGAAACCGATCTCCACTTCGGGCTGTACCCTGCCCACATGTAGTTGTAATTGTCATGGTTCTCTTTTTGAGGCAATGTTTTTATGGCCGGATGCCCTTCCTGACGCCAACCCTCTTAGTCGCCTCTTACGACACGCAGGGATACGGCGTACCTATTCTTATCCAGGGTACACACTGGGATCCAGGGTACACAATGGGAACTACGACCGTACAACTACGAGATAGAATTGTGAGGAGCCATAGATCTGGGGAAGGGTATAAAACAATTTCTAGAATGTCGAAAGTTCCCAAGTGAGCTCCATCATTAGGAAATGGAATGAGCATGGAACTACCCAGACTCTTACTACAGCTGGCCGTCCAACCAAGCTGAGTGACCGGGAAAGAACGACTTGGTCAGAGGTGACCAAGACCCAATGACCACTTTGACAGAACTACAGAGTTCCTTGGCTGAGATGGGAGAACCTGCTGGAAGGACAACAATCTCTGCAGGACTTCACAAATCCAGGCTTTATGGGAGAGTGGCCAGACAGAAGCCACTCCTGAGAAAAAGGCACATATGACAGCCTTCCTGGATTTTGCAGAAAGGCACCTGAAAGACTCTGAGAGCATGAGGAAAAAGATTATGTCATCTGATGAGATGAAAAGTGAACTCTTTGGCCTGAATGCAAAGTGCTACGTCTGGCGGAAACCGAGCACAGCTCATCACCCATCTAACACCATCCCTACCCTGAATCTTGGTGGTGGCAGCATCATGCTATGGGGATGTTTTTCAGCGACAGGGACAGGGAGACTTGTAAGGATAGAGGGAACAATGAATGGAGCCAAATATAGGCAAATCCTTGAGGAGAACCTGCTCCAGAGTGCAAAAGACCTTTGACTGCGGTGAAGATTTACATTCCAACAAAACAATGACCTCAAGCATACAGCCAAAGCAACACTGGAATGGCTTCAGAACAACAACATGAAAGTCCTTGAGTGGCCCAGCCAAAGCCCAGACTTGAATCCCATTGAGAATCTGTGGAAAGACTTGAAGATTGCTGTTCACTGATGCTCCCCATCTAACTTGACAAAGCTTGAGCAAATCTGCAATGAAGAAACTCCCCAAATCTAGATGTGCAAAGCTGATACAGACATAGCCAAGAAGCCTCAAAGCTGTAATTGCTGCCAAAGGGACTTCCAGGAAGTGTTGATTCAAGGGGTTGAATATTTATGTAAATTCGATATTTCTGTATTTCATTTTTGATGATTTTGAGGGAATTTTAAAAAATCACTTTGACATTACTAAGTAATGTCAGTGATACTCATTACTGAATCCATGGGTGGATCAGTGACAAAAAGAATCTCAATTTTACCCATTTTAAATTCAGGCTGTAGCACAATAAAATGGGAAAAAGTCAAGGGGTGCGAATACTTTCTGAAGGCACTGTATGTATGTATGTATGTATGTATGTATGTATGTATGTATGTATGTATGTATGTATACATATATATAATAAAAGGCAGTGTCCGTCCGTCCATCTGTCTGTCTCCTTCATAACTCCAAAAACATTAAACCTAGCGGCCCCAAACTTTGCATGCATACACCTGGACCTCCAACAGATTGCAATGATGAAAACTGGGTGTTTTGGTGTGTTATAACACCCTTTTTGAACATGATTAACAAGGTGCTCATAAGAAAAAAACCCCAAAAAGGCTTACCAATATGGCGGCCCACCATCTTGGTCAGCCCACTGCACCTCGCTGGGTTCTTAAACTGCCATTTTGTTTCAGCCTACTCAAACGTGCCTTGCCTTGGAAACACGATTGATTATTATTGCATAATTGAAGCATATCATCAAACTCTGGATTCGGATATGAGGAGTGGATGCTGTAGACCAGCGGTCGGGAACCTATGGCTCGCGAGCCATATATGGCTCTTCCGGTGACGGCATATGGCTCCCAGACAATTTTGAGTTGAAAAAAAAAAATTTAAAAAAAAAATCAGTTTGGAACTGATTTTAAAATACTTGTGATATTTCTTAATAATACTGTGTCATTTTAAAGTAAACAGAAATTAGTTTTGAAGATAAATTTCACGGGTCACGGGTCACCCGTGGGTCGGGTCGGGAACCAATGGCTCGCGAGCATGTCCGCGTCATTGTAAAGGTGAAGAAATCAATTTTATCAGATAGCCAACTAGTTTATCCGCTTCAACCCTTGTAACGGAAAAGATGGCGAAAAGAAAAAAAGACGATGATTACCGTGCATTCCAGGCTGCGTGGACAGAGGAATTTGCATTTGGTGAGAGAGCAGGATCTGCGGTATGTCTAATATGCAATGATAAAATTGCATCGATGAAACGGTCAAATATAAAGCGGCACTTCGATACGCACCATGCTTCATTTGCATCGAAATATCCAGCGGGGGACAGCAGGAAAAGGGCATGCGAGGAGCTACAGCGGAGACTGCAGGCGAGTCAGCAGCAACTACGTGTGTGGACCAAGCAAGTTAACGGGAATTCCGCTAGCTTTGCGGGTGCTTTGGCAATAGTAAGGAATGGAAAGCCATTCACAGATGGCGAGTATGCCAAAACATTCATGCTTGATGTGGCCAATGAACTGTTTGATGACTTCCCAAATAAAGACAAGATAATCAAACGAATAAAAGACATGCCCCTGTCAGCAAGAACTGTGCACGATCGTAGCATCATGATGGCAAATCAAGTCGAGGAAACACAAATTAAGGACATAAACGCCGGGACATACTTTTCTCTCGCGTTAGATGAGTCAACAGACGTTAGCCATCTATCTCAGTGCAGTATAATTGCCAGGTATGCTGCAGGTGACACACTGCGTGAGGAAAGCTTGGCTGTTTTGCCAATGAAAGGGACAACAAGAGGAGAGGATTTATTCACGTCTTTCATGGAGTTTGCTAAAGAAAAAAAACTACCGATGGATAAACTTATTTCTGTCTGTACTGATGGTGCACCCTGTATGTTGGGGAAGAACAAAGGATTTGTAGCGCTTCTCCGTGAACATGAAAAGAGAGCCATCCTAAGTTTTCATTGCATCCTGCACCAGGAGGCGCTTTGCGCTCAGACGTGTGGCCAGGAGCTTGGTGAGGTGATGTCGCTGGTCATTCGAGTGGTCAACTTTATTGTTGCCCGAGCTTTAAATGATCGCCAGTTTAACGCTCTGTTAGAAGAAGTTGGGAATCATTATCCCGGTCTGCTTTTTTTATTTTTTTATTTTTTTGTATACAAGATCGAGGCTCGTGAAAGAGCGAACATTAATCACACAGAAAGACAAACCGACACATAAAACATCGGGAGCGGTAGACAAGATGGGGAGAGAGGGGGAAGGACACAAACACAACATTTGAGAGCAGGGACCGAGAGACATGGAGACATCGAGAGATCTGAGAGAGGGCGAGGGCTTTGGGGGGGGGGGCATGGGAAGGGGGCGGTGGGAGAGGTATAAAACATATGGACACTGCCAGGACTTCCAGGAAAGAAGTTGGAATTTCAAACAAGGTGGATCTGGGGTGAATTAGCGGGGGTAGAAAAGATCAAGGTTTTGGATGGGGGAAGATAAGAGATGGTGGTGAACAGCTGTTTTAAAGACCTGGAGGGAGGAGTGGGATTGAAGGGAGTGAGGGAGTTTGTTCCAGAGGCGGGAGAAAAGAGGAATGAAAAAGTGAAGGTGAGCAGAGAGCCGAGATTTCGGCAGTTTAACCATCAGAGGGTTGCTGGCAAATCTTGTGCGACCTGTAGGAATATTTGGGGGACAGAGCACAGAGAGAGCTGGGGGTGCAAGGCCGGAGAGGAGTCAGTAGAAGACAGAAAGACCACCTACCTGCGGTGAGTGAGTGAAAGGCCCTCAGAGATAGCTTCATCGCGGGAGATTCCAATAATTCTGAAAGCTTTGGTTTCAACAGCGTGAAGCCGAGCTAGGTGTGAGGCAGGAGCACCGGCCCATAGGGGAGAACAGTATTCCATTGAGCTGCAGATGAGAGCCTTGTATGTGGTGAGGAGCTCAGGTGTGCCGAGGAAGGACTTCGCACGACGGAGGATGCCCAGTCGGCGACTGGCTTTTACACAGCAACGTGCGTTGGTTGTCAAGGGGGAAGGTGCTCAGCCGATTTGCAGCTTGCCTGAGTGAAATCCGGACTTTTCTTGAAATGAAAGGCGTCAAGCATCCTGAGCTAGACAACACTGACTGGCTCCTGCAGTTTCACTATCTCGTGGACATAACTGGCCATCTGAACCAGCTCAATGTGAAAATGCAAGGTATTGGAAATACAATCTCATCCCTTCAACAAGCAGTGTTTGCATTTGAAAGCAAGCTGGAAGTCTTTCTCAGGGACATTGAAACAGGTCGTCTTCTGCACTTTGAAAGACTGCAACAATTTAGAGATGCATGCTTAGCAAGTGACTCCACTCAACATCTGGATCTCCAGCAGCTAGCTGGCTTTACGTCCAATCTCCTGCAGTCATTCAAAGCACGTTTTGGAGAATTTCGTGCGCGCACTGGTCTTTTCAAGTTCATCACTCATCCACATGAGTGTGCAGTGGACAAAATCGACCTGACATGCATCCCCGGGGTCTCTATCGGAGACTTTGAGCTGGAAGTTGCTGACCTGAAGGCATCAGACATGTGGATGAGTAAGTTCAAGTCACTTAATGGAGAGTTGGAAAGTCTTGCGCGACAGCGAGCAGAGCTGGCGAGGGAACACAAGTGGACAGAAATGAAAAATCTTCAACCTGAAGACCAGCTGATTCTTAAAACTTGGAACGAGCTTCCTGTGACATACCACACAATGCAGCATGTGAGTATTGCCGTATTGACCATGTTTGGCTCTACATATGCATGTGAGCAGTCATTCTCGCATATGAGGAACATTAAGACCAACCTACGCTCACGTTTAACTGATGGAAGCCTCAACGCCTGCATGAAGCTCAACCTCACCACGTATGAACCAGACTACAAGGCCATCAGCAAAACCATGCAGCACCAGAAGTCGCATTAAAAGTAAGACATATTTAATTTATTATACGTTAAAAATACTATATGGCTCTCAATGAAATATATTTAGAAATATTTGGCTTTTATGGCTCTCCCAGTCAAAAAGGTTCCTGACCCCTGCTGTAGACTAAATAAATGTCCAAATCTGGGGTGAAATCTGGCAAAATTTATCATATCTAACGATTTTATAACCAAGTCACTAAGTGTATATATTCATTTATTTAAGTGAGGCTGTGATTCTGCTTCTGGGGAGGGTGGGGAAGGTGGTGGCCGCCCCGAGCGGCACTCTTGGGGGTTGGCCAAACAGAGCCAACACTGCCCGGAAACGCGTTTTTTGAATGAAACCTTTTTTTTTTAGCAAATAAACACTTTTTTAGTAGTCAGAACTGCTGTTAAACTCAATCCTGCAGTGTAAATTTTGAAAATCGGTTCAGATTCAGAGTTTATCAAGCGTATCGCATTTTAGTTTTTAACCGTGTGCGGAAATGAAATAAAGTTACGAACACTGCCCGGTGAAGTCCGGAGAGTTGTACGAGGGTGGAAGAAAGAGTGGAAGGGGGTTTGGACGGGGAGTTGTATGAGGGTAGAGTGGTGAGGAGGGAGGAGATGTAGAGGGATGTTGGTCCCTGTACATAGAGTCCCGACATGGGTTCATGCCTTTTTTATTTCTGCACGTGGTTAAAAACTAAAATGCGATACGCTCTACAAACTCTTAATCTGAACCGAATTCCAAAATTTAAACAGCGGAAATGAACTAAACAGCAGCTCCAACTGCTAAACCAGAAAGCATCTGAAAATGCAAAGGCCATCCGTGCCCGTTTGTATTCAGACATCTTCTTCTTCTTCTTCTTCTTCTTCTTCCTTATGCTAAAAATAACGAAAACAGTTTTTAAAAAATACAAAATGAAAATTGATGATTTTATGCAGCCTTGACCTTTGAGCTTTAGATCTAAAAAAACAATCTGCTTTTAGCTTTTGATTGGTGAACAAATGAATTGACCCAATATGCAGATTCTTTAAATTTCAGATCAATCGCATGAAAATTGATGATTTTATGTGACGCTGACATTTGACCTTTTGACCAAATTATTAATTTGCCTTCTCCATATTCTCAATCTAAAGCTTTGGTGAAAATCTGATGACAAAACTCAAATGGTAAAAAGGTTGCAGTCCTGACAGACACCACGCACGGACAACACGCACGCACGGACAACACACACACACTAACACACACACACACTAACACACACACACACACTAACACACACACACACTAACACACACACACACACACACACACACACACACACACACACACACACACACACACACACACACACACACACACACACACACACACGTAATTGCAAAACCCCGTCTCCTGCTGCGCACGGGATGGGATTAAAAAAAATCTCTCCGGGAGGTGTTTAGTATGACCCCTTTAAGGGGGAGAGGGAGGGGGTGGGGGGGGGGGGACAAATTTGTTTTATTGTATGATTTGCATCTCTCATCTATTGTCATTGACACTTCTGAAGACAATTTTCTCATGGTGCATGGAAGCAAACGGCCATTTATAAAGACAGAAAAACAAAAGTGTACCTGTTTACTTGTAAATGTATTGCACTTCATTTGATTTGTAATATAATAAAATTATTTCATTAGACTTTGTGTTTAATTCAGCATGTGAGTTACGAGGGGCGGCAATTTAATATCTCGCCCTGAGCGTCATTTTTCCTCCATTCGCCACTGACTCCACTGTACGTACCTGCGATGTGTTTTTCAAATTCCTCAGCCATTTCAACCAGAAGCAATCAGCTTGCTATCGCTTGCCAAGCCAGCCGTTCCTTATCACCCATTTCGTTGGAGTGCTTAAGCCACTTGATGAGAGCTCCACAAATGAAGTCAGAAATACCTGTGTACTTAATTAATTAGTCACAAAGCCGGGGAAGTTTAGGTGTGTTATAAACTTATAACACCCTTTTTGAATATGATTTACCACCACTTGGTGAATGCTATTCAGGCTGCTTTTACAAGCCATGGCGTTACAGTAGACAGAGCTACCTTTTTGTTTTTACGTACCCATAGCCTTTATTGACTAACATTTTTGTGCGATATACTAACCTTCCCCTCCCTTCCACCTTCCCCTTCACTTCTCCTCCCCCTTCACTTCTCCTCCCCCTTCACTTCTCCTCCCCCTTCCTTACCCTCTCCACCTTCCCTCTCTCCTCCCCCTCCCCCTTCATCCTTTCCTCCCCCTTCTCTCGTCCGTTCTCCCCTCCCTCCTGTCATCCCTTCTCTCGTCCGTTCTCCCTCCCTCCTGTCATCCCCCTTCTCTCTGCCTCCTGTCATCCCCCTTCTCCCTCCCTCCTCTCCCCCCCCCCCCACCCTCTTTCCCTTCTCCCTCCTCTCCTCCCCCCTTCTCCCTCCTCTCCTCCCCCCTTCTCCCTCCTCTCCCCTCCCCCTTCTCCCTCCATCCTCTCCTCCCCCCTTCTCCCTCCCTCCACTCCTGCCCCCTTCTCCCTCCCTCCGCTCCTGCCCCCTTCTCCCTCCCTCCGCTCCTGCCCCCTTCTCCCTCCCTCCGCTCCTGCCCCCTTCTCCCTCCCTCTGCTCCTTGCCCCCTTCTCCCTCCCTCTGCTCCTGCCCCCTTCTCCCTCCCTCTGCTCCTGCTTCCCTCCCTGCTGCCCCCTTCTCCTCCCTCCTCTCCCCCCCTTCTCCCTCCTCTCCCCCCCCCCCTTCTCCCTCCTTCCCCCCCCCCCCCTTCTTCCTCCCTCCTCCCCCCCCCCTTCTTCCTCCCTCCTCTCATCCCCCCTTCTCCTCCCTCCCTCCTCTCGTCCCCCCCTTCTCCCCCTCCCTTCTCTCCTCCCCCCTACATCCCCTTCGTCTCCTCCCCCCTCTCTTCATACTCCCGCCACAAACTACACCATGGAATTGCAGCTGGCGCGGTTTTTTTAAACCATTGATATTAAAATAAAACGTAGCCTAAAACCACCAGGATTTTATGCCGATTCCGAATCTGTGTCTAAAACTTTTCTCCGATGTGTAGTTCTTGAGTTATAAGCAGACAGACAGACAGACAGACAGACAGACAGACAGACACACACACACACACACACAACACACACACCTCCTTTATATTTTTATATATATATATATATAGTATATATATATTATATATATATATATATATATATATATATATATATATATATATATATATATATATATATATATATATATATATATATATATATATATATAATGTTGCGAATATGGAATTTGGCCTCCATATCCGCTTGTAAATATTCCCCTATTTCCCCAATACTCCCAACTATCCCCAATCCCCCATTCCCTAGTCCATTGTCTGTAAACAACACTCTGTAGAACCGACCTTCCCCTTTTTCCCCCATTAAATGTCGTGCCCAGGTCCACCGCATCTCACGTAGACAACTTTCGGACATCTTGCTAGTTATTCTTAGTCTATGTCAGTTAAGGACTCGTTTCCATTAATTCTGACTCTTCGTTGCACCAGAATGTGATTATATGGCACCAGTAGTGAGTTTAGGACTTTCCATACCTCCTCCCATCTTCTTCCCCAAACAACAACAACAACAACAACTACAACTACAAACAACAACTACAACTACAAACAACAACTACAACAACGGCGCTGCGCGGGGGAGTGTGCGTCCTCACACCAGCTCGGTTAGCCGCCATTGACGATGCGCTCCGGCGGGGTTACCACGAAGGGGCTCCTTGTCAGCCCCTCGTCAAGGCGGAGCCGGTAACCCCCCCCCCCCCCGCACGCACCCAATGAGAAGCAACGTGCCGATTCCAGCTGGGCGGAGCTACGAGCCGAGGGCGTGTCACTCCCCGCGGATATACGCGGCCACGTACCGGACGTGACGTCAGATGCGCCCCGAGCTTGAAGAGGAAGTACCAGTCGTGACCTCCGAGCGCTGTGACCTCCCTGCATCTACTGGACCGTACAGTACCCTGTCCTTGAGCCAAGAGTGCACCTTGAGCCATCGATACCCCGCTTTCCTTGCCATCAATCCCCGTGTGAGTCAGCCTTTTGTCCCGTTTATCTGTCGTCTGTTGGGGTTAATATAAGAGTGTGTTTAAGTGCCTGTCTTTCTATGATGTCCCTCTTGTAGTTGTAATCTAACCTTCCGCTTAATATAATCTCCTCCGGAGGTCTTGAGAACCGTATCCCTGGTGTCGTGTCATTTTAATCCCAGCCGTGTGTCTTTTCCTTCATTGATCTAGCGTAGCGCGATTAGTCAACGTTCGGGTATAATCGGGTAACTTGTGCAGACGTGGTCATACCAAACCGCTCGGTAAATAACATCTAAGCCGCGTCTGTAACAATATATATATATATATATACATTGAACCTTGACTTACGAGTGCCCCAACTTACGAGTTTTTCGAGATACGAGCCGTCGCTCGGGCGGTTTATTGCTTTGAGATGCGAGCCGAGATCTGAGTTACGAGCTTTCGCCACCCGGTCACGTGGTTATCTTGCGTGCAAGTACAGTATCTCTGTCGTATAGCGCTGCATTTTTGTTTTCGCATGTTGGTTATTTTGAGTTTACGCCACCAGGTGGGTTCTGGTCACGTGGTTATCTTGCCGTGCAAGTACAGTATCTCTGTCGTATAGCGCTGCATTTTTGTTTTCGCATGTTGGTTATTTTGGAAAATTTCATGTTCATGTCGAACATTTCATGTTCATGTTCATGTTTTCATGTTCATGCCATGCCAGGCCACAACTTGTTCAGAGTGCCGGCGATAGCTCGCCTTCTCTTTGTGGAAAACACGGTACTGAGAAGAAGAAGAGGATGATGTGCTTGGATATAAAACACGCATCGTCGAAAAACATGAGCGAGGTGTGCGTGTTGTCGACTTGGTGAGGCAGATGTGAAGGCAGCTGAAGATTTTATTATAACTTTTGCCGAACTGATAGAAGCCGAACGATACATCCCGAGCAAATCTTCAACTGTGACGAGACAGGGCTCTTCTGGAAAAAGATGCCGAGGAGGACGTATATAACGGCAGAGGAGAAGAGCATGCCAGGCCACAACTTGTTCAGAGTGCCGGCGATAGCTCGCCTTCTCTTTGTGGAAAACACGGTGAGATCCTTAACATCCAACAACTAATGGGACGCAAACGGGGCGCCCAGTTTAGCGGTACACACATTGATGAATCACCCTGCCTGTGATTCACCCATGACAGGTTATAGCTGGGTCGGGATTCAAACCCAGGCTGGACAGTTTAGACTTTAGAGTCAGTGTGCGTACCTCCAGTCCAGGCCATCCTGCCAACTTGTATGCTGCATACAGGTGAAATATAAAGCGCGAGATATTTTTATATATACTGTATATTTAAAAAAAAATTGGTGTGGTTTTTGGCGGGCTGGAACGGATTTAATAGCATTTCAATGCATTTTAATGGGGAAATTTGATTTGAGAAACGAGCAATTTGAGTTACGAGCTCGGTCACAGAACGAATTAAACTCGTAAGTCAAGGTTCCACTGTGTGTATATATATATATATATATATATATATATATATATATATACATATATATATATATATATATATATATATATATATATATGTGTGTTCTAGGATGTTTGGTGAAACGTGTATTAGCAATACTTGCTTGGTAGATTCCCACCAACATGATGTAAAGCCCCTGTCACACCTTGACGATTTAGCCAGCGTATGCCGACGTATCAAAATTGAGTGCTGGTGTGAGTCATACGCTGGCATACGTCGACAAATTTTGTGCATGTACGAAATTTGTCGACGACCTCGGCGTACTACGACGTATGCCAGCGTGCTTCAGCGTGCTCTTAACGTAACCAAATTTTTCATACGTCGGCATACGCTGGCTAAAACGTCAAGGTGTGACAGCGGCTTTACACAGTTGGCCACAACTCATAGTCATAAAGTAAAAGAATGCCCATCAACAACCTTAGAGGAAATAATAATATATGTATGATCTGCAAAATTTGATTTTGGGGAGGGTTTGGGGGATGGCGGGGAGGGGGGGCAGGGGGGGCATCAAGAGCCCATCAGGAAAAGCAAACAACTTGCTACCAAAGTCCACGTGGGAACATGTAATTTGTTCAGGATGCCGGTGATAACTCGCCTACTCTTCGCGAAGGACACCATGGGATCTTTTAATATCCATCAAGTTATTATTATTATTATTAACTCAAGCTAGCAGACGGGTCAGTTATGGTTACATCATTAGGTATGAAACCAATCCGTCCATACTTTTGAGATATCCTATTGACAAACAGACAGGGGTGAAAACAGCCATGTATACACGTTCTGTTGCAAAGCCATATCTGACCTTCCATGAGATCGTAGAGTTGTTTGAATCTGTACTGCTCTCCTTTGATAAACACAGCCTTGGCCATATGCATAAAGTACTCCAGGATCCACTTGTTGGCCTCCTTCAACTGGTCCTCATAGTTCTGTTTGGACCCCACCTGGCTCACCTCTTCGACATCCCCACCATCTCCCACATTTGATTCCTCTTCTATCCTCATTCTAGCCCCATTGACATTCATTTCTTCTGCGGCCTTCTCTCCACTCGTTACATCTCTATTCCCCATGTTCACACAACTCCTTTATAGCCTTGCTATCCTAAGTAACTGTTTGTTAGTCTCCCACACTTTCTTAGCCACACATGTTATTGGCCGTTGGACACTATTTTACCCGTTTTCCGGAAGTCTATACGTCATTTCCGGAATATGAAAAACACACCGACACGAGATCAAAATTATAATTATTATATCAAACGGGATAATAAACACAACATGTGATGAAGAACCCTTTATTCCACCTTCAACAAATAATTAATTATTTTAAAGAAGTTCCTACTTCCGGAATAAAACCTATTTTTATCCGATTCATGGAGATACAGGCATATGTAAGTGGAACCCTCATTTAATATTGTCAAATTTATGTTTTGTGTAGCTTCGTATAAAATTTCTCGAATAGGTTTTTAAGAGAAATAATATTAACGTCTTCCGCTGTAGTCATTTTGAGGGTAGGACACCAAATTATATTTACTTCACAAATCCCAAATTAAAGTGTTATTCACACCAGGCTGTCTGGCAAAATGATTAATTAGGTGTTCGCACTGATCGCCATTATTACATATGACGTAATGTGATCATTGGCCAATTGGAGTAAAGTGAAAAACGGAAGCCACGAAGCGGCCATTTTACCACTCCCTTTCACAGCACCGAAGAGTGCTATCCGTGGGGCTTGTTTCCTTTGCGAGCATCTTGCTTGATTCAAAGCGCTCAAGCAAGCACTCAAACGGAACGGAGCGCTCGGCACCGCTTAACAACATGGCGGCCTCAATGGAAAACTGTGCTCACACAGTACTCGAGCAAATGCTGTCCAGGCCGTCGCTTTTACTTTTAGTTTTACTCGATCGGATCCTTTTGTAACAACAATTTCCCCATGAAATGAGTTTTTATTATGTTATTATTCTGTTAAGGCAACATAATCTATGTCCACGAAGTAACTTTAGAGGTCGGGAGAAAAAAGGATGGGCAAAAAAATGCAACAGGTGGATAAAATATTAATGTGAAGAAATGAAACGTAAAAGTGTTGGAAATACAGATAGAAAAAGATCGACATTGAATATGAGGAACGAGAGAAAATTTAATAAATAATTATAAGGAGAAAAATAATAACAATCAAATAAAGCGACTGCATTTAAATTGTATTTGGCCATCAAGAAAAAAGAATTTCTCCTGTGTTGATGTTTTATTATACTTTGCCACCAAAACACGATGCAAATCATGTCATATTCATTATTTTCTCACAATATGGAACCAACCGATTCACGATTAATGGAAACAAAATGGCGTACACGGACCACGTGACCAGCATTTTCAGGAGACGTCATGTCGAAACTGCTCTGTATACACAGGGACTCGAGTGGAGGGTTTATTCAGGTTATTATATTTTAAATAGTTAGGATGAAAAGTAGAAGTAACAATAAAAGTATGAAATGCACGTGTCTGTAATATCGTCACTGTAACAGTACAATTAAATAAATAGCCACCGATCGTCTTGAATCCGACTATGGCGGTTCTTTTGCTAACATAAGTCGGTGTGCTCCGCAAGCAAGCAGCTTGCTATTTCCTGATATCGCTTGCCAAGCGATCCGTTCCGTATCAACCGCTTTGTAAGCCACTTACCAGGCCGCTTGACGAGCGGAGCAAGCCATTATGAGAGGTGCTTAGCTATCGGTGCGTAACTCCAACCTGCAGCCTTTAATGAAAAACACTGGTGAAAAATGGGGTGAGTTAAGGACTGAAGGTCACATTTTACATTGCAGTATGGTCCGCAGGTCCCTGCTAGTATGTACCATACGTATAGTATGGGTATAGTATATGTTTGTAACTGAAGTACCTGGTGTTGCCTGGAGAAATTCAATGACATTATGTATTTATAAGTACAGTACTAGCGTGACTCACCACACGTCGTTTCAGTGGAATGGGCATATTTGACCATTTCGGTGTATTTTGGGTCTTCGGGATCTTTTGGGTCTTCAGGGGCTTTTGGGTCTTAAGGGTCTTTTGGTTCCTCTGGGTCTTTAAGGGTCTTTTGGGTCTTCAGGGTGTTTTGGGTCTCAGGGTATTTTGGGTCTTCAGGGGTCTTGGTGGTCTTAAGGGTCTTGGGGGACTTAAAGGGTCGTCAAAGGTCTGAGGGGCCTCAGCAGTCTAAACGTAATTAAGAGGATGTTAATTTCTTTGAAGAAGAAATAAGCTCTTTCACGAGCCTCGATTCAGTATACAAAAAAGAAAAAAAAAGAAAAAAAAAAGACGTTTTGGTCGCATATAAACATACATACAGACAAACATACATATAATAACCATATACGTTTGCTCTATTATAATAAGATTTCCTGCATGACATTTTGGGGAATGGTGGCCTTATGGTTTCGTATGAATTACCAATCTTGGGCATCGCAAAATGTTGCTCTTGTACCATCATACCCAAGTACAGCGTCTCTCTGCACTCGTCGCTTGAAAACATTGATTGATACGTCCCAAATGTTGTACTTGGGCACTTTACAATACAGCAGCATTTCGGCGAAGTCGTCTTGCTGGCAGAGAAGAAAGAAAGCAGTTAATCCCGTAGCTGTTGGCTGGATTGTATTGAAATGCTTCACCTTCAAAGGGTACCCAACATGCTAACCTGGAGGCTGCTTGTCTTGGATGTCAATCCTGAACCCGAGCCTGTGTCTGCCCTGTGGTATCAGCTGACCTGGAGGCTGCTTGTCTTGGATGTCAATCCTGAACCCGAGCCTATGTCTGCTCTGCGGTATCAGCTGACCTGGAGGCTGCTTGTCTTGGATGTCAATCCTGAACCCGAGCCTGTGTCTGCCCTGTGGTATCAGCTGACCTGGAGGCTGCTTGTCTTGGATGTCAATCCTGAACCCGAGCCTATGTCTGCTCTGTGGTATCAGCTGACCTGGAGGCCGCTTGTCTTGCACGTTGATCCCTCAACCTGAGCCTGTGTCTGTTCTGTGGTATCAGCTGACTTGGAGGCTGCTGGTCTTGCGCGTTGATCCTCAACCTGAGCCTGTGTCTGCTATTGAGTCTCAAGTGACCTGTAGACTGCCATGCTCTTTGGATAGGATTTTTTTTTACCCATCAGTGGTATTTTTTGGTGGCATTTGACAGTACAGTATTTATAATGCAAGTGAGGTAGGTTAATATATTTCTTAACAGAAGTTAGTCAGGTTCACTATGTCAATAAATTATATTTCGTTCAAAATCATGGTAGATTAGCAAACCTATACATTTTTGGAAAGGTTATAGCATAAGGAAGCTAAAAATCAATGTTTACATTTGGAGAGATACCTGTATGGCGGCCATTTTGGATTTTCAAAATGGCCACTGTAAAATACATATTTTGTTCTATTTCTGCCTCTAATTACCCTAAAAACTTTTTAAAATATACTAAACCTATATTTTCAGGGACAAGGAATCCAATGAAAGTATCAAATTAGTGCTATGGGGAATGGTAAAACACGAATCAAAGGTTTTGAATTGCAAAATACTGTCTTTATATTCGCGATAAGTTGCATAATCAAATACATGTTATCATTTTGTACAGGCAGTTAATAACATCAAAATGTGTCACAATAATTCATATCACCAAACATACACAGGCAGTCAGCAAAATCATATATACACATGCAGTCAGTATAACTTCACATCTACACAGGCAGTCAATGACAAAATATACACAGGCAGTCAATGGCATCAAACATACACGATTACAGAATATGCCATTTAGAGTTCGCCATCACTGTCCTGTGTGTCGTATCCGACAATATAGTCCGCATCGTTTTCACAGTCCGTTCCACACAAGCAAAGGTCGGTCAAATTGATTGGCAAATCGAATTGGTCGAATGGTCGATCGAATCGAATTCGATGAATCGAATCGAATCGAATCGATCGAATTGGTCGAATGGTCGAATGGTCGATCGAAGCGATTGGTCGAATGGTCGAATGGTCGAATTGGTCGAATGGAATTGGTCGATTGGTCGAATTGGTCGAATTGGTCGAATCGAATTGGTCGGAATTGGCAAATGTAAACATTGATTTTCAGATTTTCCATGTAATAACGTTTCCAAAAATGTATAGGTTTGCTAATCTACCATGATTTTGAACGAAAAAACATAGTGAACCTGACTAAGTGTTCCCTTAGGCATTCCCTTGAAAGTTGACTGTAAGTCAGCATTGAAAATATCTTGGTGGCTCAGCGTTAAATTGTCCACTAAATTTAGTCTGAATCCGTCTGAAATTATTTGAGATATCGTGCTATATATCGGTCTTAGCCTTGTTACTCAACGGTGAAGAATCACTTAAAAAATTATGGGATATAGATCTGGATTCGGATCTTCACAAAAACTGATACAATTCTTCCTTGTCACACACCTGCCTGTCTACAAAGTTTCATCTGAATCCACCCACAACGTCTTGAGAAATTTGACAAACAAACAAACAAGAAGACGTCATGTAGAGCACAATACTTGCAAAATCCGCAGCCCCCCTTCCCCCCCCCCCCCACCACACACAAAAAGGTTTCCATTGATACAGCAAATTGTCCATTTCATCAAGATTAATATTGAGGATCTTGATCAAAGCTCGGGTCAACAGGATGAAAAGTGACGATTTTTCAGATGAAAAATGATGATTTTAGAAGTTTGACCTTGAGTTAACCTTTGACCTTTTGACCTCAAAAATAGTTGGTTTCCCAATTCAGTGAGGCACTATACAAATGCTGTTGTATTCAATTTTCAAGTCAATTGGACAAAAATTGTTGGGGTTTCAGATGAAGATTCATGATTTTGGAAGTTTGACCTTGAGTTGACCTTTGACCTTTTGACCTCAAAAATAGTTGGATTCTCTACTTAGTAACTCAATGTGCAAATGCTGTTCAATCTTCAAGTCAATCGGATGAAAATTGATGTTTTTTCAGATGAAAAATGATGATTTTGGAAGTTTGATCTTGAGTTGACCTTTAACCTTTTGACCTTAAAAAAGTTGGTTTCCCAATTCAGTGAGGCAATACGCGAATGCTGTTCTATTTTCAAGTCAATTGGATGAAAATTGATGGTTTTTCAGATGAAAATTGATGATTTTGGAAATTTGACCTTAAGTTGACCTTTGACTTTTTGACCTCCAAAATAGTTCTTTCCCCAATTTAGTGACTCAGTCAATCGGATTTAAAATGGCGATTTTAGAAATTTGACCTCCAGGTGACCATTGACCTTTGACCTCAAAATCAATAGGCTTCTCAATTGGGACGACCTATATAACTTGCTGAAGTTTGGTGATGATCGGTTTAGAATTGTGACCTGTAGGCCAGTGACAAACAGACAAACAAACAAGAAGACATCATGCGGAGCACGATACTTGCAAAATCCACCCCCCACCCACAAGAAAAAAAAATTCCATTGATACAGCAAATTGTCCATTTCATCAAGATTAAAATTGACAATCTTGATCAAAGCTCGGGTCAACAGGAAGAAAAGTGACGATTTTCAGATGAAAAATGATGATTTTGTAAGGTTGACCTTGAGTTGACCTTTGACCTTTTGACCTCAAAAATAGTTAGTTTCCCTATTTAGTGACTCAATGTGCAAATGCTGTTCAATTTTCAAGTCAATCGGATGAAAATTGAGGATTTAAAAAACTTGGCCTATGTTGACCTTTTGGCTTATGTTGACCTCAAAAATACTTGGTGGTTGAATTCAGTGACCAGATATGCAAGTCCTCTTCAAATTTCAAGTCAATCGGATGAAAATTGAGGATTTTAGAAATTTGGCAAAGTTGGTGACCTTTGGCCTATGTTGACCTTTTGACCTTTTGGCCCCTAAAACAATAGGCTTCTCAATTGGGACGACCTATACAACTTGGTTTAAGTTTCGTGACGATCGGTTTATAATTGTGACCTGTAGGCCGGTGACAAACAGACAAACAAACAAGAAGACGTCATGCGTAGCACGATACTTGCAAAATCCGCCCTCCCACAAAAGTTTTCCAATGATACATGATGGCCTATGTTGACCTTTTGGCCTATGGTGACCTCAAAAATACTTGGTGGTTGAATTCAGTAACCAGATATGCAAGTCCTCTTCAAATTTCACATCAATTAGATGAAAATTTAGGATTTTAGAAATGTTGCCTATGTTGACCTTTTGGCCGATGTTGACCTCAAATATACTTGGTGGTTGAATTCAGTGACCAGATATGCAAGTCCTTTTCAAATTTCAAGTCAATTGGATGCAAATTGAGGATTTTAGAAATTTGGCCTATGTTGACCTTTTGGCCTATATTGACCTTTTGGCCTATGTTGACCTCAAAAATACTTGGTGGTTGAATTCAGTGACCAATTATGCAAGTCCTCTTCAAATTTCAAGTCAATTGGATGAAAATTGAGGATTTTAGAAATTTGGCCTATGTTGACCTTTTGGCCTATGTTGGCCTCAAAGATACTTGGTGGTTGAATTCAGTGACCAGATATGCAAGTCCTCTTCAAATTTCAAGTCAATTGGATGAAAATTGAGGATTTTATAAATTTGGCCTATGTTGACCTTTTGGCCTATGTTGACCTTTTGGCCTATGTTGACCTCAAAAATACTTGGTGGTTGAATTCAGTGACCAATTATGCAAGTCCTCTTCAAATTTCAAGTCAATTGGATGAAAATTGAGGATTTTAGAAATTTGGCCTATGTTGACCTTTTGGCCTATGTTGACCTTTTGGCCTATGTTGACATCAAATATACTGGGTGGTTGAATTCAGTGACCAAATATGCAAGTTATCTTCAAATTTCAAGTCAATTGGATGAAAATAGAGGATTTTAGAAATTTGGCCTATGTTGACCTTTTGGCCTATGTTGACCTCAAAGATACTTGGTGGTTGAAATCAGTGACCAGATATGCAAGTCCTCTTCAAATTTCAAGTCAATTGGATGAAAATTGAGGATTTTAGAAATTTGGCCTATGTTGACCTTTTGGCCTATGGTCACCTAAAATATAATTTGTGGTTGAATTCAGTGACGAGATATGCAAGTCCTTTTCAAATTTCAAGTCAATTGGATGAAAATTGAGGATTTTAGAAATTTGGCCTATGTTGACCATTTGGCCTATGTTGACCTCAAGAATACTTGGTGGTTGAATTCAGTGACCAGATATGCAAGTCCTCTCCAAATTTCAAGTCAATTGGATGAAAATTGAGGATTTTAGAAATTTGGCCTATGTTGACCATTTGGCCTATGTTGACCTCAAAAATGCTTGGTGGTTGAATTCAGTGACCAGATATGCAAGTGGTCTTCAAATTTCAAGTCAATCGGATGAAAATTGAGGATTTTAGAAATTTAGCAAATTTGGTGACCTTTGGCCTATGTTGACCTATTGACCTATTGACCCCAAAACAATAGGCTTCTGGCATTTGACCAACTCTACCGTTTGGTGAAGATCGGTTGAAAATTGTGACCTGTAGGCCGGTGACAAACAAACAGACAGAAAAACAAACAAACAGACAGACAGACAGAACCACAAACGCAACCGACCAATATATTTGAAAAATCTTTGAATTTGCAAGTAACAAGCATACAGGGATGAAAATCTAACCTCCACTTGTAGCGGTTACCGCTGGATGCACACAATCGCCTTGCACCGGCCAGAACACGGCCAGACGCGCCTCTCCCGGGCATGCCCGGACTCACTGTTCCCGGGCACGCCCGAACCTCCCGGGCACGCCCGGTCTCGTCTTTCCCGGGCATGCCCACTCTCGCCTTTCCAGGGCTCGCCCAGAGCGTCCGGGCATGCCCGCTATCGCCTTTTCAGGGCTCGCCCAGAGCGTCCGGGCATGCCCGCTATCGCCTTTCCAGGGCTCGCCCAGAGCGTCCGGGCATGCCCGCTATCGCCTTTCCAGGGCTCGCCCAGAGCGTCCGGGCATGCCCGCTCTCGCCTTTCCAGTGCTCGTCCAGAGCGCCCGGGCACGCCCAGCCTCGACTTGCCAGGCCGCAGCCAAACACGCCCGGGCAGGTCCAGACTCGCCTTTCCAAGACTCGCCCTTGACACCCGGGCATGCCCGGTATAGCTTTTGCCGGGCAAACTTCCCGACATAAATGTGTATATATATTGCTGCCCGATAAACGGGCTTTTGTCAGAATACCTGAGTTGTTTTGTTTCAATAAAGCAACTCGGACGAATTCCGTCTTTGGTCGCGTCAATTCTTTCGACTCGCGTTGGAGCGCAGTTCCTTCATTGGTGACCTACTGACATGGACACGGCAGTGAGTCTTAAACTGCCTACCTTCTGGGAGGCTCACGCGGCTGTTTGGTTCGCCCAGGCGGACTCTCAGTTCGCCCTGCGAGGCATCACCGCGGACGACACCCGCTTCCACCATGTTGTGGCGGCGCTCGGTTCCGCCACCGCGGCCCGCGCCTTGAGCCTCCTCGAGCACCCGCCGGCTGCTGACAAATACGACGCGCTGAAGACACTCCTCCTCGACGCTTTCGCCCTCTCACCGGCGGCACGCGCACGGCGCCTGCTCGCTCTGCCCGAGCTCGGCGACACGCGCCCGTCCGAGCGCATGGACTATATGCTCTCGTTGCTCGGTGAGCACTCTCCGGATTTTCTGTTCCGCGAGCTGTTCCTTCGCCAGCTGCCTCACCCGGTACGCCTCGCCCTGGCTGGCACGTTGATCACGGATTCCCACGCCCTCGCCAGGGAAGCCGATAAGATCACCTCGGCGGGCCAGCACATCGGCGCGGTTACCTGGAGCCCGCCGCCATCCGAGGCGACGCCCACGACGCCCGAGCGCCCTGCGCAGTTGGAGGCCAAACTACCGGTGCAACTGGTGGCCGCACCGCCCGCTTCCGACACGACGGCCGGGGCCTCCACCTGACCGGGCGTGGTGTTATTACCACGCCAGGTTCGGACACAAGGCTCGGACGTGCCGGCCCCCGTGCACTTTCGGCAGGTCGGGAAACGGCCGGGCCGGCGTTCATTCCCAGCCATGAGCGCCGGCCACTCGGGCAACTTGCTGTTTATTCGGGACAAAGCATCTGGGCGGCGTTTCCTGTGTGACACCGGCGCCCAACTGAGCGTCATACCCGCCTCCGAGCAGGACAGGCGGGACGCCGTTTGCGGCCCCTCTTTGGTCGCTGCTAATGGCTCGGCCATACGCACTTTCGGCCCACGCGTCGTCACCCTCTGCTTCGGCAGCCAGCGTTTTCAATGGACTTTTGTTACCGCCTGCGTCCCCGTGGCTTTGCTGGGCGCCGACTTCCTCTGCGCGCACGGGCTGCTGGTCGACGTCAAACGACGTCGCCTTGTCCACGCCGAGACCTTCAGCTCCCTGGCGTGCACAATGAGCAGCTCCACGCCGACCGAACTGGCGTGCGCCCTCCCGGCAGCGAACGAGTTCGCTCGCCTGCTCGCGGAATTCCCGGCCCTCACGCGGCCGACGTTTTCGGCCGTCGCGGTGCGGCACGGGATCGAGCACCACATACCCACTACGGGCCCGCCGGTCTACGCCAGGGCCCGCCGCCTCGACCCGGCCAAGCTCGCCGTGGCGAAGGCCGAGTTCGACGCGTTGGAGCACCTCGGCATCGTGTGGCGCTCCGATAGCGCGTGGGCCTCGCCACTGCACATCGTGCCGAAGCCGGGGGGTGGATGGCGCCCGTGTGGCGACTACCGCCGTCTCAACGACGCTACCACCCCCGACAGGTACCCGATCCCGCATATTCAGGACTTTTCTGCCCGTTTGGCGGGACGGGTCATCTTTTCGAAAATTGACCTGATACGGGGCTACCACCAGGTACCTGTCCGGGCGGCCGACGTCCCGAAGACGGCCGTCATCACGCCGTTCGGCCTGTTCGAATTTTTGCGGATGCCGTTTGGCCTCAAGAATGCGGCCCAGGCGTTCCAGCGCTTGATGGACGGCATGCTGCGCGACCTGCCGTTTCTTTTCGTCTATCTGGACGATATCCTCGTCGCCAGCACGTCCCGCGCCGAGCACCTCCTCCACCTCCGAACACTGTTCGGTCGCCTCAGCGAGCACGGCTTAATTGTCAACCCGGTCAAATGCCACTTCGGCGCGACGACCGTTGACTTTTTGGGCCACCGCATCACCAAGACCGGGGCCGTGCTGCTGCCGACCAAGGTCGAGGCCATCACCACGTTCCCGCGTCCCCGTTCCATCAAGGCCCTCCAAGAGTTCCTTGGCATGGTGAATTTTTATCACCGATTCGTGCCCCGCGCTGCTCAGCTCATGCGGCCCCTTTACGAGGCCCTCCGGGGCAAGCCGGCCAAGCATGACATTGTTTGGTCCGCGGCCATGGACGCGGCCTTCGCCAGCGCCAAACGGGCCCTCGCCGACGCAACGCTGCTGGCTCACCCGGTGCTCAACGCGCCCATCGCCCTCACTACGAACGCCTCCAACTACGCGATGGGCGCCGTCCATGAGCAATGGGTGGACGGGGTTTGGCAGCCACTCACTTTTTTCAGCCGGCAACTCCGGCCGAACGAGTTAAACTACAGCACGTTCGACCGCGAGCTGCTCGGGCTATTCCTGGCCGTTCGCCATTTCCGACACCTCCTGGAGGGCCGCCCGTTCACGGCTTTCGTCGACCACAAGCCGTTGGTCTACGCAATGGCTAAGGTCACGAAGCCGTGGTCGGCCCGCCAGCAGCGCCACCTCTCCGCCGTGTCGGAGTTCACCACGGACATCCGGCACGTCGCCGGCAAAGACAATGCCGTGGACGACTGTCTTTCTCGGGCCAGCGCGAACGCGGTCCACCTCGGCGTGGACTTCGCGCTCATGGCGGCCGACCAGACCACCGACGCCTCGGTGCAGGCACTCCGTGCGGCGGACACGGGCCTCCGCCTGGCCGACATTCCCTTCGCGGGCACCGTCCTGCTCTGCGACGTCTCCCAGGGCCAGCCTCGCCCCATCGTGCCCGTTTCCTGGCAGCGCCGCATCTTCGCCTCCATCCACGGCCTTTCTCACCCGGGCCGGAAAGCTTCTCAGAAGCTGGTGTCAGCGCGTTTCGTCTGGCACGGCCTTCGACGAAACATCCGCCACTGGGCCAACGCCTGCACGGCCTGCCAGCGGGTCAAGGTCCACCGCCACACCCAGGCCCCGCTGGCACCTTTCGCCGTGCCTGAACGGCGTTTCGACCACGTCCACGTGGACCTGGTGGGTCCCCTGCCCCCCTCGCGGGGGTTCACCCACCTGCTCACCATGGTGGACAGGACCACCAGGTGGCCGGAGGCCGTGCCCCTCACCTCCACCACCACCGCCGACGTGGCGCAGGCGTTCATCGCCACCTGGGTCGCGTGCTTCGGCGCACCAGCGGACGTCTCGTCCGACCGCGGCCCACAGTTCACGTCTGAGCTTTGGGGCGCGGTCGCCGGTTCGTTGGGGGTCACGCTGCACCGCACCACGGCCTACCACCCCCAAGCCAACGGGTTGTGCGAGCGGTTTCACCGCTCCATGAAGGCCGCACTCATGGCCGGCCTTCAGGACGACGGTTGGGCCGACCGGCTGCCGTGGGTCCTTTTGGGCCTTCGCACGGCCCCCAAGGAAGACCTCCAGGCGTCCGCCGCCGAGCTCGTCTACGGCCAGCCGCTCCGCGTCCCGGGCGAATTCGTGCCCGACGCTACCAGTCCCTGGTCCGCCGCTCGCCAGCGCTCGGACCTCCAGGAGGCCGCCCGACGATTTTCCCCTGTGCCGACGTCCCGCCACGGTGGCCCCCAGTCCTACGTCCCCCCGGCGCTTCGCACAGCGGAGTACGTCTTTGTGCGTCATGACGCGCACCGGGGGCCACTCCGGCCGCCGTACGACGGGCCCTTCCGGGTCCTGCGACGGGGCGACAAGTCTTTCATCGTCGACTTCGGCGGCCGGCCGGACCGGATTTCTGTGGACCGCCTCAAACCGGCGCACATGGACGTCGACCGACCACCACGGTTGGCCCTTCCTCCGCGGCGAGGCCGCCCCCCGTCCACAGTTCCCCCCGCTCGACCACCCACCACCACGTCGGACCCCTCCCCACGACCCTCCAGGGGTCGCTTCGGCTGGGTCATCCGGACCCCCCTTAAATTGACCCTGCCGGTGCAGGTCGATTCTGGAGGGGCGTGTGTAGCGGTTACCGCTGGATGCACACAATCGCCTTGCACCGGCCAGAACACGGCCAGACGTGCCTCTCCCGGGCATGCCCGGACTCACTGTTCCCGGGCACGCCCGAACCTCCCGGGCACGCCCAGTCTCGTCTTTCCCGGGCATGCCCGCTCTCGCCTTTCCAGGGCTCGCCCAGAGTGTCCGGGCATGCCCGCTATCGCCTTTTCAAGGCTCGCCCAGAGCGTCCGGGCATGCCCGCTATCGCCTTTCCAGGGCTCGCCCAGAGCGTCCGGGCATGCCCGCTATCGCCTTTCCAGGGCTCGCCCAGAGCGTCCGGGCATGCCCGCTCTCGCCTTTCCAGTGCTCGTCCAGAGCGCCCGGGCACGCCCAGCCTCGACTTGCCAGGCCGCAGCCAAACACGCCCGGGCAGGTCCAGACTCGCCTTTCCAAGGCTCGCCCTTGACACCCGGGCATGCCCGGTATAGCTTTTGCCGGGCAAACTTCCCGACATAAATGTGTTTATATATTGCTGCCCGATAAACGGGCTTTTGTCAGAATACCTGAGCTGTTTTGTTTCAATAAAGCAACTCGGACGAATTCCGTCTTTGGTCGCGTCAATTCTTTCGACTCGCGTTGGAGCGCAGTTCCTTCACACTCACCTTTAGGTGGTGGAGGTAATGATGAAGGAAATTGAAGAATACAAAAGGCAGTTATGTTGGTATTTGTTCACAACAATTATTTTGATAGGCGACAATACAATGAACCCACCTCGACAAGCATTGCAGCCAATTCCGGTTGCGCCAAATGGAGAACCACCTGCTGATATACAATTCGCAATACACTCAAAAGGGGAAGAAATTAAGGCACTTTCAGTAATGAACACATATTGGGACCCTATGGTTTACGCTTTGCTTTTTCCTTATGGTGAAATGGGCTGCCAAGTTGGACTTGAACATAATGAAGAAAACGAGACAGCTGGGCGAAACAAAATAACACAGCTTCAATTTCATTAATATCATTTAGCAATTCATGAAAACTTTTCATCCTTCATGCAACAAGAAAAATATTCCAGCAGTACATTGTGGCTATGTACTGTTTGTTTCAGTTGATGGAAACAGTCTAAAATTTGTGAGAGAAACTCAAAAAAGCTTGAAGGTGAATGTTATCAAGGTCTTATCGGCAATATTAACACAAGGGCTAAAGAAAACAATGTCACTGCAGGGAAAACGGTCATTCTTCCATCTTCATTAATTGGAAGTGAAATAAATGTGCAGCTGAATTTTCAGGATGCAATTACAATTGTTGGAGAAAATGGCAAACCTGACCTCTTTATCCCCTTTGGAAAAAGGATCAAGATATCCTACAAGCTTTCCATATGCGATGTCAACACCACATCCTTGAGGTTCTATGATATGACCGAGTCTCAAACAGAACCATTTGTGAGATCACAAGACTCGGCCCGATCACGCTCGATATTGCAAGGAGACACTATTCCCTGTTTGGACATGTTTAGTGAACGCCGGTTTAGTGAACATGTACCAGCTCATATCTCCCTGTAATTTGCCACAAATCTTTACCATGGTCACCGACCCGATCCAACCTGGCGCCATCCTCGAGGATGCCCAAGACTCTCTTGGTTATGCCAGTGTGCCAATGAGATTGGCCTCAGCCCATGTGAATGCTGGCAGAAGGTGGAAGACCGACAGTTATGGGGGTCGCTATGTCCCTTAGTCAGGCATGCGGATTAGTAGTAGTACTAGTGACTTATTTATCATTTTTACATGCAATCCTGCATGGAAAGAAATACAGGAAAATCTCCAGCCCTATCAAACGGTGGAAGGACACCCTGACCTTGTAAGCCCAGAGATTCAACTCCCATTGGGATTCAACTCCCATTGACCGAATAATATGTGCTGAAGTTCCTGATGTACAAGAAAACCCAAGACTGTATAATATTGTGAAGTCTTCCATGGTTCATGGTCTGTGTGACGATACTAACTCACATTTTTTTGCATGGATGCTGGAAAATGCGCTAAAGACTATCCCAAATCTTTAATGAAACAGATCCCAATGTTAATGGCTATCCTCGCGATAGAAGACGAAATGATGCAAGCGACTAACTCTGAACATTAAGGAATCCTTTGTTCAAAGAGATAATACTTGGCTTGTGCAATACAATCCATAGCTCCCTCAGGTACAATTCACATATAAATGTGGAAATTTGTTCAACTGTAAAGGTTGTGAAATATCTATGTAAATATGTCTACAAAGGTTACGACTGTGCCAATCGTATAATTTGACAGCGAGAAAGAGGCGAAATCAAATTGACGAAATGAATCAGTTTTTAGATGCAATGTTTGTTTCAGCTCCTGTGGCAAGGTGGAGACTTTGAATACAATATGCAATTTCAATCACATGCCATTTGTCAACTGGCATTTGCCTCTGGAACAGCCAGTGTATTTCCAAGCTGGGGAAGAAGACCCTGCTCTTTAAGAAGCTGTAACTAATGAGACAACATTAACACCTTGGTTTAAACTAAACAATCAGGATCCAGCTGCAAACAATCTGTTTTATTCTGACATTCCACCAAACGATTGTAATGGTCGTCAGGGAGTTCCAAATCGCACCCCTCACCGGTCGTGGATCAGATAACTCTAAAACCCAACGAGTCCATAAAAAGACCACGGATGCAACAGCACTCACCTCTGGCCGGATCATCGCACCCATGGTTGGTTTACCGTAACTGTGAGATGAACTAAGCAGATGGGGAACAATGCCTGCGACCATGTAATGGCTAATAGATGGAGGCTGCTTGATGATGCTATGCATCGTATCTAATCTAATGGACCAATTGTTCACTTGAGCTAATTATCCTCAGAAGGGCTATCTCAGACCAAACCCCGATCAGGATAACTGAAGATATTATTATCAAAACTTCCATGTATTTTATTTATACAAGCAGAAAATTGGTGGGAGAAATGGCAGTTGAGGAATTCAAATGGAAAATAAACAGGATGGGGTAATACAAGCATTATGAAGAACAGAAGAACCACCTTCAGAGGCCATTTTTTACCACAGAGCAGGGGTTGGCCTTTTTTTGGGCACCATGGTCCCCTTTTGGAAGCAATGTTTTACAGCCGGATGCTCTTGCTGCCACCAACCCTGTTAGTCGCCTCTTGCGACACACAGGGAATTACCAGTGAACTGGTACTCAATTTGCCAACCTCAGAAGGATGACAGGCTGAGTCAACCTCCCTGGCGTTAATTCAGCGATCGACCAGGATCCCAAGCCGGCACCCTAACCGCTAAGCCAACACCAGGCTCTAATACAAGCATTATGATCAATTTATATTGAAATATTGATTTTTTATTGATCGCGTAGGAGACCAGGGGAATAAACAAGGACGTCTAGTCCCCTATGCGAATATTCCCGCCCCCAGATGCCTTAGAACAACGCCTTAACACCTTTGTAATAAATGGATCCAGACACCTGAAGGAAAAAAAGGAGAGTGTGGGAAGAGGGATTGAGATGTTGAGAATGTGAGAGATGAAGAGTGGGGTCTTTATACGTACCCTGACGCACCTTTTGCAACCATGGTTGAGACTGCAATCGCCCATGGCTCGGAAGTTCAGCTTGGCTCCTGCACACTCCCTCTTGGTCTGCTCCTCCACTCCAACAACATCTCGGTCATATGGGGGTCACTCGATGGTCTTTGGCTGAATTGTCTGTGTGGCTGCGGGTATCTCGTGCCGTGGTGCGAGGGAAGGTGGTGGTTTCATAGCAACATGGTGACAACTGGGTTTTGTCGAAGGCAAAATGTGTCATTTGTCATTTGTGTGTCATTTTGTGTCATTTGTGTGCGAGATGTGTGTCATTTGAAAACTGCAAGAAAGTTTGAAAGGAAAAAAAGGGGAAGAGTCAGTAATATGGAAAGAACGTCAAAAAATGAACAACAACAAGTCAGAAAGCGAAGAACAAACATGGGAGTAAAGTTGATGTCTTAGTGGAAGAGGCGCTGAGAGAGAAAGAGGGCCGCGTTGGTGGAAAGAAGCGGTATCAAGTTCTATCCATTCGTATCTCTCTTCTTAGCATTTTTTCCCAGCTCTGTGTGTTCCCCCCATATTAATTCCCTTCCCCTCTGCCGCCCCTCCCATTTTCTCTGTGTCGCGGCTCACCATTGACGCAGTTCTTGCAGGAGCAGATGAACAACCCTTGATTGTGATTGGTGGAGTTTCGTCTCCTAACCCAACAACAGTGTCTGATTGGCAGAGCGGCTCTGCACAGGTCACTTTCCCGGGAAAGGGGAAGGGGCTTGGAACCCAGCATGTCTGTCAACCATGATGGATGACTTCCATTTGGGGGGAATGGCCTTAGCATCCCCTCCCTTACTTGAGCTGTTTGCACTAGATTCTCCCTAGTTTCTCCGCTAAAGGAAGGGGCATGTTGATGCCGGGATGTGAGTTGAAGTGCATTTGGTGCGAAATGGTGGAGATGTGAAAGTTAAAGAGAATGAGAAGAAAAACTTAGTCTAACTCACATTCGCCACGCACATCTATCCCCAATCCCCATGTACACAATGTATTTAATTGCTAAATAGAATACTTGGCATAACTAGTTTTAAACATATGTGTATGTGCTTTATTTCTTCCAGGAGTTTCAAAAGTTCACACTATGTTTTTGACACAAGAAAAAAATGTGGACAATCAGCCAATGAAATCAGAAGCCTGTCATTGATTGTATACTAGGGCATGCCCGTACTATATATAAGCTAGGACGTGCCCGTACGTGGGTGCCCGTTCCTTGCCAAAAAAAAAAAAAAAAAAAAATTTGTGTAGGGGTGTGTGTGTGTAAACATCCTAGGACGTGCCCGTACGTGGGTGCAAAAAAACATGCGTGCAAACAACAACAACAAAAAAAAACTTTGAAACCACGTGGCAGTAACGACCACAGAACCCCCCCCTCTATTTACATGAATGGTTTGGTCCATTCGCAACGACCACAGAACCCCCCCCCCTCTATTTACATGAAATGGTTTGGTCCAAAGCGAACGGCTTGCGGTGTTTGGTAAAGAAATCGCCATAGCTCGGTAACTACTTGTCCGATTAATTTCAAACCTTGAAAAGGCACATCCTCGGGTCCCCAGCAATATACCTGGCAAGTTTAAAGTACAGTATATCGGACCGGTAGTTGTCGAGAAACAGCGGTCACAGACAAACATACATACATACATACATACATACAAACATACAAACATACAAACATACACACAGAGATTACTGGAATTATAGATAGATAACATGTACATCTGACACAAAGAGAAATATATTTTATTCGACTCCTACTTCATGTCAAAGGTTGCAAGTCATTTTAAAACAAAAAAAAAAACAGGTAATGGTAAATTATGCGCATCTTTATGGAAGCAGTACCAAAAATACATTTAACTGTCAGATGACGATGAATGGGACAGACGTCTGCAAGAAGGGTCTTCATTTAAAAATGCCCTATCAACTCCGGCAAGTATGTATATGTACAGGCAATCCCCGGTTTATGAACACAATGTGTTCTTGAAAATGTGATTGTAAGCTGGATGTTCGTAAAACGGTACAAAAAATCCCCTTTAAATACATGTATTAAGTGATTAATTTGATTAATTTAGGGTGGCATAGTTCCGAACCCGAAGGATCGGTAACCGACACAATTTCGGTCTTCGAGGCCGGCCGATAGGCACAGTGTGACCAGAAGGGACGAGGTTCTCCTGACCACGTGGCCCTCGACTTGGTGGGGTTTGTTCGCACAATGTGGGCGCTTCAGGATGAACTTTAGCCGGGGAGCGTTTGGGCGCCCTGGTCTGATACTGCCGCCCACGCGCAGAACAACTTGTGAGTGCACGTGGGTCCCGGCGGTCCCACTGGCCTAGCGCTACCATGTTTAGACAGCGAAATCCGTCCCCGGACACCGGCGCCTACTCCCGAAAGTTGAGAGAATAGCGGCGTCAGGCACGGTAGGACACCCGCGGAGCCCCGGCGGACCAGGGACGCGCGAGCCTACGCGTTAGCGTGCTACGGCGGAATCAACGGCTTCGGCCACGGTCGGGCCGATACTCGGCCCGGTCGCACCGGGAATTAACTGGTTCGACGCCCGCGCTGGAGAGGTCGCGGGCGACTGAGATGTATTAACAAATTAATTAATTAATTTGAGACGTCCGATTTCTAGTGTTTGGAAATTTGGAAGAGCTTGACCCTAGCCTTTCCCTTGCGAGGGCAAGGAGGAACTTAACGCTTGACACTTAAGCTTAGTTTGAAGTACACCCTGACCAGCGCTCACGGTGGGACGGCAAGGCAACCAGAAGGGACGAGGTTCTCCTGACCACGTGGCCCTCGATCTGGGAAGCAAGAGGCGTTCCATTAGTGGACGCGCCCCTCACGCCCGACTTTTGGGCGGCCCCGGCAGGCCGTTTGTTTTGACGTTCCGTGACAGGCCCCGCACCCCCACCTCCGGGCCGACCGGAATGAATCCCGGTGTCCCGATCCGAACCTTCAGAGCGGGCCGGCTGGGGAGTGACTGGCACCCCGTACCTGCACTTTCCGTCCCTGCGGTCCCAAATACCGGAACCACCCGAATACCAATTTATTCGACAAAATGAGGTGCGGCCTACAGCCTTAGAAAATCAACCCTATATAAGTCAATACCTCCAACGACTACAACGCAGTTATCCGCAATTTTATATAAGTTAATATTTTCTATAAGTCGGTCAATATTTGTCCGATTTTCGCAAAATAAAGGTTGTCCTTACTGACCTAGTGGTGTTCCTATCTACCATAAGTAACCCGGTGAACCGATTCAAAATGGCCCCTCGCTACGATTTTCCATGATCACATTTTATTTTCACCACTTCAAATCGACCGAATTTCACCAAATAAGATACCACACTCGATGCGGGGACCTTATTTTAGTGTCAAAATTGTACACAGAATTCAAATTCGTTGTAAAATGGAGCCGTGCACCATAAAACCAAAATTTCCTCAGAATCGAGTCGTGCCGGGGACGTGATGATGTCACTGCGCCCCAGCCTTAGAAAACCAACCCTATATAAGTCAATACCTCCAACGACACAGGTGTGCATTCGTGCCGCGTGATGTGGTGACGTCATCACGTTTTCACCTTAAAATACCTATTTGATATAAGTTAATATTTTGAATTAGTCGGTCAATTTTTGCCCTTTTTTGTAATCCCTGGTGTTGGGCTAGCGGCTAGGGTGCTGGCTTAGGATACCTAGGATCCTGGGTTCGAATCCCGGTTGATTGCTGAATTAACGCCAGGGGGGTTGACTCAGCCTGTCATGGGTGCTGGCTTAGGATCCTAGGATCCTGGGTTCGAATCCCGGTTGATTGCTGAATTAACGCCAGGGGGGTTGACTCAGCCTGTCATCCTTCTGAGGTCGGCTAATTGAGTACCAGTTCACTGGTAATTCTCTGTTTGTCGTTAAAGGCGGCAAAAAGGGTTGGCGTCAGGAAGGGCATCCGGCCGTAAAACATTGCTTCAAAAAGGGGACCGAAAAACAACATCAACCACGGTTCCCGAAAAAGGCCAACCCCCGCTTTGCGGGGAAAAATGGCCTCTAAAGGTGGTTATTATTTTATTATTTTTAAGTGATTAATTTGTTCCGAACAAAAAGTAAACTTTTTTTTTTTTTTTTTTTTACATAAAATGTTATTAAATGTACTTCTAAAATAAAAGATGAATAAAGTAGAGTAAATGGAATGTGTGTAGTTGCTACTATAAGGGACAGACAATGGATAACGAGCTAGTTAGAGGTCTCTTGTGCTGGTAAGGAACCCCATGGAGAGAATGGCGTGTGAAATGGTGGAGTGTTGGAGAGAAGCCCGTGTGAATGAGGTGTGAGTTATGGTGTGAATGGGTTACTCTCGAGGACCAATTTCCTGTATTTTCCTCTCAGCAAAACTCATCGGGTATGTTCAAAAAAGCCATGTTCATATGAATGGATCGAACGTTCGAAAGAACGAAACATGGTTTTAAAGCATAATGTTCGTATGAATGGATGTTTGGAAGCTGGTTGTTCGTAAACCGGGACTGCCTGTATTTGAATTTTTTTGCTTTGAAAAGGATCCCAGATAATTTTGGGATAATAATATAGAAATCATATTTACGAAGATTTTTCCAGAGCCTTAGAAGCAGCTGAAGCTGCCAATAGAAGTATTTATGGAAGAGAACAAACACTTGTTCAAAATGGTCTCGACCACCAAATTTTAGGACTGCCTGTTCCCATAAATGTACAGATAAATGAACCACCTTTAGAGGCAATTTTTCCCTGCAGAGAAACGGTTGGCCTTTTTTTTCTTCCCTTTTTGAAGCAATGTTTTATGGCCAGATGCCCTTCCTGCCGCCAACCCTGTTAGTCACCTCTTGCAACACACAGGGAATTACCAGTTAACTGGTACTCAATTTACCAACCTCGGAAGGATGACACGCTGAGTCAACCCCCCTGGCGTTAATTCAGCGATCGACCAGGATTCGAACCCAGGATCCTCGGTATCACCAATTCGGCACCCTAACCACTAAGTCAACACCAGGCTTATAAATGTACAGATAAATCATGAACAAATAATTGATGTTGAAGAAGAATCAAGATTGACTGAAGAATACATGAACACACTTATCACTGAATGAAGGAATATTGTAGAGAATGCCTTATTAACATTAAGAAATCCCCAAAACAAAACTTATTCTTCAAAGATGGTCCCACGGGAACAAAAAGGACGTTCATTTACAAGACACATATTCATACATTGAAGTGTACAAAAATTATAGCAGCTGTATGAACAGGTATGCAGCTAATATGGTATACCTGGAGGTCGGGCAGCTCTCATTCGATCCACTTTTAGGTTTCCTGTTCCTCTGTTAGACAATTCCGTCTCTTGAATAAAACCAGGTACAATTGCTTCGTGAAGAAGAACTTTTAATCTGTGATTTTTTTTTTTTTTTTGTATACAAGATCGAGGCTCGTGAAAGAGCTAACATTAATCGCACAAAAAAAATCAAACAGACACATAAAACATATAATAAGGGGAGCGGTAGACGAGATGGGGAGAGAGGGGGAAGCACACAAACACAACATTTGAGAGCAGGGACCGAGAGACATGGAGACATCGAGAGATCTGAGAGAGGGCGAGGGCTTTGGGGGGGGGGCATGGGAAGGGGGCGGTGGGAGAGGTATAAAACATATGGACACTGCCAGGACTTCCAGGAAAGAAGTTGGAATTTCAAACAAGGTGGATCTGGGGTGAATTAGCGGGGGTAGAAAAGATCAAAGTTTTGGATGGGGGAAGATAAGAGATGGTGGTGAACAGCTGTTTTAAAGACCTGGAGGGAGGAGTGGGATTGAAGGGAGTGTGGGAGTTTGTTCCAGAGGCGGGAGAAAAGAGGAATGAAGGAGTGAAGGTGAGCAGAGAGTCGAGATTTTGGCAGTTTAACCATCAGAGGCTTGCTGGCAGATCTTGTGCGACCTGTAGGAATATTTGGGGGACAGAGCACAGAGAGAGCTGGGGGAGCAAGGCCGGAGAGGAGTCGGTAGAAGACAGAAAGACCACCTACCTGCCTGCGGTGAGTGAGTGAAAGGCCATCGGAGTTCATTCATCGCAGGAGATTCCAATGATTCTGAAAGCTTTGGCTTCAACAGCGTGAAGCCGAGCGAGGTTTGAGGCAGGAGCACCGGCCCAGAGGGGGGAACAGTATTCCATTGAGCTGCGGATGAAAGCCTTGTATGTGGTGAGTGTTGTGTAAAACCATTCAGGTCCACACAACTTTAGTCCAACGGTTTGGTTTAATTGCATTTAGATCATCACATTATCCTGTAAAGTAGAAATACACAATAAGTATACGATGCGACATCTCATGGGTCCATTCATATCATTCAATGCAAGCAAGCTGGATATTCTCTACAGGCGTACCGTTAGTGAGGCTACCGATGTAACATGTCTCAGGAGAAGTCTCTGGAGCACCGTTCGCAGCAGCGGGTCTTATAGTCACGCCCTTAGCGGTGTCAACGTGCAGCGAGCATCACCCCGGGTTCAGTACGAATACGATTTCACTACATTCTCCCCCCGTCAGAATTATACGGCCGCGCGGCTAAAAGCGAGTGAGCGTCAGCACGAATAGGGTGCGGAATATCAGTCGACCCAACCGTATCGGGCCGGGCGGCGAATTTCTCTGCCAGCACGCGTCCGAAATTCCCCGGGTACGGCATCACGTATCCCTGTGTCCCCGGCGTCAGAGGCGCCAACAGGGTCGGGTGACGAAGGGGGTAACTCCAAGTCGTCGGGCCCAGGTAGTCTCGGCGAGGGGAGGGTCGGTAGACTTTCGGAGATGGGAGCGTCGGGAGAGGCCATAGACTCATAGATGGGTTCGATCGGTTCGTCCGATTCCCTACTTAGGTTGTCGACCCCGCAAGGGGCAAGGTGACGGACGGAGACAGTAGTCTCACGGCCATCAGCCGTCATCACACGAGCATGCTCAGGATTAGCCTGGAGAATCTGCACTTTGTCCACTAGGGGGTCGTACTTGCTCGCGCGAACCGCCCGTTTAAGGTAGGCCGGCCCGGGCCCAGCGAGCCAACTGGGCAAAGACCGTATACACCCCGAGCTCCTGGGGTGGTGGAAAAGTCGCTCGTGGGGAGTTTGGTTGGTTGCCGTACTCAGGAGAGCCCTGATCGAGTTCAACGCCGCAGGTAGCGACCAAGCCCATTTATCGAGGCCCCGGCCGAGGGTCTGGAGGTGGAGCATGACGGCCCTCCAGATAATCCCGTTGAAGCGTTCGATCTGCCCATTAGCCTGGGGTCTGTACGGCGTGGTGTAACTAGACGCAATGTTATTTTGGAGCAGATAGCTGCGCACCTCCTGAGACAAGAAGACCGCACCCCGGTCGGTATGGACATAGGCCGGGTAACCGAACATTGAGAACAAGTTCTGTAAGCATCGCATCACCGTGGCAGCAGTCATGTCCGCGCACGTATAAGCAAAGGGGAATCGCGAGTACTCATCAACGATAGTGAGCAGATAGCGAGAGCCGCTCGACACCGGCAATGGGCCCTTGAAATCCATCGCCAAGCGTTCCCACGGGCGTGTAGCCTTCACCAGAGTCCCCATGGGAGGGTTATAGAAACGCGGTTTGATTTCCGCGCAGATAGCGCAGTCGCGACAGATACGGCGGATATCGTCAATCGAGTAAGGGAGATTCCCACTCCGCACGAAATGAGCGAAACGCGTTACGCCGGGATGGCCCGCAGTGGCATGCAGCACCCGTAGGCCCTCCAAAGAGGTAATACCAGCACATGTAGCCGGGCGTGATAAGGCATCGGCGGCCTGGTTATCCTTCCCCAGGCGATATTTGATGGTGTAACAGAAGTCGGCGAGTTCGATACGCCAGCGAGTGATTTTCTCGTTCTTAATGCGCTGGGCGTGTAAGGTGTCGTACATGAACGCAACGCTTTGCTGGTCCGTGATGATTTGGAAGCTCCGCCCGAGTAGGTATGGGCGCCATCGCCGAATAGACTCGACGATCGCATACGCTTCCTTTTCAACGGACGAGTGCCTCCGCTCAGCGGTGGTAAGAGTCCGTGAAAAGAAAGCCACGGGACGCCCCCCTTGGGAGAGGGTCGCCGCGATGGCCTGATCCGAGGCGTCACTTTCGAGGACGAACGAGCCGCTCTCGTCGATGGTCGCCACGGCGGCTCGGGCGATGTCGGTCCTAAGGCCTTCAAAGGCCGTCAATGCGGCCAAACTCAGGGGAAAGGTGTCGCAGGCCACAAGGGGGCGAAGTTTCGCGGAGAAACTTTGCACCCATTTGGAGTAATGGGCGAACAGCCCAAGGGCGCGCTTCAGGGACGCCCGATCGCAGGGAGGGGCCATGTCGAGCAAAGGTCGCAGACGCTCCTTATCCGGAGCGACAGAGCCATGGGTCACGGTGTACCCCAGAAGATCTATCGTGCGTAGGGAGTATTGGCACTTATCCTCGTTCATAGTTAAGTGATACCGCTGCGCGACCTCAAGGAAGCGCTTCAGATTAGCATCATGGTGCCCTTGGTCATATCCACAAACCGTAAGATTATCGAGGTAGACGAAAACATCGGTTAAGTGCTCCCGCGCAACGAGGTCATCCATGGCCCTCTGGAAACAAGCGACCCCGTTCGTTACCCCAAAAGGCAATCGCGTAAATTGGTACAACCGCTGCCCCGACCCGAAAGCGGTATAGATACGATCCGCCCTAGAGATAGGGATCTGGTGGTACGCACTACGGAGATCGAGAGTGCTATAGACCGAATACTGGGACACCTGTTGCACTAGCGCGTCCATCCCCGGAAGGGGGTAGGCATCCAGCTGTGTAAAGCGGTTAATCGTTTGGGAATAGTCGATTACCATGCGTTTGCGATGGGCCTCGCTGCGCACCACCAAGACCTGGGTGCGCCACGGCGACCTACTAGGTTCTATGATGCCGTCTTTCAAGAGCTGAGCCGTTTCGTTCGCAATGAACTGCATGTCAGCGCGAGAGTAGCGTCGTGATTTTACCGCGACAGGGGTGCAGTCGGAGGTTAGATTGGGGAACAGCGAAAGCGGCTGGACGTCCATTTGCGCTAGGGCGCACACCGCTAGCGCGTCGTCCGCCCCCACAACAAGAGTTTGGCCCACCAAACTCCATTACCAGACGTCCATGCAGCTTAAGAAAATCGTGTCCTAACAGAATATCAGCACATAATGCGGGTAAAACCATAAGGTGTACATCAGGGAAAACCCGTCCCTTTAGCACGAGTTTCAATCGGCATTCCCCCTTCGTGCTGAGCCGACGTCCCTGGGAAGCCATGAAGATCCGTCTCGTAGACCGCCAGATCCGCCATCCATGCCTGAGCACAAGTCGCTGGTCGATAAAACTATCCGTAGATCCTGTATCCACCAAGGCCCGAACACAATGGCCCTCAACCATAAGGGGAATAAGGGCTTGAGCCAGGCCAGACGAGGCTGCTGGGAGCGGGACTGAGCCCCCCGAATGGGTCGGACCAGCCTCGCGGGTGGATCCTACACCAGCAGCAGTTTTGCGGTCGTGGCCGGAGTCTGCGTTGACCATGGGGAATCCATTATCGTCATCAGAGGGCTTTCCCCAGCATTCCGGTGTTTCGCGATTCAAAATCTGACAATTCTGACGAGAAAAGGCCTCCGTAGTATTTGACATCGCCTTTTGACACTTTTGGCAAGAAAAGGCTTCCGTAGTATCCGAAATCGCCTTTTGACATTTTTGGCAGGAAAAGGCTTCCGTAGTATTCGAAATCGCCTTTAGACATTTTTGGCCGCTTTGACAAAAGGCTTCCGTAGTATTCGAAATCTCCCTTAACTCTTTTGTCGGGGCGTGGGCCGCTGTTAGCTCGTGGACGACTCGAGGAGTACGAGGGGCTTGGCGAGGTTTCAAAGCCCCTTGCGTGGCCCGGAGTTTGGCCAAGGACACGGCCTTTGTGCCCGATGGAGAATGAGACGGTGGTGGCTGTCCGGTGATGCCCGCCAAGGACGTCTGAGCGCCCAGGGGGCCGCAGAGAGGGGCCCTCCCCTTCGAAGTCGGGTAAGGCACCGGGTGTCGGGCTTGGCTCGCGGGCTCCGCTATGAGCCCGTTCAAGGTCGCTGCGCCCGCGCGACCGCGACTGCGCGAGTCAAAGTGCCGCGAGCTGCGTGCCATTTCCTTGCACACTTTCGCGTAATGTCCCTTTAGCGAGCACAAATGGCATATAGCGTCACGTGCCGGACACACGACCCGGGCATGACGAGGCCCTCCACAGAAAAAGCATGCGGCCCCGCGCAAGGCCTTGGGTCTGCTGGTCGTAACGGCAGCCGTCAGGGTAGGGTCATCCTCCGGAGCATCCCGGAGTTCAGCGAGCGGATCCGCGTCCTCGACGGTAGCACTCTCCGGCCGGGCGTGTAGTGTGGTGCCCGCCAAAAGGCGCGTGCAATCATAGGCATTCGATTGCATCCGCGCTTCGGTATATACTGTCGCTTGCTCGAGCGCCGTAGCGAAGGTCAGGTCGGTCTTCTCCAAGAGTTTGAGCCTTAGTTCCTGGGAGGAGACCCCTGCAATGAAGGCATCTAAAAGACGATCATCCAGAGCCTGCGCGGGAGTCCGTGGCTCCCTGACGCTGTCCAGCAAAAGCTGCCGGAGCTCCTGGGCGTAATGGTCCATTGCTTCCTTGGGTTGCTGACGTCGCGTTTGCAGCAAATAACGTGCATACACCGGGCTTTTTTCCTTTATGTATAGCCGTTTGAGCTCCGCGATGGAAAGATCATACGTCGCGCATTGAGCGATAGCGTTGTAGACCCGGTAGTCGATTTTTGAATGTAAAGTTGCTAGCTTCGCGGCAGCCGTCGGAGCGGTCTCAGGCTCATCAAAGAGATGCTCCAGTTGTCGGAGCCAGTGCTTCAGCTGCAAGCCTCCGTCCATGGCTTGTGGGTCGGCGCTGAAGACGGACACCGTCAGCGTCTTGTTGCCAGCCATGTCTGTAGATCTTAAATGCAATTAAGTGTTGTGTAAAACCATTCAGGTCCACACAACTTTAGTCCAACGGTTTGGTTTAATTGCATTTAGATCATCACATTATCCTGTAAAGTAGAAATACACAATAAGTATACGATGCGACATCTCATGGGTCCATTCATATCATTCAATGCAAGCAAGCTGGATATTCTCTACAGGCGTACCGTTAGCGAGGCTACCGATGTAACATGTCACAGGAGAAGTCTCTGGAGCACCGTTCGCAGCAGCGGGTCTTATAGTCACGCCCCTAGCGGTGTCAACGTGCAGCGAGCATCACCCCGGGTTCAGTACGAATACGATTTCACTACATTGAGGAGCTCAGGTGTGCCTAGGAAGGACTTCGCACGACGGAGGATGCCCAGTCGGCGACTGGCTTTGCAGGCCAGCTTGGAAATGTGGTTTTCCCAAGAAAGATCATGGCAGATAGTGAGACCCAAAAGCTTGAGCGACAGAACTTCTTGGAGAGGATTGTTGAGAAAGTAGATGGGAGGGTTGTCCAGTCGATCTTTTCGGAGAGACATAGTAAGAGTGTGAGATTTGTCAGGATCCATTCGATATACCAAATATTCAGACATACATGGAGGCGGCCATCTTGGATTTTGACGTGGCCACTCAATTTTCAATAGCGTTCTTCCTTATGCCTAGATACACCCACGCACCAAATTAGAAGTTGGTACTTCGCTTATTTTTCATGGTATTCATCTCACAAGGTTCAGACATACATGGCGGCGGCCATCTTGGATTTTGACGTGGCGACCCAATTTTAAACAGCGTTCTTGCTTGTGCCTAGATACACCCACACACCAGATTAGAAGTTGGTACTTCGCTTATTTTTCATGGTATTCATCTCACAAGGTTCAGACATACATGGCGGCGGCCATCTTGGATTTTGACATGGCGACCCAATTTTAAACAGCGTTCTTGCTTGTGCCTAGATACACCCACACACCAGATTAGAAGTTGGTACTTCGCTTATTTTTCGAGATATTTCGCTCACAATGTTCAGACATATATATGGCGGCGGCCATCTTGGATTTTGACGTGGGGACCCAATTTTAAACAGCGTTCTTCCTGTGCCTAGATACACCCACACACCAGATTAGAAGTTGGTACTTCGCTTATTTTTCAAGATATTCAGCTCACAAGGTTCAGACATACATGGCATCAGACATACATGGCGGCGGCCATCTTGGATTTTGACGTGGGTTGCACCCACACACCAAATTCTAACGCAGTCCTTCGCTTACGCACGCATGCGCGCCCACACACACGCACGCACGCACGCCCGCACACACACACGCACGCCCGCACGCACGCACGGACGGACGGACACACGGACGGAGGGGAAAACCATAGTCCCCTTTTCGCTCCGCTGTGCGATGGGGAACAACAAGCGTTACGCCTTGGTCCCCCGTCGGGGAAGTGATGTGAGTTGACAAAGTGGAAGACGCAGAAAACATGCTATGATATGATATTTTGCTCACAAGGTTCAGACATACATGGAGGCGGCCATCTTGGATTTTGACGTGGCGACCCAATTTTCAATAGCGTTCTTCCTTATGCCTAGATAAACCCACACACCAGATTAGAAGTTGGTACTTCACTTATTTTTCAAGATATTCCGCTCACAAGGTTCAGACATACATGGCGGCGGCCATCTTGGATTTTGACGTGGTGACCCAATTTTCAATAGCGTTCTTCTTTGTGCCGAGATACACCCAAACACCAGATTAGAAGTTGGTACTTCGCTTATTTTTCCAGATATTCCGCTCACAAGGTTCAGACATACATGGCGGCGGCCATCTTGGATTTTGACGTGGTGACCCAATTTCCAATAGCGTTCTTCCTTATGCCTAGATACACCCACACACCAGATTAGAAGTTGGTACTTCGCTTATTTTTCAAGATATTCCGCTCACAAGGTTCAGACATACATGGCGGCGGCCATCTTGGATTTTGACGTGGTGACCCAATTTTCAATAGCGTTCTTCTTTGTGCCGAGATACACCCAAACACCAGATTAGAAGTTGGTACTTCGCTTATTTTTCAAGATATTTCGCTCACAATTTTCAGACATATATATGGTGGCGGCCATCTTGGATTTTGACGTGGCGACCAAATTTTCAACAGCCTTCTTCCTTATGACGAGATACACCCACACACCAAATTAGAAGTTGGTACTTCGCTTATTTTTCGAGATATTTCGCTCACAAGGTTCAGACATATATATGGTGGCGGCCATCTTGGCTTTTGACGTGGCGACACAATTTTCAATAGCGTTCTTCCTTATGCCGAGATACACCCACACACCAGATTAGAAGTTGGTACTTCGCTTATTTTTCAAGATATTCATCTCACAAGTTTCAGACATACTTGGCATCAGACATACATGGCGGCGGCCATCTTGGATTTTGACGTGGGTTGCAGCCACACACCAAATTCGAATGCGGTCCTTCGCTTATGCACGCACGCCCGCACGCATGCACGCAAGCCCGCACGCACACACGCACGCCCGCACGCACGGACGGACGGACGGACGGACGGACACACGGACGGAGGGGAAAACCATAGTCACCCTTTCGCTCCGCTGTGCGACGGGGGACAAAAAGGACCGGTAAATGGTGTGCGATTCGTTATTTTGAAGACAGACATCAATACGATAAAGTTAGAAATGTTGCATGCAGCTGCAAAATGGATAAAGGTATTGATTCCAATAATTAATTTACGGCCACCAGACCCAACGATGCCCTTCCGATTTGAGCAGAGACAATTTACAATACACGTGGCCTCTGCCTCGACTATTCATCACCATCATCATCATCATTATAACAATCATAATAAACAACGATATTGATTTTTGTCGTGCCATTGGTCCCATCATGAGCCCTGGTGTTGGCTTAGCGGTTAGGGTGTCAGCTTGGGATCCTAGGATCCTGGGTTCGAATTAACGCCCGGTGGGTTGACTCAGCCTGTTCATCCTTATGAGGCTGGAATATTAAGTAACAGTTCACTGGTAATTCCCTTTGTGTAGCAAGAGGCGACTAACAGGGTTGGTGGCAGGAAGCGCATCTGGACCATAAAACATTGTTTCAAAAAGGGGACCACGGTGCCCGAAAAAGGCCAATCCCTGTTCTGCGGGGAAAAACGGCCTCTAAAGGTGGTTCATTGGTTCTATCATGATCTTTTGTGTATGAAGTCCCATTTTACTATTGTGTATCAATACGTTTTGAGTTGATTTACTTGTGATTAAATAGAAATACTTATACATGGTGTCCACTGAGTCTTGTTCCACTTTTAAAATGTTATTACAACTCAACTGAAAGAGTTACAATGACGTGGAAGGGCATCTGTGCGTGTGTGTTACTATGTGTGTGTGTTAGTGTGTGTGTGTGTGTGTGTGTGTTGCTATGTGTGTGTTACTGTGTGTGTGTGTTACTGTGTGTGTGTGTTATTGTGTGTGTGTGTGTGTGTGTGTGTTACTATGTGTGTGGCTTACTGTGTGTGTTTTACTATGTGCATGTGTGTTACTATGTGCGTGTGTGTTACTGTGTGTGTGTGTATGTGTTACTATGTGTGTGTGTGTGTGTGTGTGTGTGTGTGTTACTGTATGCGTGTGTGTTACTATGTGCGTGTGTGTTACTATGGGCGTGTGTGTTACTGTGTGTGTGTGTGTGTGTTACTATGTGTGTGTGTGTGTTACTATGTGTGTGTGCGTTACTATGTGTGTGTGTGTGCGTGTGTGTTACTATGTGCTTGTGTGTTACTATGTGTGTGTGTTACTGTGTGTGTGTTACTTTATGTATGTGTGTGTTACTATGTGTGTGTGCGTGCATGTGTGTTACTATGTGCTTGTGTGTTACTATGTGTGTGTGTTACTGTGTGTGTTTTACTATGTGCTTGTGTGTTACTATGTGAGTGTGTGTTACTATGTGCTTGTGTGTTACTGTGTGCGTGTGTTACTGTGTGTGTTATTGAAACTGAACGAAACTGAACGAAACTGTCAGCTGAAGGAGCAAAATAATGTCATTGTCTTACATGAATGGTTTATTAAATTGCATAAGCATAGCCTGGTACTTCGTAAGCAGTTTGTAAGTGTAACTTCCATGGGGCAGGGTGTCACTCCACTGCATCAGAGTCTACTGTACCTGTGATGCATTTTAAAAATTCGCTCTAGATGATGGACCCAGATTGCGTGCCGGGTACTTTTGGTAGTATATATATATATATATATATATATATATATATATATATATATATATATATATATATATATATTGCTATGGTTTTGAGATTGGCACATATTGATCATTAAAAGTTAAGGGGTTGCCCCCCATAGTTAGTCCACGAGCAACACGTAGGCCACCTGTAGTAATAATTATGTCATAGTATGTGTAAGTATAGGCCATTTCCCCTATTGATACCTGCGTTGTGTAAAGACATGAGTTTAGGTTCCCTTCATTTTTGCGCCCCCCTCCAATCCCACCTCTATGGGCATAATTGATCCCGCGCCCCATTTGGCTGATCCTTCAGTTTGTTACACTTTGGCTACCCGCAGCATTTGTTACGCTTTGGCTGCCAGCAGCATTTGCTGCCCTTTGTTTGCTCACTAGTCGAGTAACACGAGGTAGGCCTAAGAGGGAGGAGCGTGGAGTCGGGGTGGGGTGGCGTCAAGGCAGCGCGTCAGAGGTGATGACGGTAAGGGTCACCAGCCAACCAGGGTTCTGAGGGCATGGCGTGATAGGGCGTGGTAAGGCGCGTCTGGTAAGTGCTAGAAGGTTCGTGGGGCGTGCCTATAAAAGTCACTGCACAAAGGACTTACTAGCAGAGAACTTCGAGGAGTGGTGAACAGGACTTGCCAGGGCATGATAAGAGGACTGGCAGTGCACTTGTTACAAAGAGAGCACGAGAGAGAACGAGGAGGACTGACCAGCTTACTTCCATGCGGGAGGACTGTGAAGAACGTGATTAGCAGCGCTCACTCTGGAGGCATTGCGCTATATCTCAGTATTACGTACGCGCCGAAGGAAAGGCAGCCAGACGTGCCGGTGGCGAATATCGCCTACTTAGCCAGGCGAGTGAACGCGGTAATAACGCGAGTGATAACCGCCAACCGCCAGAGCCCAGACCCTACCGTTCGCCCCGTATTTTCCCATGTGCGCCAAATGACACGCGGAGAGCTCCTGCCCCTCTACCTACCATCTGCTCAGGACGAGCCGGAGACCGGAGGGAGCTGCACGAGAGCCATCCCTGGACGTGGTGAACATCATCCTGCAGCTGCAAGCCCCGTGTGAGTGTGTCTGTGTGTGAGACGGGCCCGTTTGTCCTGGGAGTAAGTTGAGATTGTTTTTAAGGCTGCACTGTGTCCCTCTTTTCTGGAATCATTGTAAATAGTGTGAATAAATTCTGTTCTTCCTTTCTTCCCAATTCGACCACTTCTGTGATTTCTCCATTGGCTAAGTGTGGTACGAGTAAGATCGCTAGAACCGGGTTCACCATATAAACGGCACGGATTGCGTGTATGCACCGCTCGGCGTCTCAGCACGAGTGATTTGTGCGGGGCTTATTTCCTCGTTTCTGGGCAGCACGAGTAATTAGGTAATAGTGATTCTAGTCCTACGACCCTATTTCGCACTGTCCGGGAAGGACGTCATAGATCCCGGGTCCCGTCGGCCAGTCAAAGACAAGGGGACTAATCCCGCCTTGGTAAGAGGAGAAGGCCGGCGCTGAGATCCGCAACAATATATATATATATATATATATATATATATATATATATATATATATGTATGTATGTATATATATATATATATATATATATATATATATATATATATACAAATGTGTTGAGATAACTTTGGCTAGACTGCTTGACAATAAGTCCACATGTAAAATGTTTACTATATTAGCAAGATTTAGGCAATGAATTGCAAGTAATATCAGCACTATGATGTACAATTGTACATGCATGTACATGTGGCTTCCTTTGGCACTATTTGGCACATTTCATGAACAGAGAAACATATATATACTTGTTTACAATTTTAACAAGTTTGGGCAGCTCTATGTATAAGCAATGATTGGAAATATTTCAGCTATTGAGGCATGTTAGTGTTGGTTCATTTTGTCTTTGTCTTTCTCAATGGACAGTTTTACTGGATACAAAGTAAAAAAAAATTTATAAAATAAAAATAAAAATGCAGTGAATAAAGACGCAGGAGCATTCAATCTCTATGGTCACCTCATGCTTATTCTAATTTCACCTGAAGAGCAGAGACCATTCACTCCACTCTACCATTTCCTGATGACTGATATTGTTGAACTGTAAAAGTGAAGAGTCAAAGGGATTATTCCTCTCATTCGTCCCAGGGAAGTCTATTCACTCTGAACCTTGTGGGAGTGCCTCGTGTGAACATTGCAGGTTGGTGACTTATTTAATGAACGTAGTGATCAGTCAGGGGTTTTGGGTAGAACCTGTTGGTCCACACTTCGGGCCTTGCACCAGTCTATATCGTTGGGAATTTTTGCAGTTCACCACATGCAAGATCTCAGCCCTCTCAGCCCTGAGAAAGTTATTCAACTGTTTTATTGTGGATTCAACTGTTGCATTTTACTGTACTTTTACTTTAGTCTATAGTCTGTTTTACTGTAGTCTTTTTGGCTTCATTTAGAAGCTTTGTGAGTCATTTTATTTAAGAATCCTTATCTTGCACATTATATAGATTAACATGCCCCAATCAACATTGCCGCTGAGGGGGTTCTGTGCTGATTCTGTCTTGGGCTGATTATGACATTTCAAACATCCGGTATTCCACATATATTCTGAGGTCATCAAAACCACATCATAATAAAATCATATATTAATTCAGCAATTTATCAAGATTCACTCTCCTGCAAATGAGATTGATCAAGATCGCTCACCAATTCACAATATCGCTGCACAATTTACACACACCATATGCATGAACAAATTGTGCAGATCCTTTCCTGTAAATTTCAGCTGGTTTAATGTTCTCCTTCACAAGGAACTAAATTACTAAAAGATGAACTTCTGTTCCACAGCACATGTTTCGCTATTGTCCGCCATCTTGGTTTCAGCAGTGCTGATATCGCTTATTGTGTAATTTTCTCACAGAAGAGAATATCGTTGCACCAAACTTCAGCAATGTCCTGGCCACATGTCAATGTTGAACGACTTTCTTCTATCTTCAGGCAACATGCAGTCAAGACCAAGAGTCAAGTCAAGACAAGACAAACGACATTCTCAAAAGCATTCCAGCTCTACAAAGAGGTATGCTCCAGGGGTGTTAGGACAATACGAAAAACCTTGTACCCATATCAGGTTTCTTATGAGTTTGTTGTGAGTTGCATAGCTGTTCATTGTTCAAAGTAAAGGCATCACCAGGTTTCAAATGTTTTGTTTTGAGAGTATTTTGAAAGTTTTTGTGCTTGGTGGATTGTCTTTTAGCATTTGATGTTTAAAACTATCTTGTCAGGTAAAGGTGTTTGAAACGTCCTCCACCAAGTTCTGCACACTTACGGATACATAGGGAATAGTTTCTGACTACAGACTGAATTATTTCATGTGAGACTCTGGAAATAATCCTCATTATTTCCTCATTATTTGGAAATTATTTCCTCTATCCACATTATTTCCTCATTACAGCATCTTTGAGTTGAGGAATGTTCACTGTTTATTGAAAACATTTTCCTTAACATATCCCCACAGAAAAACGATCTAACGGTGAGAGGTCAGGAGATCTTGGAGGCCAAGGAAATCCAGATCGGTGAGATGTTAATCTGTCAGGAAAGTGATTAATTGAACCACTGCATGGACAAGCAGGCTCCACATGCAGTTGCTCTGTCCTGTTGAAACCAAGCACCAGGACCATTTCTCACATGACTCCAGAAAAATGTGTTCACCATGTGTATCTAACGATCTACATCCACAACCACCGCTTCCTCAATATCCTGATCTTCAAAAAAACGATGGACCGCAAATCCGATGATGACTATGACTGTACCGTATCGTTATTTTGGGGGAAAATGAAGAGGTAACTCAACAAAGTGGGCTGGTCATGGCCTCACTGCCCCAAAACCGACAATTATGTTTGTTTCCATACTAGCAAGTAAACATGGCATTCGTCGCTGAGAATTATGTTATCTACGTGATTCCTGCTTGATCACTAAATCGCACACAACATTCATAACGTAGATGCTCATGATTTGAGGTTAACTGCTGCTTCAATTGGATTTTGTAATATACAGTGTTGTACAGGGTGGTCTGAACATCACATTAGCCCTCCCTAGTAAAGCATTAGTTCTTAAACTATTTTAACGTGCACGTTTTATTGTGCAGTACTTACAATGATGAATCAATCATTGTATTTGTATGCACTCATCATTCTCTTTGCACCACCGAATCCATCATCAAGTTCTCTTAAGACATTTTGTCGAGAATTTTGTGGAGTCACCTGTGCGAAAGAGGCCAAGACTGCAGTGCGCAATTCTTCAATCCTCCTTTACCGGTTTGTCGACACTTTCTCCTTAATGAAGCCCCATAAATAATTGTCTGGAGTCATTAGATCTGGACTATGTGGTGGCCACTGTAGAGGAGCTGGTGATGTTGATCTGCGGCCAATCCATCGTTGAGGGAATGTTTCATTGAAATATTCCCGAAAATGCAATGCACAATGTGCAGGTGCACCATTTTGTTGAAACGAACCACTTTCAGCTATTCCCGCAGTAACAAGTTGTGCTATCAGCCAGTTTCTTAACATATACTCTTGAGCTATCAAAAATAGGGACCAAATAAATGTCTTGAGGTCATCCCTGCCCATATCATCACGTGTGGAGGATTATGCTCCAACTACCAATGTGAAATGTGGATTTTCCTTAGACCAGAACACCACATTGTGTGCCGGTGAGCTTCAATCGATGGCACATATCCAAAAACAGCACTTTTCCTCGAGACAGAGTAGCCGGGAAGGTATCAAGGAAGACGTCGCATGATGCATAGCACCGATCCACGCTGACATCAATCTGTTCATTCACAAATGATGGATGCCAGGGTTTCAACAAAATAGCTTCTTAATTTGCATTTGCATAGTGGTCCACAGTATGCAAACTTAACTGGCTCTATTTCTTGTTGACTTTCTCAGTGACCGGTAAACTGATGGCAACACAGCAGCGCACACGTTTCTTTTTCTTTACCGGTCTTCCACTGCGCCTCTTGTTCTTCACACATCCTGTTTTTTTTGCACTTTAATAATGTCTGCTTTGGTGGAGAGGTTTTCGAAAGTGTTCAGCAAAAGCTGCTCACACTTGAGCAATTGCTTGGCCTGTGTGTGCCCTTTCATGGAACAAAAAACTTAAGCAACCAACCAACCTTTGACAGTAACAACTTGTGTCCACCATGCCGTCTAACTTCCTATTCACTTCCATGCCAGTGAGTCAGTGTTGCCGCATACAATGGCGGGGGAAGTGCAAGAACATTAGAGAGGGTAAACTGACTTTCAGGCCACCCTGTAGATAGTTTGTGGGTTAGTCAAGGTACTGCACTGTATATTGTGTAGTAGATTGGAGATTGGGTTGAGTAGAGTGGTGTTAAATAATACCTTTGAGAGGATTGGAGAGTGAATTATTTAGTATGCCTTTGCAGATTTTTTTTTCTATACATGGTTGAGACCCGTGGAACAGCTTGAGCTTGAGTAGACATTCACTGGTGCAACACCACATGCCAGGAAATACACAAAAGGAAACATAGAAAGCATTTCTGCACATCTCGAGTATACATCACAAATCACTACCTACATCACATGACAACAAATCATCACACACAAAATAAAGAAATAACAGTCCAAAATGTATAAACTAATGAATAACAGTTGTTTGGGGCAGGGCGCAGATGACAAAAGGTGCATTTATACCATACCTTGTTAAGTTCATACCATACCTTAAGCACATCACATGACAACAAATGTGTCAAATAAGTAGATGCTGGAGCCTTGTTAAGTCTGTCTCTGGAGCAAGGGTCCTCAAAAGGTGGACCGCGGTCCACATCTGGACTACAGGCATCATCAGTCCAGACGGCATAGGTAATCCTAATCCCCCGACAATGGAGTGATCATATGGTGCTAATTTAGCTGCTAAATTATTCCTGAGTTCTTCCCCTCTAATATTCTTCACTTCTGTCTGCCCTAATGATGTGTTCATGACCTCTGATGTTTATTCATTCAGACCAACATGCTAAATGATAAACACAGAGAGGGATTATACGGAGGTGATTGATGTGCAATTAATGTTGCTGGCTTGATGGTAAATATAAGAAGGAAAATATTTATTTGGTCATATCTTGTTACCATTTTCATTGCAAACTGATTTGATTTTATTGTCATTGATATTTGATAGTGATATTGCTTATCGACATGTAGACTTTTTTGGTTTCTGCATTGAAATAATTTCATTCATATATTATATTATCGATTCGATTTAATATTACTCGTTCATCGACATTGTATTGCGAAGTGCATGCCCCTCGTTATATAGGTACCCAGCTCACATTTATCGAAACAGGCTGTTTGCACCGACCGTGTTCCCTTACCATGCCACACTCTGTGAAGATACATTTATCGAGATTTTGAACTATTAAAAATTCTTGCAGTTATTGGCTTCATATGATGCCCGGCGTTGCAAGCTTATATGTGCATCATTTGATGTCATAGTATTGTGCACCTAAATTTCAAATATTTTTGTTGTGCAAATACTCTGCCACCCTCCTCCACCACTGACACTCGTCTTGGTCAGTACCCACCTTATCATGATGGACGGTAGTTGCAGTTCTAGGAATCGCAAGTTCAGTAGTTGTAGTTCTATGCTATACGTAACCTTGGTGAACTCTTATGGGCATCAAATGATTCCAAGATGTAGGATTGCATGCCTATTATTTTAATTATTTTTGACGTGCACATACTCTGCCTACCCCCTTCCAATCTCCACCACCACAGCCGTTTTCCTCAGTGCTAATCTAGTCACTAGGGAACATAGTTGTGCATCTGCGTCTCTCTATCTCACCATGTAGCCAGATAGTGAGGTGATGTGGTGACTGTGTATGTGTGTGCGTGTAAGTGTATGCTTTCACCACTTTGATGTTGTGAGCTAATAAAAATATTCGAATTCAATACATATTGAACCCCTCTATTATTTCAATCCCTCTATTTTGTCCCTCAATCCTGCTGATGGTGTGTTTCCCCTTCTTTCTTTCTTTCTATTGTTCCCTTAGTTCTGTTATGTCCTGATCCATTCTACATTCTGGCTCTTCCTCGAGCCTTGACTTTGTATCTAAAAAATGGGCTGGACTCTTTAATTGTAATCCAGTGTTTGTTATGTCATAACAGAGGGGAAAACAATGGCACACTACCCAGTGCATTTCATTGCCAAGAACCTGCTTTGGCAGCACCCTATATTCCTGAAGAAAAGTACTTAAACCTGGGAGGGATCATTTACAATGATTTGATATACAACAAAAGGCATTTTAAGGCCATTTTCCCTGCTAGAGCGGAGGATAGCCTTGCGGTCCCCATGACAATCTTCTCCATTTTGTCCTATTTTCTGCATCTCCCCTTGTTAACCCCCTTGCCCGCATTTCTTCTTCCACCACCTTTGGCCAAGTCTATCTCGGTCTTCCCCGTCCTCTACTTCCTTCTACATTCATTTCCATCACTCTTCTCAACCAGTCACTTTCATCCTTCCTCAAACCATCTCAACCTGTTTCTCTGCACAGCATCCATCGCAGGCTCT